>NC_090447.1:525521899-525821899 GCF_031143425.1 Pleurodeles waltl | reverse complement strand
ACAACGATGTTTTTGTACACTGTGGTCTATTTTACATGTCCCAAGGTCTATGTGGGTTTTCTTGGCAAGAGTTTCTCTTCTGGTTCTGGACAAGGAAACATATTTATTTTCCAGTTCCCCATTACGTCTACCAATAAACCGAACTTTATCTCCACGAAAAGTTTCCTGTTGTTTTCGACAAGTCTTACCAGAACCTGAACTGCTCAGTGATTTTGCACGTAGCAAATCAGCAGATCTATCTCCCAAAAGAGCAGCACAATTTTGCTTGATCATGGTAAAATTCCAAAATTCTGGATCAAACACGAGTCCCTTTTTCAGGATGGGAAGCAACTCAAACCGCACACGATTTTCAATAGAACTTGTATATTCATTGTAGTCTTCATCTGGGCGTTCATAGAGGCGCTCTACAGCTTCATAGGAATCCACGCAACGCTCAAGAAAGAATACGGAAAGCACACAAATTCGACAAATCTCCAAGTCAGTAGGCAAAAGATGAGCAATAGTTTTGTAAATCAAAACTTTAGTGTAAGGATCGCCCCGGAGGTCCAGCTGTAAGGCACATCCACAGATCTCAATAGCAAGCTGAATGCCAGATTCCCCAACCTGCAAAAAGAAATCAAGGTTTATTTTCTGAAATCTCAGCAAGACAATCAATCTTCAACAATTAGGCGGAAATATAGTGCACATATTTCACTCACCAGTGTAACAAGAGATTTGCAACTGCACTTAATATTCTTTAAATTATCAGACACATTTACAGATAAAGTGCCCATTTCACAAAAAAATAAGGAAAGTACATGGAAGATTTTCTGCCTGAGCGTATTTTTCCTACTTTTTTCAAATTCACAAACATTTTCAGGATTATGTCTAGTATGCTGCACAAGTCACAGGTTTCCAGCTGTATTCTGGGAAAGCCATGTGATCTTTACAGTGGAATTCTATTCCCCCATCGTGGAGTTCTCCATCATATAGAAGTTCACATATGGGGGAATACCATGCACTGTGCAAATTCACTCAAAAAAAAATATCTCCGCAGGGGAAATATATTTTTCCGCGTAGAGAAAGCACTTCCTAAGCACCCTCAGCAAAGCTAGTTGTGATCACTCACCTTCCCATACTGGAAGGGAATTTACCCCAACCCAGATAGGAGTAAAAAAAAACAAGGTAAATTCCATCATGGTCATACCTTCATGATGATACTTACTTTTGTGAGTTGATCTCACTGTATCCCAATTAAGGAACATGGTTGGTTAGAGGAAAACAGCCTTCCACCAAACAGTACTGTCTTTAGAAACACTGGTGTCTAATGACTTGTAAGGCAAAAATTAAGTACCCAGTTTAAAGAGTACAGAAATACTGTCAGTCACTGATTCACTAAATTAGCAAACGAAAGGAAAAAAACATAAGTAAAAAGACAGTTCTTGTTTTATTTAGTTAACATGAATAAAACATTTGAACAGCATTCTAATGTCTAGTGCATTATCATCAATACAAATTATCACTGTGGGCGCAAGGCAGATTTGAGCTGAGGTGCTGTCACGTAAAGCTGTGATGTTTAATATTGTTTCATACATTTAAGCTTATGTAAACGTGAAGGCTAGCGAGAATATGGAGAATTAAACACAAGCGATTGATAGGAAAACCACACACTCTGATTCAGTACGACACACATTGCTTTCGGTCATGTGCATCCCTAACCTGATCGCACTTAGCCAAATCAGAAACTGTATGCTTGCTCCTGGAACAGACTTATATGTCTTTGAGCAGATAATTTTCATAGACTTTTTTTCTCCAACAAATAAATGTTTCCACTACTGCTGTTTAATGTCAAAGGTGTAAAATCTCAAAGCTTACATAAGTTAAACTGTCATGTTTTATGCCGATGTTTTTCCTGTCAACTGCAAACAAAACAGGCCTGAGTAACTATGTCGATTTGAACCTTTCTGTCGGGGACATGGGAAGCGTGACTGGGCACAAGATGTGGTCTTCAGATCTTAGTCTGCTTCCTGTTCCGACCCCCCCAACTTTGGGCATTGTGAGACTGATTCTGAAACTCTTCATGTTGGATTTACTGGAATGCACCCCAGAGGTTGAACAGAGAGAGCAGGTGCGATGGAATGTCTTGAGGTAATTTTGGTACTTGTTCTGGCCCACGAGAGACAGGTGCACTGAATGGTGGGAGTCCAGTGGCAGAGAACACACTGTAGTCCAGCATCCGGATGAGAGATGGGGCAAGGCATGGGAAGTACTAGAAAGGGAAGCTCCTGTGAATCCCTTGGCTGCACAGCAGAGAGGTGGTGTGCACAGTGTAACCAGAGCCATGGCATGGTCCCACCTTGCGGGGTCAGAGGAGAGAGTATATGAAAGGGAATTTATCTGAAGGCGGACAAAGAGCAATTTCAATTTTTATGTCCTGCTGGAGGACTGGGGTGGCGGTCCTACCCTGTCCATGGTGCCTCTGGAGGGTCGCTCAGAGACCCTTGACACTACAGCATACAAGGCAAAATAAGACCACTCATCTGTCTCACCCCCTTTCTGGCGACAACCCCCAAATGGCAAGAAAGAAAACAACAAAGAGTCCCATGTACCACAAGGTGGGACTGAAGAAAGGAACAAGAACTACTCATTGGGAGATTAGGCAGGGAGCTCATCTCGCTGAAGTAAAAGAGACTCCAGTGCTCCATAGTGGGTCTATTCACGACTCAGTGACCGAACTCTGATGGAAGCATTTGCAGTGGGGAATGTGGAAAACTAGAGGGCTTGGCTGTGCTGTTTTTCTAGTTGATTAATCACTAGAGACAACAGAGGAGAGAGTGAAAACACTGGAGTAGGGTTCAATAAAGGTGGGGGTAGTGATGAAAGAACTACAATTCTTTAGGATATATGCAGTCAAATCCAATGTGATCCTGGATAAAAAAAAGGAGATTCAGAATAATCTTGGACAAGGATCACACTTACTGGTTGAAGATGTCCCAGCTGACATTACACCTGAGACACTATGAGAATCATGGTCACAGTGGTGGACGATTTGTTCACCTTGTTGCCCGAAGAGACTAGAGGGATAGTAAGAAAGGCCTTTTGACAACTAAGGAGCAGGGTTCCAGTTGAGATTCCGGTGTTCCAGTAATACTGACTCAGTTCAATGGAGTAGAGGGAAAGGAATGTTGAGGAACAGCATGTGAAGTCATTTGGAAAAAGGAGATTAAAATAAGTTACAAGCGTATATTGTTCTTCCCTCATGGGCAAGACGTTTTTATTTCCTCAAGCTGAGTCGGCAAGAGAGTTCTCGGATAAACTGAAGCCAGATCAAGGTTATCTCTCATGCTTGTTGGATAAGAGGGATCATGTGAAACGTGGGGCACCTAGGCCCTTCTTCACGGTTCTGCCCAGTGGATGACCCGATGGGAGAGGGGGAGACTGAGATGACGAGGGCATATTATTCTTTCATCACTTTGCTTTTCCAACTCTCAAGGAACTAAAGTCACATCATTTTATTATGAGGAATGTTTGACAATCGAGAAATGAATAGATGGAATAGGCAAGGTAATGGGATAGTCTCTTGTGTGTTTGTTACCAGCAGCCTCAAGGTTGTAGATATAAATAACGGAAGCGCTACTCACACAAACACAGATGAAACATAAAAGGAAACTATTCACAATCTAGTCTAGAGCGCCAACGGCTCAGAGTGAGGAATTCATGCAAAATCTTTTCTCTCAGTTCTGGAACACTCACTGGTTAGGTGGTATTATACGTGACATTTACCGCTCATATCCAAGAGCCATTGGTACAACTACATTCCAACTAGAAAACTCGTTTATCAATTTTTATGCACTTGACTCTCGAAGGCTGGCAAGTCGAGCAGTTAAGGCTCACTTCAGGAGGTGGCAGAGGTCACAGAATAAAAGTGCATGAAAGACAAATGTTGAAAGTATAGTCATCTTGGCTTGCCTTAGCTTGCCGTCTTGCACCTCTCACACTGGTATTGTGCATGTTCATGGCCAGCTAATGAAATTGCAGTTGCCTCAGGAGGTCTTTGCTGTATGTGCGGTTATAAATCATTCTCCACTTTTTGCAGATTTTTTTTTTGTAGTCTGCTTGGTTACCACGCACCCTAGTGTGCTTAAGGAGTAATGCTATGTATTGTTGCCATGGTACCAAAAGACATGCTACTACTACAGTAAAATCCTGAAATATCCCATGAAAGCTTCAAACTAACACACTAGAAAGTATTAAGTGAACTGTGCAGGTGATGGAAAGCACTAAAGGCCAAGTAGTCAAAAAGCCGCACAAATAATAAAGACCCCAAACAGTTTCCGTATCATGTAAGAAAGTGAACAGTACGAAAGAGCAAGATGGTCAGCAGGAATGGGCTGATTATGTTAGTACAGACACAGAAACGAGAAGGGACTTTAGTTGATTCACAAATACAAGTACAGACCTCTTTCAAAGACACAAAAGTGTAGCTATTGCTGAGCTAAAGCCACTGCAGTCAGTCACCAGTGCTTGTTTCAGCTTGGCAATAATTGCTTAACACAGCAGCAGAGTTGCAGGAGTGGAATGAAATAATACCAGCCTGTGCCGCTCCAGCTTCAACACTCAACCCAGCAACATTTTACTTCATTAACAAGGGTCTCTCTGCCCTCTCAACATGGTCTCGAAGCCAACAACAGCAGCGTGTTGTAGGGGCCATAAAGAATATTCAATGATTTAAAGTATTTGTCCGTTCTCCAGAAACAGTGCCCTGGTGACAAACTCCCCATCGAATGTCGGAGAATGTCTCTCACTTCTCCCTCCGTGTGTGTCCATGTACAACAGTGCTGCATAAGCCACCGCAAATACAACTGTTTCCACTATGCGAATCAGTATATTCATTTTGGTACTCACGAAAAAGTACCACTTTTTATATGTCCATTTTAATATCGATGCAAAACAGAGTACAAAAATAGTCTACTTTCCACGAAACAAGTCAATTTGAAAAACATCTTTTTGAATACAGCGAGTAAGGTATAGCTTGGTTCAAGAGAAAAGTATGCAACATACTGCAGGTTACAAAATCTATCGTTATATAAGGATGCGTGCTGTGTATTTCATTAAATCTGTAAAGCATATGAAATTGACTTCTCCCCTGGGATTTTCTGCATTGGATTCCAAGTACTCCCCATTCTACTGTCAATTTTTACAAAGCTGAAATGGGGACCATAAAAGAAAATGATTAAAAATACACTTCTATCCTACAAACCACACAATTGCTCTCTGCTGCTCAGTTCCACAATAGATCCTATTCAGCGTCTTTCAAGATTACGCCAACGTAGTCTAGTTAAACTAATCTTCACAGAGGCTCGAGTCTGCAAGGCAGACAATGCATATGCAAGCATCGACTAGTGATGTACAAAGCTGGTAACTGTGCTCAGAAGTTTAATTTTACGTTTTTTTTTTTTTTTTTACATATTAGAAAGTTTACAAACTTCAAAGTTGGTAAAGTTTAAAAAGTATGCTGGTGAAAACCTACAAAACAAATATTTTATTAACAAGAGAAACGCCACAAAAGCTACATTTACATGGATTATTTCTCTACTTAAAATGTTTGGAAGGTACATTTTCTTGCTAAAACCTTTTGCGGAAACCTTAAGCCGTGGAATCAAAACAAAAACTGCAACTTTATAAAGTTGTGAACTTTGCACAACTCTACCAGTGAACTTGAATTTCACACAAACCCTTGCCTGGTTGGCATTTTTCTCAAGCAAGCTCTTTAAATGGAGAGTCTAATCCGAATGAAAACCAGACCGCGGTTAATCGCACAAAGTAGGCCGTGAAAACCTGGGAAAGGAATGGGTGTATGTTAGAAATGGGGTCTCTAGTTGCAAGAGGTATTCACCTTTTCCACAAAGGAACCACAATCCTAGGCAGGGTAAATCACACACAATCCAAATGATCCTGTGCCCACCACCCTCTGGAAGCTTGGCACGGAGTATTCAGGCTTAACTTAGAAGGCATTGTGTAAAGTATTTGTGCAATAAACCATACAGTAACATAGTGAAAACACAAAAATACACCACACCCGTCTAGAAAAATATAAGATATTTATCTGGTTAAATTTAGGTCAAAACGATAATGATTCAATAAGCACAAGTTGAGATATTACTTTTGTAAGATTCAAAAGTCTCTTAAACCTTAGAAATCAACAGTTGTCTCTTGGTTTCACAAAGTACCTGGTTAGCGCCACAAAACACGCATGGAGACTGCATAGGAGGAGAGGCGTGGAAAAATAGGGTGTGCGTTGTATTTCCCAGTGCGGCACAGATGATGCGTCAGTTCCGGCGTGCAGGCTTGGTTCCTCACTGCGATGCAGCGATCTTTTTGGCACCCAGGGGCGATGCGTGTAAATCCTGGTCATGTGGGACACAGTCACAGGCTTTGCGTCGATCCGGTGTGGCGATGCATCGAATTTTCTGGCGCACGGCAGGCGCTGCGTCAATTCTTCACTCAGGAAGTCCAACTGAGTTGTTCCGGTTCAGCTGTGCGTCGATCCAGTAGGGATGTGCTTCGAATTTCCAGATGCAAGGCAGGCGCTGCATCAAATCTTCACTCTTTCTTGTCGCACGGCAGACTGTGCATCGTTTCCATCAAGCTGCTCGTCGATTTTCGGCGCACAAGTAGTTCCTTGAAGAAATGAGATTTTTGGGGCCCAGAGCCTTCAGAAAACAGGAGGCAAGCTCAATCCAAGCCCTTGGGCAGCACTTCTCAGCAAAGTCAGAGGCCAGCAGGGCAGCAGTCATCCTCAGCAAAGCAGTGAAGATGAGTCCTTTGGCCAGCTAGGCAGTTCCTCTTGACATGTTGCAGGTTCTGGTCCAGAAGTGTGATTTGGTGGGGTCAGGGACCCAGTTTATATACCCAAAATGCCTTTGAAGTGGGGGAGACTTCAAAGAGTGGTTTTGAAGTGCATAAGTTCCCCTTACAGTACAGGTCTGTCTGCAAGGGTCCCAGTAGGGGGCTTGGCAGTCCATTGTGGAGGGCAGTCCACTAGCCTTTGAAAAGTGTCAAGCCCTCCACCCTTCCAGCCCAGGAAGACCCATTCAGTATACAGAAGAGTGCAGGTGTGACTGAGTATCCTGTGTTTGTGGTTCTGAAAATGGATGAAATGCACAAGGGAGCTGTCAGCAAGTCCAGTCCAGTCGTGGACTGGAAACAGGCTGTAAGGCACAGATGGAGTTTAAGTGCAAAGAAATGCTCACTTTCTAAAAGTGGCATTTCTAAAATAGTAATATAAAAATCCAACCTCACCAATAAGTAGGATTTTCTATTACCAATCTGGCCATACAATGTGACCTGGTTAACCCTTTCAGATCGGAATCTACCACTCAAACAATACATGATGGTAGCCCTAATGCTATCCTATGACAAGAGCAGACCTCACAGTAGTGGTAAACCAATTTAGGAGTTTATCAATACCAGAACATATAAACCACACATGTACATGTCCTGCCTTTTAACTACATAGCATAGCACCCTGCCCTATGAGTTAGCTAGGGCCTACCTTAGGGGTGACATGTAGAAAAAGGAGTTCAGGGCTTGGCAAGTACTTTTACATGCTAAGTTGAAGTGGCAGTGAACTGCACACACAGGCCTTGCAGTGGCAGGGCAGAGACATGGTTAAGGGGCTACTTATGTGGGTAGTACAACCAGTGCTGCAGGCCCACTAGTAGCATTCCATTTACAGGCCCTGGGCACAAGCCAAGCCGAAGTGCCAGTGAACTGCACACACAGGCCTTGCAATGGCAGGCCTGAGACACGGTTAAGGGGCTACTTACGTGGGTGGCAGCCCCTGGGCACATGTAGCGCACTGTACTAGGGACTTACAAATAAATCAAATATTCCAATTGAGTATGAACCAATGTTACCATGCTTCAGGAAGAGAGCATTTGCACTTTAGCACTGGTTAGCAGTGGGAAAGTGTACAGAGTCTTAAAATCAGCAAAAACAGTGTCAGAAAAGTGGAGGGAGGCAGGCAAAAAGTTGGGGGGATGACCACCCTAAGGCTGTCAGGTGTAACAGTGTAAAGGTCATGAAAGAGCAGAGGGGAAAAGCCAACCTTAGGAGATTCTTTCTTGATAACTTTGCAAAAGTTCCCTCTCAATTTTATCAACCTAACGACTGGAAAAATACAAGTAAAAATTGACATGTTGATTCTCTTAATTTTTCAAGTTAAAGTTTTCTGAGGATAATTTCTGCATAAGGTTAAATATATGCAGTTTGCTGCATGCACAGCTCCATTAGACAAGAATGGGGCCAATTAATACTACATGAAATTATCAGCTGGTGGCAATCTAGTATATTACGTAAAAAGATGTTAAAGGGTTGGCAAAACTATGTTCGATTTAGTTTCAGGAAAAAAAAGTGAACACTGGGCTACAGACAAAGTAAAGAAGGACTGCCAGTATTTAAAAAAAAAAAAAAAAAAAAAACGTAATATGTGATTTTGGCCTGTTAACACTTAACATAATTCTACATAACAGGAAATTTGAAATTACACTTACAAAATATCACCAGCACCTCTTTTTAATAGAATAGAACATTTCAGCTTGCCCACAGATAACGTTACTAGGAAAATGAAAATGTAAGCTACAGCGTTATGGATAAATTATGCAATTAGCCATTTTAACAAAAGGATGCATGTGAGACCTGGTGTGGGCAGTCTTTGGGGAAGCAAAAGTTACTGGTCTACAGCTGTTCCAAACTGGAGTCGTTTACTACAGTTCTATTAGGCTCCAAACTAGATTACGTGACGCAGAGTATTCAAAGCTTCATCAGGGAGGTGGTATAGGGAGGATACTGATAACACAACAAAACCAATAACTCTCAAAATGATTATCACT
The DNA here is from genome assembly GCF_031143425.1 of Pleurodeles waltl. Classification (NCBI taxonomy): domain Eukaryota; kingdom Metazoa; phylum Chordata; class Amphibia; order Caudata; family Salamandridae; genus Pleurodeles; species Pleurodeles waltl. The sequence goes on along the minus strand of NC_090447.1, from coordinate 525,813,026 downwards.
TTTGTCAGTGCTATACTTTTTAAAACGAAAAGTAGTTAAATATACATAAGAAAATTACAAAAATAACTATACTTAACATAAGGACATACAACGGAGAAGTTGACTCTAAATGTTATTTTAAGACCTACGAGCTAAGCACTATAGCTTTACTCAGTGCAGGTGTCTATGTAGAGTGTTTGTAGGAAGTTGGCTCTGTTTGTGCTATTTCAAAGTAAGGAATAGCATGCACAGAGTCCAAGGGTTCCCCTTAGAGGTAAGATAGTGGCAAAAAGAGATAATACTAATGCTCTATTTTGTGGTAGTGTGGTCGAGCAGTAGGCTTATCCAAGGAGTAGTGTTAAGCATTTGTTGTACATACACATAGACAATAAATGAGGTACACACACTCCGAGACAAATCCAGCCAATAGGTTTTTGTATAGAAAAATATCTTTTCTTAATTTATTTTAAGAACCACAGGTTCAAATTCTACATGTAATATCTCATTCGAAAGGTATTACAGGTAAGTACTTTAGGAACTTTAAATCATAAAAATTGCATGTATACTTTTCAAGTTATTGACAAATAGCTGTTTTAAAAGTGGACACTTAGTGCAATTTTCACAGTTCCTAGGGGAGGTAAGTTTTTGTTAGTTTTACCAGGTAAGTAAGACACTTACAGGGTTCAGTTCTTGGTCCAAGGTAGCCCACCGTTGGGGGTTCAGAGCAACCCCTAAGTCACCACACCAGCAGCTCAGGGCCGGTCAGGTGCAGAGTTCAAAGTGGTGCCCAAAAACACCTAGGCTAGAATGGAGAGAAGGGGGTGCCCCGGTTCCGGTCTGCTTGCAGGTAAGTACCCGCGTCTTCGGAGGGCAGACCAGGGGGGTTTTGTAGGGCACCGGGGGGGGGACACAAGTCCACACAGAAATTTCACCCTCAGCGGCGCGGGGGCGGCCGGGTGCAGTGTAGAAACAAGCGTCGGGTTCGCAATGTTAGTCTATGAGAGATCTCAGGATCTCTTCAGCGCTGCAGGCAGGCAAGGGGGGGATTCCTCGGGGAAACCTCCACTTGGACAAGGGAGAGGGACTCCTGGGGGTCACTTCTCCAGTGAAAGTCCGGTCCTTCAGGTCCTGGGGGCTGCGGGTGCAGGGTCTCTCCCAGGCGTCGGGACTTTAGGTTCAAAGAGTCGCGGTCAGGGGAAGCCTCGGGATTCCCTCTGCAGGCGGCGCTGTGGGGGCTCAGGGGGACACAGGTTTTGGTACTCACAGTATCAGAGTAGTCCTGGGGTCCCGCCTGAGGTGTCGGATCTCCACCAGCCGAGTCGGGGTCGCCGGGTGCAGTGTTGCAAGTCTCACGCTTCATGCGGGGAGCTTGCAGGGTTCTTTAAAGCTGCTGGAAACAAAGTTGCAGCTTTTCTTGGAGCAGGTCCGCTGTCCTCGGGAGTTTCTTGTCTTTTCGAAGCAGGGGCAGTCCTCGGAGGATGTCGAGGTCGCTGGTCCCTGTGGAAGGCGTCGCTGGAGCAGGATCTTTGGAAGGCAGGAGACAGGCCGGTGAGTTTCTGGAGCCAAGGCAGTTGTCGTCTTCTGGTCTTCCACTGCAGGGGTTTTCAGCTGGGCAGTCCTTCTTCTTGTAGTTGCAGGAATCTAATTTTCTAGGGTTCAGGGTAGCCCTTAAATACTAAATTTAAGGGCGTGTTTAGGTCTGGGGGGGTTAGTAGCCAATGGCTACTAGCCCTGAGGGTGGGTACACCCTCTTTGTGCCTCCTCCCAAGGGGAGGGGGTCACAATCCTAACCCTATTGGGGGAATCCTCCATCTGCAAGATGGAGGATTTCTAAAAGTTAGAGTCACCTCAGCTCAGGACACCTTAGGGGCTGTCCTGACTGGCCAGTGACTCCTCCTTGTTGCTTTCTTTGTTCCCTCCAGCCTTGCCGCCAAAAGTGGGGGCCGTGGCCGGAGGGGGCGGGCAACTCCACTAAGCTGGAGTGCCCTGCTGGGCTGTGACAAAGGGGTGAGCCTTTGAGGCTCACCGCCAGGTGTCACAGCTCCTGCCTGGGGGAGGTGTTAGCATCTCCACCCAGTGCAGGCTTTGTTACTGGCCTCAGAGTGACAAAGGCACTCTCCCCATGGGGCCAGCAACATGTCTCTGGTGTGGCAGGCTGCTGGAACTAGTCAGCCTACACAGACAGTCGGTTAAGTTTCAGGGGGCACCTCTAAGGTGCCCTCTGTGGTGTATTTTACAATAAAATGTACACTGGCATCAGTGTGCATTTATTGTGCTGAGAAGTTTGATACCAAACTTCCCAGTTTTCAGTGTAGCCATTATGGTGCTGTGGAGTTCGTGTTTGACAGACTCCCAGACCATATACTCTTATGGCTACCCTGCACTTACAATGTCTAAGGTTTTGTTTAGACACTGTAGGGGTACCATGCTCATGCACTGGTACCCTCACCTATGGTATAGTGCACCCTGCCTTAGGGCTGTAAGGCCTGCTAGAGGGGTGTCTTACCTATACTGCATAGGCAGTGAGAGGCTGGCATGGCACCCTGAGGGGAGTGCCATGTCGACTTACTCGTTTTGTCCTCACTAGCACACACAAGCTGGCAAGCAGTGTGTCTGTGCTGAGTGAGAGGTCTCCAGGGTGGCATAAGACATGCTGCAGCCCTTAGAGACCTTCCTTGGCATCAGGGCCCTTGGTACTAGAAGTACCAGTTACAAGGGACTTATCTGGATGCCAGGGTCTGCCAATTGTGGATACAAAAGTACAGGTTAGGGAAAGAACACTGGTGCTGGGGCCTGGTTAGCAGGCCTCAGCACACTTTCAATTGTAAACATAGCATCAGCAAAGGCAAAAAGTCAGGGGGCAACCATGCCAAGGAGGCATTTCCTTACACAACCCCCCCCCCCAAACGAAAGAGGATGAGACTAACCTTTCCCAAGAGAGTCTTCATTTTCTAAGTGGAAGAACCTGGAAAGGCCATCTGCATTGGCATGGGCAGTCCCAGGTCTGTGTTCCACTATAAAGTCCATTCCCTGTAGGGAGATGGACCACCTCAACAGTTTAGGATTTTCACCTTTCATTTGCATCAGCCATTTGAGAGGTCTGTGGTCAGTTTGAACTAGGAAGTGAGTCCCAAAGAGGTATGGTCTCAGCTTCTTCAGGGACCAAACCACAGCAAAGGCCTCCCTCTCAATGGCACTCCAACGCTGCTCCCTGGGGAGTAACCTCCTGCTAATGAAAGCAACAGGCTGGTCAAGGCCATCATCATTTGTTTGGGACAAAACTGCCCCTATCCCATGTTCAGAGGCATCAGTCTGCACAATGAACTGCTTAGAATAATCTGGAGCTTTTAGAACTGGTGCTGAGCACATTGCCTGTTTCAGGGTGTCAAAGGCCTGTTGGCATTCTACAGTCCAGTTCACTTTCTTGGGCATCTTCTTGGAGGTGAGTTCAGTGAGGGCTGTCACAATGGATCCATATCCCTTCACAAACCTCCTGTAATACCCAGTCAAGCCAAGGAATGCCCTGACTTGAGTCTGGGTTTTTGGAGCTACCCAGTCCAGAATAGTCTGGATCTTGGGTTGGAGTGGCTGAACTTGGCCTCCACCTACAAGGTGGCCCAAGTAAACCACAGTTCCCTGCCCTATCTGGCATTTGGATGCCTTGATAGAGAGGCCTGCAGATTGCAGAGCCTTCAAAACCTTCTTCAGGTGGACCAGGTGATCCTGCCAGGTGGAGCTAAAGACAGCAATATCATCAAGATAAGCTGTGCTAAAGGACTCCAAGCCAGCAAGGACTTGATTCACCAACCTTTGGAAGGTGGCAGGGGCATTCTTTAAACCAAAGGGCATAACAGTAAACTGATAATGCCCATCAGGTGTGGAGAATGCTGTTTTCTCTTTTGCTCCAGGTGCCATTTTTATTTGCCAGTACCCTGCTGTCAAGTCAAAGGTACTTAAGAATTTGGCAGCACCTAATTTGTCTATGAGCTCATCAGCTCTTGGAATTGGATGAGCATCTGTCTTGGTGACAGAATTGAGCCCTCTGTAGTCCACACAAAACCTCATCTCTTTCTTTCCATCTTTGGTGTGAGGTTTGGGGACTAAGACCACTGGGCTAGCCCAGGGGCTGTCAGAGCGCTCAATTACTCCCAATTCCAGCATCTTGTGGACTTCCACCTTGATGCTTTCTTTAACATGGTCAGATTGTCTAAAGATTTTGTTCTTGACAGGCCTGCTGTCTCCTGTGTCCACATCATGGGTACACAGGTGTGTCTGACCAGGGGTTAAGGAGAAGAGTTCAGGAAACTGTTGTAGGACTCTCCTACAATCAGCTTGCTGTTGGCCAGAGAGGGTGTCTGAGTAGATCACTCCATCTACTGTGCCATCTTTTGGGTCTGATGACAGAAGATCAGGGAGAGGTTCACTCTCTGCCTCCTGATCCTCATCTGTTACCATCAACAGATTGACATCAGCCCGGTCATGGAAGAGCTTAAGGCGGTTCACATGGATCACCCTCTTGGGGCTCCTGCTTGTGCCCAGGTCCACCAGGTAGGTGACCTGACTCTTCCTTTCTAGTACTGGGTAAGGGCCACTCCATTTGTCCTGGAGTGCCCTGGGAGCCACAGGCTCCAGAACCCAGACTTTCTGCCCTGGTTGGAACTCAACCAGTGCAGCCTTTTGGTCATACCAAAACTTCTGGAGCTGTTGGCTGGCCTCAAGGTTTTTGGTTGCCTTTTCCATGTACTCTGCCATTCTAGAGCGAAGGCCAAGTACATAGTCCACTATGTCCTGTTTAGGCTCATGGAGAGGTCTCTCCCAGCCTTCTTTAACAAGGGCAAGTGGTCCCCTTACAGGATGACCAAACAGAAGTTCAAAGGGTGAGAATCCTACTCCCTTCTGTGGCACCTCTCTGTAAGCGAAAAGCAGGCATGGCAAGAGGACATCCCATCTCCTTTTGAGTTTTTCTGGGAGCCCCATGATCATGCCCTTTAATGTCTTGTTGAATCTCTCAACTAAGCCATTAGTTTGTGGATGGTATGGTGTAGTGAATTTATAAGTCACCCCACACTCATTCCACATGTGCTTTAGGTATGCTGACATGAAGTTGGTACCTCTGTCAGACACCACCTCCTTAGGGAAACCCACTCTGGTAAAGATACCAATGAGGGCCTTGGCTACTGCAGGGGCAGTAGTCGACCTAAGGGGAATAGCTTCAGGATACCTGGTAGCATGATCCACTACTACCAGGATATACATATTTCCTGAGGCTGTGGGAGGTTCCAGTGGACCAACTATGTCCACACCCACTCTTTCAAAGGGAACCCCCACCACTGGAAGTGGAATGAGGGGGGCCTTTGGATGTCCACCTGTCTTACCACTGGCTTGACAGGTGGGGCAGGAGAGGCAAAACTCCTTAACCATGTTGGACATATTGGGCCAGTAGAAGTGGTTGACTAACCTCTCCCACGTCTTGGTTTGTCCCAAATGTCCAGCAAGGGGAATGTCATGGGCCAATGTTAGGATGAACTTCCTGAACAGCTGAGGCACTACCACTCTCCTAGTGGCACCAGGTTTGGGGTCTCTGGCCTCAGTGTACAGGAGTCCATCTTCCCAATAGACCCTATGCGTTCCATTTTTCTTGCCTTTGGACTCTTCAGCAGCTTGCTGCCTAAGGCCTTCAAGAGAGGGACAGGTTTCTTGTCCCTTACACAGCTCCTCCCTTGAGGGTCCCCCTGGGCCTAAGAGCTCAACCTGATAAGGTTCAAGCTCCAAAGGCTCAGTTCCCTCAGAGGGCAGAACTTCTTCCTGAGAAGAGAGGTTCCCTTTCTTTTGCTGTGTTGTAGTTGGTTTCCCAACTGACTTTCCTGTTCTCTTGGTAGGCTGGGCCATTCTTCCAGACTCCAGCTCTACTTGTTCACCCTGTGCCTTGCACTGTGCTCTTGTTTTCACACACACCAGTTCAGGGATACCCAGCATTGCTGCATGGGTTTTTAGTTCTACCTCAGCCCATGCTGAGGACTCCAGGTCATTTCCAAGCAGACAGTCCACTGGGATATTTGAGGAGACCACCACCTGTTTCAGGCCATTGACCCCTCCCCATTCTAAAGTAACCATTGCCATGGGATGTACTTTTCTCTGATTGTCAGCGTTGGTGACTGTGTAAGTTTTTCCAGTCAGGTATTGGCCAGGGGAAACCAGTTTCTCTGTCACCATGGTGACACTGGCACCTGTATCCCTCAGGCCCTCTATTCTAGTCCCATTAATTAAGAGTTGCTGTCTGTATTTTTGCATGTTAGGCGGCCAGACAGCTAGTGTGGCTAAATCCACCCCACCCTCAGAAACTAGAATAGCTTCAGTGTGGACCCTGATTTGCTCTGGGCACACTGTTGATCCCACTTGGAGACTAGCCATACCAGTGTTACCTGGATGGGAGTTTGGAGTGGAACCTTTCTTGGGACAGGCCTTGTCTCCAGTTTGGTGTCCATGCTGTTTACAGCTATGACACCAGGCCTTTTTGGGATCAAAGTTTTTACCCTTGTACCCATTGTTTTGTGAAGAGGCTCTGGGCCCACCCTCCTGTGCAGGTTTTTGGGGGCCTGTAGAAGACTCTTTACTATTTTTAGTTTTGGCTGTCTCATCACCCTTCCCCTGGGGAGTCTTTGTGACCCCTTTCTTTTGGTCACCCCCTGTTGAAGTTTTGGACACCCTTGTCTTGACCCAATGGTCCGCCTTCTTTCCCAATTCTTGGGGAGAAATTGGTCCTAGGTCTACCAGATGCTGATGCAGTTTATCATTGAAACAATTACTTAACAGGTGTTCTTTCACAAATAAATTGTACAGCCCATCATAATTACTTACACCACTGCCTTGAATCCAACCATCTAGTGTTTTCACTGAGTAGTCAACAAAGTCAACCCAGGTCTGGCTCGAGGATTTTTGAGCCCCCCTGAATCTAATCCTGTACTCCTCAGTGGAGAATCCAAAGCCCTCAATCAGGGTACCCTTCATGAGGTCATAAGATTCTGCATCTTGTCCAGAGAGTGTGAGGAGTCTATCCCTACACTTTCCAGTGAACATTTCCCAAAGGAGAGCACCCCAGTGAGATCTGTTCACTTTTCTGGTTACACAAGCCCTCTCAAAAGCTGTGAACCACTTGGTGATGTCATCACCATCTTCAAATTTTGTCACAATCCCTTTGGGGATTTTTAACATGTCAGGAGAATCTCTGACCCTATTTATATTGCTGCCACCATTGATGGGTCCTAGGCCCATCTCTTGTCTTTCCCTTTCTATGGCTAGGAGCTGTCTCTCTAAAGCCAATCTTTTGGCCATCCTGGCTAACAGGAGGTCATCTTCACTGAGAGCATCCTCAGTGATTTCAGAAATGTGGGACCCTCCTGTGAGGGACTCACTATTTCTGACTAACACAGTTGGAGACAGGACTTGAGGGGTCCTGTTCTCCCTATTTAGGACTGGAGGAGGGACATTGGCCTCCAAGTCACTAATTTCTTCCTCTGTGATGTCATCATCAGAGGGGTTGGCTTTTTCAAACTCTGCCAACAGCTCCTGGAGCTGAATTTTGGTAGGTCTGGAGCCAATGGTTATTTTTTTGATATTACAGAGAGACCTTAGCTCCCTCATCTTAAGATGGAGGTAAGGTGTGGTGTCGAGTTCCACCACATTCATCTCTGTATCAGACATTATTTTGCTAAAAGTTGGAAGACTTTTTAAAGAATCTAAAACTGTTTCTAGAATCTAATTTCAAACCTTTAACAAACTTTTAAACTCTAAAAGACAATGCTAAACAGGGACTTAACACACAAGGCCCTAGCAGGACTTTTAAGAATTTAGAAAAATTTTAAATTGCAAAATTGAATTTCTAATGACAATTTTGGAATTTGTCGTGTGATCAGGTATTGGCTGAGTAGTCCAGCAAATGCAAAGTCTTGTACCCCACCGCTGATCCACCAATGTAGGAAGTTGGCTCTGTATGTGCTATTTCAAAGTAAGGAATAGCATGCACAGAGTCCAAGGGTTCCCCTTAGAGGTAAGATAGTGGCAAAAAGAGATAATACTAATGCTCTATTTTGTGGTAGTGTGGTCGAGCAGTAGGCTTATCCAAGGAGTAGTGTTAAGCATTTGTTGTACATACACATAGACAATAAATGAGGTACACACACTCAGAGACAAATCCAGCCAATAGGTTTTTGTATAGAAAAATATCTTTTCTTAATTTATTTTAAGAACCACAGGTTCAAATTCTACATGTAATATCTCATTCGAAAGGTATTGCAGGTAAGTACTTTAGGAACATTAAATCATAAAAATTGCATGTATACTTTTCAAGTTATTGACAAATAGCTGTTTTAAAAGTGGACACTTAGTGCAATTTTCACAGTTCCTAGGGGAGGTAAGTTTTTGTTAGTTTTACCAGGTAAGTAAGACACTTACAGGGTTCAGTTCTTGGTCCAAGGTAGCCCACCGTTGGGGGTTCAGAGCAACCCCTAAGTCACCACACCAGCAGCTCAGGGCCGGTCAGGTGCAGAGTTCAAAGTGGTGCCCAAAAACACCTAGGCTAGAATGGAGAGAAGGGGGTGCCCCGGTTCCGGTCTGCTTGCAGGTAAGTACCCGCGTCTTCGGAGGGCAGACCAGGGGGGGTTTGTAGGGCACCGGGGGGGACACAAGTCCACACAGAAATTTCACCCTCAGCGGCGCGGGGGCGGCCGGGTGCAGTGTAGAAACAAGCGTCGGGTTCGCAATGTTAGTCTATGAGAGATCTCGGGATCTCTTCAGCGCTGCAGGCAGGCAAGGGGGGGATTCCTCGGGGAAACCTCCACTTGGACAAGGGAGAGGGACTCCTGGGGGTCACTTCTCCAGTGAAAGTCCGGTCCTTCAGGTCCTGGGGGCTGCGGGTGCAGGGTCTCTCCCAGGCGTCGGGACTTTAGGTTCAAAGAGTCGCGGTCAGGGGAAGCCTCGGGATTCCCTCTGCAGGCGGCGCTGTGGGGGCTCAGGGGGGACAGGTTTTGGTACTCACAGTATCAGAGTAGTCCTGGGGTCCCGCCTGAGGTGTCGGATCTCCACCAGCCGAGTCGGGGTCGCCGGGTGCAGTGTTGCAAGTCTCACGCTTCTTGCGGGGAGCTTGCAGGGTTCTTTAAAGCTGCTGGAAACAAAGTTGCAGCTTTTCTTGGAGCAGGTCCGCTGTCCTCGGGAGTTTCTTGTCTTTTCGAAGCAGGGGCAGTCCTCGGAGGATGTCGAGGTCGCTGGTCCCTGTGGAAGGCGTCGCTGGAGCAGGATCTTTGGAAGGCAGGAGACAGGCCGGTGAGTTTCTGGAGCCAAGGCAGTTGTCGTCTTCTGGTCTTCCACTGCAGGGGTTTTCAGCTGGGCAGTCCTTCTTCTTGTAGTTGCAGGAATCTAATTTTCTAGGGTTCAGGGTAGCCCTTAAATACTAAATTTAAGGGCGTGTTTAGGTCTGGGGGGGTTAGTAGCCAATGGCTACTAGCCCTGAGGGTGGGTACACCCTCTTTGTGCCTCCTCCCAAGGGGAGGGGGTCACAATCCTAACCCTATTGGGGGAATCCTCCATCTGCAAGATGGAGGATTTCTAAAAGTTAGTCACTTCAGCTCAGGACACCTTAGGGGCTGTCCTGACTGGCCAGTGACTCCTCCTTGTTGCTTTCTTTGTTCCCTCCAGCCTTGCCGCCAAAAGTGGGGGCCGTGGCCGGAGGGGGCGGGCAACTCCACTAAGCTGGAGTGCCCTGCTGGGCTGTGACAAAGGGGTGAGCCTTTGAGGCTCACCGCCAGGTGTCACAGCTCCTGCCTGGGGGAGGTGTTAGCATCTCCACCCAGTGCAGGCTTTGTTACTGGCCTCAGAGTGACAAAGGCACTCTCCCCATGGGGCCAGCAACAGGTCTCTGGTGTGGCAGGCTGCTGGAACTAGGCAGCCTACACAGACAGTCGGTTAAGTTTCAGGGGGCACCTCTAAGGTGCCCTCTGTGGTGTATTTTACAATAAAATGTACACTGGCATCAGTGTGCATTTATTGTGCTGAGAAGTTTGATACCAAACTTCCCAGTTTTCAGTGTAGCCATTATGGTGCTGTGGAGTTCGTGTTTGACAGACTCCCAGACCATATACTCTTATGGCTACCCTGCACTTACAATGTCTAAGGTTTTGTTTAGACACTGTAGGGGTACCATGCTCATGCACTGGTACCCTCACCTATGGTATAGTGCACCCTGCCTTAGGGCTGTAAGGCCTGCTAGAGGGGTGTCTTACCTATACTGCATAGGCAGTGAGAGGCTGGCATGGCACCCTGAGGGGAGTGCCATGTCGACTTACTCGTTTTGTCCTCACTAGCACACACAAGCTGGCAAGCAGTGTGTCTGTGCTGAGTGAGAGGTCTCCAGGGTGGCATAAGACATGCTGCAGCCCTTAGAGACCTTCCTTGGCATCAGGGCCCTTGGTACTAGAAGTACCAGTTACAAGGGACTTATCTGGATGCCAGGGTCTGCCAATTGTGGATACAAAAGTACAGGTTAGGGAAAGAACACTGGTGCTGGGGCCTGGTTAGCAGGCCTCAGCACACTTTCAATTGTAAACATAGCATCAGCAAAGGCAAAAAGTCAGGGGGCAACCATGCCAAGGAGGCATTTCCTTACAGTGTTCATGAAAGGAACGCTTTTTTCAGTGCTCACTGTTGGCGGTGCTAATTCTAAATGTGTGCAAGAGTTTTACGAGGTTTCAATATGATTCCTATAAAACTTTGTAAATCATGAAGAATTACCTGCAGACCCATCTACCGGATAAGCAACAGAGTGCCACTGCAAGGCCACACAAAGGAGGGTGGAGGGGGTGTGCCCAGTGATAGGGGCACGATCCGTGATAGTCCACCAGCCCAAAAGAATACCATTGACTTACTAATGCTGATTCAGCTGTCCGTTCACTCGAATTCCAATAAAGGCCACAACGTATTTAATCAGCCCATTCATCTTCTCAGAGCTACGGGTGCTCACAGATCCAGAGGATTTGGCTCTGGTGGGCAAAACAAAGCTGGGTACAAGAGAAGGGGGGCTCAGGAACAGAAATCATAAGATTCACTTGTCTGATTTCTACGTGGTCAAGAACTACTGACTAACAGCAGCTTCTCCTAGTTACCTCTGGTCAGAGAACAGAGCCAAAGTTCTGCATGTTGTTTCTGGAGGCTACCTGGGACTCACACAGGGTTTCTGTAGCAAGGGCAGAGTTGGGGCCTAAGGATGCTCATTGACAACAAAGATGAAAAAGGATTTCTCTGTGTCCCTGCAAGGTAGACAGAGGTTAGCTTTTTCTCCTGCAGTGTCTGGGTGACCTTGTGTCTTGGAATGGTTCACACATGAATGGCCCAACAGGAACCTCAAAGCGAGCTGGGCTGATTAATTCCTTCTTCCAAATAGGCTTTCCTCTATACGGTGTGGCCCTGGCTTTCAGCACCAGGCAAGACTCTCCTTGTGAAGAAGATCCAGCAGCACCTACCTGCAGGATACACGTCCAAGACCTGGCACTAACCTGGCAGGGGGCACCAATCAAGCAGACCTGCTTCCTGGAACTCAACGCTCCTCAACTGTGCTGGTGCACAGCTCCTTTTTGGCCATGAGGGACTGTGGAACACAGCATGGTCAAGCTCACCATCTTTTGTATAATTCACATTTTAGATAGCTCCTAAAATGAAACATTGCAACTTACTCCATAGCAAAGTTTATGGACAATCTAGTCTTTTGGCTGGGATAGTTCTAAACAGGCTAGGGGCTGATTTGTAAGAGTTTAGACAGCAAACCATCTCTCTCGTATGAGCAAATCAGGGGCAAACAGGGGGAAGAGCTGGGAGTTCTGATTGGGAGATGGCAGCAAGCCGCAAAGGGAAGAGGCCCTGACACCCTTACCCAAAGACATTGTATCCCTCTACTGCCTAACCACAGGAATAATGGGTAGGAGCAATGCACAAAGGGGAAGCCCCAGGTCAATAGAGGCCTGTACAACCCCTCACAAAGCCCTCCATTTCAGGCCACATTACACATGTGGAACCAAAACAGAGTCCACCATGCACTCTTCCAGATGTACAACAGTCTACACATGTAAGTTATGACAAGGCACAAACCATACACACACACACACACCTTTCACACATACCCAAATCGTAGCAAATAAAGACCAAAATAAGGAAGACTAACAGAAACCTTTACACTAGGGTGGGTAGTGGGCATCTCTTCCTGAAGTACAAGTTACATAAAAATGACTGTCCCTTTAATAAGAACGCTGCCAACTGCTGCGGTTCCACAAAGGCCAGTTAGAGAGGACATAGGTAACTCTCTAAAAAAAGAAGTGTTCTTTGGATCGCCGTGGATCAAACAGCACCACTTAGGTGTCCCAGTCCATTTTAATATAGAGGTCATCACTGAGTTCGCTTGACTGTTGGGCTGCCTAGGCAAAACAAAAATAGACTGTACAGAGAAAATGACGCATGCCAGAGGAGCACACTCTCTATAGCCATTCACATAACTGTCTTAACACTGCACAAAATGGCACATTTGTAATTTTTCGCCAGTACCATGTATAAAATGTCCAAATAGCATTTTTGCTTTTCAACTCCGTTGACTCACATTCTCAGAACTACCTCCCTTGCTTGATAGAAAAGATAGCTGGATTCGTAGATCCCAAATTATACTGGATATAGTGGTGTTCAGTAGCTGCTATATAAAATGGACAATTCCCACACAAGGCACAATGGTATTACACAAAGGGACGCAGACGCTCTTGCGGTCCTTCTGTAATACTGGCAACACTGGTAACACTGGTGCATATGTAGCACCAGCACTATCATGAGAGGGCATTCCCTCATCTGCATGGGGGCATGCCCCTCCCCCCACAAACAAATGAGGGAATCTCCTTGCGCCTGTGCCGTTTTATAGGCGCGGGTGCATATACAAACAGGCTATTAGGAGATGCACTCACTTTAGAGATCATACTAAAAGCAGCTGAGGTGAGGGACAGGGGGGAGGGGGGACGGGGGGAGGTGGCAGAGACTTCTAAGGTATCCCCCTGCAGGCAGATGCAGTCACTTATTGCACTTGCCTGCAGGGGCCTCTCTCTCCCACTAGTTAAAGTGCAGGTGGCATGCCACTTCATATGTCACTGAATGTGCTGCCCCCTAGGGCTGCATAGGTTTGCGGCTGTCCTGAGTGCAGTGCATTCACTGTAGGTGCACTGGCCCCGTTTGTGCCTGGCGCATGTATTGAAAGGTGCACCATGGCACAAACAGGTAAAGCGCTCCCCATGAGAATCAATCCAGGTAATGCATTCATTCCCAGCACTAGTTGGTTACACCTTGAATGAGCCAACCCATCCCTCACTATTTAAATGTGAATATTCCAACTAAGTTCATCTGTGCAAAAGGCACACGGACCGCTGGGTGTGTCTATTCCACACTTAAATTATTGCAGTGGATGGAGTTTGCCATCCTTCCTACTGGTTAAGGTCTAGGCCACTCAGGGTCCTCCTTTCTTACCCTCCTCACTACTCTTCCGCTGGGATTATGAATTGGGGTTCACCCAGCTGCCTGAGCCACCAGGTTAGGATGTTTAGTCAGAAAATCAGCATAATCCTGGCTCAGTCTAATGCCCAGCTACCTTACTCTTTACCGGTGGACAGGAGCAGGGCTTAGACAAAGTGCCCATCAATGTATCGGTCAGGGCCTCTTTAAAAGGGAGCAGGGTCTCAGAGGTTGCATAATGACTTCAAAAAGTATTGATTAGCTGTGTTGACAGACTTGATGGCAGTTTGTCTTTAGAAGGATGGAGGAAGGGTCACCTACTTATGCCATTGTGGTGATTGCAATGCTGTGGCTAAGTTTCTTGGTATGTGGTACTGTAGTGAATAAAAAGACAAACCAAAATAATGATCATAAAATGGTACTTACTTCGTTAATAATAATCTTCATAAAGGGAAAAATCACTCTGATATTGGTTGCATTCCTTAGCAACTGATAGCAACGATGCACGAATAATTCTTTTGATGAGTTTGTTTTAATCTGCAACTTACTCCAAATGAAGATCAAGTCCCTGGAAAACAAATAATAGAAAGTTGCACTGAGAATTACCATTCTTTGTATCACAAAATATATAAGTTAGGACACGCACTGTGTACTTTTTTTTTTTAATTTAGTCAAATGTAGCATACAGTGTTTCAATTTGTTTTGTAAATAATTCCAAAACAATGAGTGATCCTAAAAAGGCTGAGTGGTCTATACTAGACCAGCTAGATTTGTGTTATGGAGGCAGGCTTGTGAGAGCAATTTTACTATATACTATATGGAAACCGCTAATAATGTTCTTAGAGCATTTGTCACTTGTATATTCAAGGTCCTCACATTTTTGGCACTCTATGAGCATAAGTTTCCACAAACTCAAGTGGGCTTTACAGCAGAGCAATTTGAGTGACATCTGGAAACCACAAGTGAATGTTCACAGACATGTGATGTATCCGAAAGGTTCTACAATAAAGGGATCACCTCCTTCAAAAAGGTGTCAATTATGTAGCACACCTGTGTCAGACGTGGGATGTTAGAGTAATCTCTATATCATACACTGGTTCTGTCCTTCATCAAAAACACTATTACTGGGGTATAGTACTGCATAGGCTGTTGACGTCCCACGAATTTCACTGAGCCCTGCCCGGTCCATTATACTTCAATGAAGTTCCTGAATACATATGAAAAAAAACAGTTCCGCAGTTGATGATAACAACAGAAAACCCTTTGGTAGGAAAGCCCAAATGAATTCTGCAGCTTGGAGAACACCTGTCCTGTACCACAAGAGTCAAGCTGCTCAATTACTCTGTATAGCTAATTATCCTTCCCCTGAGCTCCCCTGCAAACCTCTACACCACTTTTAATAACTTCAGGAGGTGTTATGCTGTTCCTACTTCGGTAATAGGACTGCATGTGTAGGACGGCAGCACTTTAGAGTGTGGGAGATTGAGTGTGATCCACACTATTAGCAGCTGTCAGCCTAGCTCCTGGCTAGCACACAGCGCCTCGCCCAAAACTCCAAACCCACTCGGGTATGAGGTGATTATGGCAACCTGAACATGACACGCCCACTCACCAGGGAAGCCGTGGAAACAGATCGTACCACTTTTACATGGCCAATGTCAAAGAAGTTCAATTTTCAAACACCTTACATACGAGTCCCACTATGTTACATATGTTGTGGGCCTGTCCTGTGCTGTCCTCTTACTGAGCACAGATCCGGGCCGCACTGGCAGAATTGACCGAGCAAGATTACTGGCAGTCGGCAGAACACTATATTCTAGGCTTAGTCACAAGACCAAAGGAGCTAAACTGGTGACACGCTTTGGAGATCGGGTGCTTTTACTGGCTAAGTGACTCTTCACAAGGCACTGAAAAGCCTCAGCGGTGCCCTTGGTCTCCTAGTGGAGGGAGGAGGTAGAGCGATGGGGGTGGCAGAGAGTGGCACATTTCACCAGGAAGAGTACTGCAGCCTATGGAAAAGCCCCATAGAAATGGAATGGGACGCACTTTTGGAATCTTTAGGAGCCCAGAAGGCTAAGGACAACTAATCTAAAATCCTAACCCCCACGTCTGTGTGATGTAATGCTCATGTCGTACAGACTCCAGCACTCCGCCCTGCGAACACACCCCGACACAATGTTTCTAGGCCTGGGCTGATGTCCAAGCCACATACTACCACAGTCATTGTCATACAGCCAACTCCATGCGCCCACAGGTTACATGTCCACATCACTACTATCCCTCATCGACAGCATATGACGGAATGAATACCCACGTTGACAATGTCAGGGACAGGGAGTAGGGGTTATTTATTTAAGTTTATAGTTTTAATTACAGACATTTCAATGGCACATTCTAGAATGCGTTTTTCCACTGTATCATTAATCCTATTGTAACAAAAAATATGTGTGATGCCTTCAGCTATGTATGATGTCATAATTCAATAGTATTTACTGGATGGTGTTCCTTGATTACATATTGAAAATGTAATAAAGTGTGTGTTAAAAAAAACACCTCATGAGTCTCAGTTCCTTCAAACGGACCATGACCTTCCATCTTGAAGTTATGATTCATTTTACCCAATGAATCAAGTTTTATCAGTATTTTATAAAAATTCCTACCAATATGACAGGGTTGGGGAACACAGCCAGGGCAGATTTTATTTGCAACAAAGCTACCAGGTCTTTGACTATACGGCCACTGTAAGTCACACAAGTAACTAGATCGGAGTTAGCGCGAAAGACACATCTATGCAATCTTTCTTTTTATTGGCTTCAGATTACAATATCTGCATTTCTCTAAGCCTTTGAAAAATAACTACAACAGATGGGCAGCAGTAGCGCAAAAAAATAAGCGCACCCATATAAACATTGATCCCAATTCAGTCCCACCTTTTTGGGCTGTGGTATGCACGTTATTTGGATCATAATTACACTGACCCATGTGTGCTTCAAATATCTAAAGAATGTGCTCCTCTTTTTAGGATTCATCAGGCCATTGACAGTGAGTGTTAACATTTTCAGATTGCATAGAGATCCGTCTGATAAGGTTTATCATCCCTTTTGACTATTGATTTGCATTTTTCCCCATGCTACCCTCTTTCATGCCCTCTTAAATCTCAACCAAAGACAAGCTCATCCTTGCAGAAAAGGACAGCACAGAGGTCCAATGCCCCACCCACCTCATTGCTCCTCCCTCCTCTCAATCAACTGTAGAATATAGAGGACATTCAGGTGGGTGTCGAGAAGTGACCTGTCTGAACACCCTCCATACACTCACCTTATCCCATTCTATGCTGTTAACCCTTCATAGAACCAATATTGTCTGAGCAGTAGACCTCTCAATTAGAAAGTAGATCTGACAGCTAGCAGAAAACTAGTGAAGTTCTCAAAAAAGCACAAAAAAAAATAATAATAATAATAGGTTGCATTAACAGGAATTTACACACCAATCCTAGTGTATCCCCCCTCCACCTTCAATCGTTATACGAAACCTCAGGATCTGATCAGTCTCATATAGCACCTAGAAGGTGCCTTCCCAATTGATTTTCAGATAAGAAATACAGTTTTTAGAGGTTGGAACACAAAGTTTTATGAATTAGTGTAAAACAGGTTCATCATCTTTTGCCTTTTTGCAGCTTCAAATCCAAATAAAGAGAAAAAAGTTTAACTTGCAGAAATCACTATGCATCTCTTTACCCTCACCTACACTGGGGTATTTTGTAAATAGAAAGTCCTTTTGAAAACACCACCAGAAAAAGTGACCACCCTCCACGTTTTGGCCATGGGAAATTATCAGGTGTGGAAGAGGAAATAATTCTCCATGCTTGAGCTGTGCCTGGACTCCCAGTGCATGATCTCTTTTCTTCTCCTATAACAAACTACTGTAGCAACTCTGCTACCTAACTGATGTGTTTATCCATTCTAGGGCCAGATACAACTCTTTCTGAACCCTCAGATATTCCTACAACCCTCAGGTTTACCTATAGGAAATATTTCCTAAACCTTCACATTTACTTTCTAATATTTTGTATTAACTTTCCTGACTGCTACCTTCTGCATGAACAGCAACTTCAAGATTAGTAATTCACTCTTTTGCACTTCCACATCACTCAGACACTGTCCCCAATCTTATCATTAAGCTTATTCACTTTCTTGTTTAACACCCTGCATGGGTCTGCATTGTTGTACGCTCTATAACTTGCCCAGAATGGCCTTGAGTACACGTAAAGCAGAAAACTCTTCACATTGAGCTGAAAATAATAATAAAACCATCATTACCCACAGACCAACATTATAGGCCACTTTCACTGAAGGCTTACTTCTTTTTGGTGTTTTTTTGTTTAGTCATCTATGCTGGACTCTTCTTAGTTGCTCATGTCAAGATAAACAGTGGAATAGAGGAACAAAAAATATCCTAGCATTTAGCAGGTGTACTAGCCTCGTTCTGAGGAAGTGGAGAAGAGGATTACTCGAAAGTCTGTCTTCAGCTTCTTGTGGTAGAAGAGAAGCGGCTCTGATGTGTAGTGGGAGGTTCAATCTATGGTTCAGGAGCAATGTATGAGAAGTTTCGGTCTCCGGCTCTATTCTGTGTATGAGTGGGATATGCGAAATAGGAGTCCGGCTGAGTGGAGATGTCTGGCTGGTTGATGGAAGGCGATGCCACTGTTCATGAAGTTCAGGCATGTGGTTTGCACTGCTCTTAATGCGTGGGCGAGGAGTCTGAACTGAGCATGCCTGTGTACTGGGAGCCAGTGGAGCTCCTGGAGGTGTGGTGTAGAGTGAGACCGAAATGGAAGGTTGAGTATGAGCTGCTCTTAGAACATTTGTGCTGCCTTGCGAAACAATTCACATTCCTGGAGGATGTGCTACACACCAGTGCTCGAAAGCAAACTACATTTCCCAAGCATCTGCTGAACTTTCATGCTGTTTGAAATGGCCGCCACAATCTTGAAAGTTATTGAGTACAAGATTTTTCCTGATTTAGACTGCCCTTGGTAGACAACCAGATTCTTTGTTGCTGGTGCCAGGACCTTGCTACCAAAACTTGTGACAACCTCAGGGACTGTTTTCCTTTTGCAAGCTGAAAGTGAACAGAAAAGTATTCTAAATATTTAAGCTGTGTTTTAAAAATTAACTTTAACAGTATGAAGTACTGATTCTGAATTTACCTTCAGGGAGTACTGAAGAAAACGTTACTTACCTTCAGTAACAATCTTTGTGATGAATACTCCATCTACCTGTAGATCACTCACAAGTGAATATCTCCTCCTTGCACCCCACCCCGGCATCAGACTGAATACAGATTTTTATTTTCTGTATCACTCCACTGCATCTATAAGGGGCACTAGCATGAATTCACCACTGGAAACTGCGTCCTGGGGATGTCACTGGAGCCATAAAGCTCTCACAACAGTCACTGATGTCTGTTCATGCCCACCTTTTTCCATGCCTTATGAGAATGAGGCAAGAACAACACTGACTAATACAATGCAGAAAATCTAACTTGGAACCTTATACGGTGAGACCTAATAATCCTCTTTCAGAAAGAGAAGGCGGTAGAGTTGGTGAGGAATCCACCAACAGTATCCACCAGAAAAAAAAACATTACTGATGGTAAGCAACAACTTATTCCACCAGATAAGTCTACCTGCAGATTCCCAACATGTGAAAATATGACAGAGCAGTACCTCCTTAGACAATCGTTCTAAAGGAATGGCTAGAAGTCAGTAGGGGGTGGAAGCGGATAAAAAGTAGGAAGGGTTGTAGGCTGCCCAAGATGGAAAGAAGAAACCAGCTTTGAAAGAAGAAATGCCCTTCTACAGAGACCTACTTTGGTCTGAAAGAAACATGTGAAAGGTGGTTTGACGCTCTCACTATCTGCATCTCACTGACATCTAGCCACTCATGGTCAGCAAGCTGACAAATAAATAGACTATTAGCTCTGTGTAAGGAAATGCCTCCTTGGCATGGTTACCCCCTGACTTTTTGCCTTTGCTGATGCTATGTTTTGAATTGAAAGTGTGCTGAGGCCTGCTAACCAGGCCCCAGCACCAGTGTTCTTTCCCTAACCTGTACTTTTGATTCCACAATTGGCACACCCTGGCATCCAGATAAGTCCCTTGTAAGTGGTATCCCTGGTACCAAGGGCCCTGATGCCATGGAAGGTCTCTAAGGGCTGCAGCATGTCTTATGCCACCCTGGAGACCCCTCACTCAGCACAGACACACTGCTTGCCAGCTTGTGTGTGCTGGTGAGAACAAAACGAGTAAGTCGACATGGCACTCCCCTCAGGGTGCCATGCCAGCCTCTCACTGCCTATGCAGGTATAGATAAGTCACCCCTCTAGTAGGCCTTACAGCCCTAAGGCAGGGTGCACTATACCATAGGTGAGGGCACCAGTGCATGAGCACTGTGCCCCTACAGTGTCTAAGCAATACCTTAGACATTGTAAGTGCAGGGTAGCCGTAAGAGTATATGGTCTGGGAGTCTGTTTTACACGAACTCCACAGCACCATAATGGCTACACTGAAAACTGGGAAGTTTGGTATCAAACTTCTCAGCACAATAAATGCACACTGATGCCAGTGTACATTTTATTGTAAAATACACCACAGAGGGCACCTTAGAGGTGCCCCCTGAAACCTTAACCGACTATCTGTGTAGGCTGACTGGTTCCAGCAGCCTGCCACAACCGAGACATGTTGCTGGCCCCATGGGGAGAGTGCCTTTGTCACTCTGAGGCCAGTAACAAAGCCTGCACTGGGTGGAGATGCTAACACCTCCCCCAGGCAGAAGCTGTAACACCTGGCGGTGAGCCTCAAAGGCTCACCCCTTTGTCACAGCACTGCAGGACACTCCAGCTAGTGGAGTTGCCCGCCCCCTCCGGCCACGGCCCCCACTTTTGGTGGCAAGGCTGGAGGAAACAAAGAAAACAACAAGGAGGAGTCACTGGCCAGTCAGGACAGCCCCTAAGGTGTCCTGAGCTGAAGTGACTCTAACTTTTAGAAATCCTCCATCTTGCAGATGGAGGATTCCCCCAATAGGATTAGGGATGTGACCCCCTCCCCTGGGGAGGAGGCACAAAGAGGGTGTACCCACCCTCAGGGCTAGTAGCCATTGGCTACTAACCCCCCCAGACCTAAACACACCCTTAAATTTAGTATTTAAGGGCTCCCCTGAACCTAAGAATTTAGATTCCTGAAACTACAAGAAGAAGAGGACTGCTGAGCTGAAAAACCCCTGCAGAGGAAGAACAGAAGACACCAACTGCCTTGGCCCCAGACTTACCGGCCTGTCTCCTGCCTTCCAAAGAAACCTGCTCCAGCGACGCTTTCCAAGGGACCAGCGACCTCTGAATCCTCTGAGGACTGCCCTGCTTCGAGAAAGACAAGAAACTCCCGAGGACCGCGGCCCTGCTCCAAAAGAACTGCAACTTTGTTTCAAGTAGCAGATTTAAAGACCCCTGCAACTCCCCGCAAGAAGCGTGAGACTTGCAACACTGCACCCGGCGACCCCGACTCGACTGGTGGAGAAACAACGCTTCAGGGAGGACCCTCCGGCGACTCTCCGACTGTGAGTAACCAAAGTTGTCCCCCCTGAGCCCCCACAGCGACACCTGCAGAGGGAATCCCGAGGCTCCCCCTGACCGCGACTGCCTGAACTCCATTTCCCGACGGCTGGAAAAGACCCTGCACCCGCAGCCCCCAGCACCTAAAGGAACGGAACTCCTGTGCAGGAGTGACCCCCAGGAGGCCCTCTCCCTTGCCCAGGTGGTGGCTACCCCGAGGAGCCCCCCCCCTTGCCTGCATCGCTGAAGAGACCCCTTGGTCTCTCATTGAAAACCATTACAAACCCGACACGTGTTTGCACACTGCACCCGGCCGCCCCAGTGCCGCTGAGGGTGTACTTTTTGTGCTGACTTGTGTCCCCCCCGGTGCCCTACAAAACCCCCCTGGTCTGCCCTCCGAAGACGCGGGTACTTACCTGCTGGCAGACTGGAACCGGGGCACCCCCTTCTCTCCATTGAAGCCTATGTGTTTTGGGCACCTCTTTGACCTTTGCACCTGACCGGCCCTGAGCTGCTGATGTGATAACTTTGGGGTTGCTCTGAACCACCAACGGTGGGCTACCTTGGACCAAAAACTGAAACCTGTAAGTGACTTACTTACCTGTTAAAACTAACAATACTTTACCTCCCCCAGGAACTGTGAAAATTGCACTGTGTCCACTTTTAAAACAGCTTATTGTGTTTTATGTAAAAAGTATACATGCTAATGAAATGATTCAAAGTTCCTAAAGTACTTACCTGCAATACCTTTCAAATGAGATATTACATGTAAAATTTGAACCTGTGGTTCTTAAAATAAACTAAGAAAATATATTTTTCTATAACAAAACCTATTGGCTGGATTTGTCTCCGAGTGTGTGTTCCTCATTTATTGCCTGTGTGTATGTACAACAAATGCTTAACACTACTCCTTGAGTAAGCCTACTGCTCGACCACACTACCACAAAATAGAGCATTACTATTATCTCTTTTTGCCACTATCTTACCTCTAAGGGGAACCCTTGGACTCTGTGCATGCTATTCCTTAGAGCCAACTTCCTACACTCCGGTTTTCAGTTAACCAATAAAATAGTAAGTGACAGGCTAGATTACAAGATGATGGACCCAGACTCAGAGGCTCAATGATTCTCTACAGAGAAGGTGCATCCCTACTCCTCCACGCACATTGACATACCACGTCACAGTCACACTGTACATCAAGGTCTGAATAGACTGTCTGGGAAGGGAAGAGCACTTTGAGTGCTAGCCAAATTGCCCTCTGGTCAAGTAGGTTGATGGGAAGAACCTACTACTACAGAGACTTGGCCTCTGATCCCAAACTCCCCCAGATGAGCACCCACACACAAGGGTGGATGTACCAATTACTACTATGGTCCCTGCTTGAGAAAGGTGCCCCTCCACTGACCACCAGTTAACTCTACTGCTGTGTCCCTGAAGATCACAATGGAGTCTACCAGATCTTCTAAATGCTAGAATCTCTGCTTAGCACGGTACCACTGGAGAGATCGCCTGTGCGTATGTGACCAGGTGTTGCGGAAGAAAACAGACTTAGCAGATGCAAGACCATCAGGACTGAAATCAGAGCTCCTCCCATAAACACAGAAATCCTGACCCATATGTCCTGGGTCTTCTGAGGTGGAGCAAAGGCTAGGTGCGATGAGTCAGGTAATGTCCTTCTAAACAGAAGACGCAGAGAAGGCTCCAGGTGAGACTTATGCTAATTGATGGAAACACTCAACTGAAATGGCAAAAATGCCATTACCTGCAAGTGATGAGATGCCATCCACAGAAACCTGGCTGTTAGCAGCCAGTGGTCCAGATAAGGTACTAACTAAATCCTCAACTTCCAACGATTCCCAGTGGTTGACGTCATCACCTTTATGAAGACAACTGATCAAAGTCCGAATGGGAGCACCATGAACTGAGTGCGTGGATCCCACCTCAAAACACCTTTCCTCTATGACTGCAGGAATATTATATGAAAGTTCACGTCCTGCTGACCCAGGGACACCATCTAGTCTTCCTCTTCAGCGAAAGAAGGGTAGGGAATACCCACTTTCTATCACATGAATTACCCATTCATCCCATGTTTTGCCATTCCAGGCTGGTAGAAAGAGGGATACCTGGTCTCCCACGGGGCAGACTTGCTGCTTTATAGACAAGCTTAAGATGCTTCCCAGCTGGTGCTAGGAAGAGGACGATGTGGAGTAAAATGATTATCAAGATTAAGATATTATTAATTATTAAGATTGGCATCCTCTGCCTTTTCCACTGTTCCTATAATGGTGGACAAAGGGGTTTACTGTTGTTGCAGGACTTATGCTGTCTGGAAACCTTTGGAGACCCTACAGAATTTCCAGAGACAAATTCATTTTATGATGTTTGCAGCACTAAAGATAGTGCTTTTGCCCAGCCTGTTTTGAAATGTACCGGGGCAGTGTTTGCCTTCTCCCCAAAATGTTGGTCACCATTGAATTGCATACCTATTAAGGTGGCTTCAACATAACCCAAAGATCTTGTGGATCTAAGCCAGGCATTGGGTCACAAATGACCCCACTTCTGTGGCCACAGAAACTAAAGTGTCAAGCTTGCCTCTATAATGCGCTTGGGTGCCTCCTGTTTATATGGGTTGACCTCCATAAAATGGTTCTTTAAATAATCTGTGAAAGTGGTTCTTAACCTGTGGTCTGTGGATCCATGGGGGCCCGCAACCCCTTCTAAGGGGGTTTGCAACTGATTAGAACGTTAAATAATATTATCAGCTTCATACATACATAAAGAAGCAAAATTTAAAAACGATCTATTAATGTGAAGGAATTTTGAGTGAAAGTTTTAACTAAAAGTTAAGCTGGTATCCTTAGCTTGATTTGTGGGAGCAGCACAAGTACAGAAAAATAGAACGACGGCATTTGAATTAAACATGTAATTGTGTGTGCATTTGTTTAATGTACACTTGTTTCTGTATTTTGAGATTCAAATCGTAGACACTGCTTTGGCGCGGGCCTCCGGCTTCCAGTAGTTGCTCATATGGGATTACCGGATTACAGTAATGATTCAGTGAGGGACCCTGGAATCGAGTAATGATTAAGCAGAAGTGCACAGAAGTCAAACAAGTTACAAACTGCTCACCTGGGAGATTCAGGGTTACTAGTTCTGACAAACACCCCCCCTCATCCCCAAGCATGAAAATGGTGGGCAAGTCATCACAAAGTATTCAGAAGCCATGAAGCAAGGCTCCCAGTGGATAAAGTCTTCTTACCCATAGTTTCAAGCTTTTAGGCACACTCTTTGGCAGATGAGACACGAATTCTGGGAACAGGGGTGCTACAGCACCCCTAAAATAACCATGCTGGAGCAAGGTTGGTGAATGAGCAATAGTCTGTAAATTTATTTCCATCTGGTCATATCTGCTGTGCATTCAATGACAGAGGGCGAATGCCAGGTTCGATTTTCTGTCAAATTGCTGCCTCTTCTTTTAGCAAGGAGATTGATGGTTAATAAAAGCCTTCACTTTGTAGTAACAGAAAGGAAAGGAAAGTGAACGATCTAACAATCTTGCTGGGGTACAGGAGTGTGAAAGAAAAGGCTGTTGGATGTCAATTGTTTCTAACATTTAACCACATTTCCATACTTATAAATGAACTGTACAAATTATTCAAAATATACGGGCAGCCAGGAAAGCACAAATTAAGTACTTGTTTTGTAATGCCGAAGTTCAATGGAAACAGGTTTTAATATGATCAAACAGATCAAGGCACATTACTTGGTGATATGCAAATGATAAAAATTCCTGAATCCAGATTTTTACACATTGTTTGTGTGCTATTTAGTTGTATTAGTAAAACTGTATATCTGTGCCCATTTCGCTAGAAAAATGTGCTTGTCTGCAAATAACTGTGGCGTGTTAGCCCACAATTTTGTAATGTATGTGTGACAGAATTTTCCAAAGTGGACCACTCTTACCTCTGTCATGCTGAATGCGAGTGGCTTATTCTACACTTGTTTTTAGTGGGACACTTGAATTTTTCACAATCCCTATGACCTCAGAGACGTGACACTGATGGTACCACCCCAACTCTGAAAATTGTTCCAGCACAAATAGGATGAGATGGTAAGGATCCTGGAAGAATAGGTCCCCTTAGGCTAGCCTGTATTCCCCAAGCCAGAACCATACTCGCAGCTTGCTCCATTAATGGGTTCCATTAAGGCCTCACTAAAGGTTAGCTCTGAATCAAATGTGGAAGTCCAGAACACTGGAGAACGTTGCCAGTATTTTGAAGGAAGCTTACTAAGAAAGCAAGGGGAGCTCTGGAATTTCTGTGTGAAAGGATGCAATCTCTGCAGGAACCGGACGTGCAGGAGGGTCTACTTCTACCTCTGGTAAGATCTTCAACTCACTGCATTTTCCAAAACTTAAAAGTCAGTTGTATCCAATGAGTAAGGAAGGAACAGATGTGTCCTACCATCAACCTCTTCCATGTCCAAACGGTACTAGAATTCGGCCAGAGTTGTATCATTTTCTGAAGATAAGCTTCGCAAGGATCAGGGCCCTCAGTTTTTCCTCTGCAATCCTTCTCTGTGCCTCTCAACCAGAGGTGGGGGGTCAGTGGCACCAGAATCTACATCATCCATAGTACTGGCTGCAAAGGTCCTGGTGCCAGGGCAGCGTAGAGCGGAGCCAGGCAAAATATAACTAGAGAAGACTGAAGCCCAGAAAAACATTTCTCACTTTAATGTAGGAAGGCAGAAGGGTCTTGCTCACTGTGTTGTAACTCAGGTTGGACCAGCACCTGTGTACAAGGGTGCAAAAGCAGTGCCAGTGGAGCTGGGGACTGCCGAACAGTAATTAAAGTAGGTGGCTCTGGTGAGAGAGATGCTGGAGAAGTCGGTGGGATGCAGGACGAATGTCCACTAAATAAGGATTTTAAGACACATTTCTTAGGGAAACTGGTGGCTTACTCCTAGGTCCTCTTAGGGAGGATGAAGGCTTTTCTTGTGTTACTTTTTTTCATTCAATGACACCAAGGATGAGGAATGCAAACTGGTGTGTGAGCTGGACCTGAATCTTGATTGTCGAGTTCATTGGTTTTCTCTGGCTCAGGTCATAAAAGTTTGGTCTCCCTTTCCTTAATCGTTTTAGACCACATGTTTCGACACTGGCTTTTTAGGCTCTCATTGTGACCTCTGTTTCTGCTCTCAAACAGTCCTTAAGTGGGTTGGTAATAGACACTTGCCTCTTGAAGGTGTGACAGAGTGAGATATTCACAATTGTGGAATTCGTAGGTAGAAGTAACTATCAGAAGAAAAAGGTAACCATCCGTTTGTAGCGTGTAGTGCTGTAGATTAACATATTCTGTATAACCCTGCCATGCAGTGCTGGCCTTGAAGGCTGGCAAGTTGCTTTTCTTCAAAGAAGTATTTAAAGTCACAAGGTATATAGGGACTTATCCATTAGTTGGCAATGCGCTTGTGCACCAACTCCATGTTAAATTGCTTTTCACACAGTGGGTGTCAGCAATATGGAGTGGTGAGTGAGCACAATATAATGCACATTTATATTGCAGAAAAAAAGAACGGGATCAAGATAGAAGAGATCTATGAATAGAGCTATATGGCTCCGGGAGGGATGGCACATGTGACTATACACCACTACATGGTGTAAACAGACGCTTATACTATAAGTAACATTTTCTGCTCGTAGCATGCTTTGCTGTAGATACACATGCTCTTCATAGACTAAAGCAGTATCCTTCCCTTTCCAATGACTAGCATGTGGATGATGCAGATGTCTGTAATAAGGTCCTTAAAATTGTCCGGCCAACCTTAGCCTGTTGCCTGCCAAGGACATCCACACAATAGTGTTTAGTAAACATGTGTGGCGTTAACTATGTAGCTGCCTTACATAGATCGCCTAGGGAATATTTCCCAGAAAGGCCAAAGTTGCAGTCATTTTCCAGGTAGAGTTTGCCCTCTGTGCGAAAGGGAGGGAAATGCAACATTTTCTGATACAGGGAATCATACAGTGCATGCCTGAAATTGACTGTCACCGAACACAGTCCTTCTACCTGGGTACCAGAAAAACCCAATTGTAAATGTATTCAACTTGTTTAATTTGCTAGCGCATTTGCTCAATTACATTCACTTCTGATATGTTTTTTAAGTCTATGTATGTAACTGATTTCTCGTGCTTTGAGTAGAAGACTCACAATCTTATCCCTCTTTGTGGGACGTTCAATTTTTTGTAGAATTTCTATTGAGGATGTATTTCGTTAAGTGACCATGGATATCTAGATACAATTAAATATCTCTTACTCACACACATTTGAAATACAGGTAACACCTATTGATCAATAATGCAGTCACAGGCTTTACCAGTGCGGATCATTCTCTCATCATATTTGTATCTGCTTTTTTCTTGGTCTTTCTCAACTGTATATCCAAGAACAGTTTTCCTTCTTCTAAACCTAATCTAAACACAGCTGGGTTCTTTCTTTTTTCTTCCATTGTATTGTATCTGATTGCTTGAGACATTGCACTTAAATATTAGTTTGATAACTACAAAATCATGTATGATGGTGTTCTCTATGAATGGGGTGCCAGCACCATTAAATGTATAGTTTCTGAATAAACATCAGAATTGGTTTATTTGCTTCTATCTCCCTACTTAGCCTTGAAAAAGCCCTAGGCTTGCAAGCCTTCATAAGGTAAAACATGTGTTGGCTTACTCTACTACATACTTTGTAGATGTCCTCCTTTGGCTACATTTTGTTACATTTATGAAAGAAATAGTAGAACAATAAAGTTCCCAACTGTGAAAACAACTCATACTCGGTGTGTCTTCAATTGGATCGTTTTATATCTGAATTCATACTGATATAAACCTAACACATATCTTGGAAGACACACACTTTCTTGTTGGCACTTACCGTGAAGTGCAGGCGGCTTTGGTGGGCAGAAACTAAAGGGGATGGGGAAGAAGGCATCTTTGAGATCTAAGAATCGCCAAGTAGTACAAGGATCACATTCTGCAGCCTCAACATGTGAAAATATTCAGAGAGGATGTATCTGTTGAGTGGCCTGAGGTCCAGGATGGGTCTGAGAGACCTGTTCTTCTCTGAGATGAGAAAGTAAAGGAAGTACACCACCTAGCCTCACTGGCAGACGCACCAGCTCAATGGCACTCTTTCGAAGGAGCACTTATACCTCTTCCTGCAGAACAGTGAGATGTTCAAGGCTGAGAATGTGCCTGCAGGGTGGGATGTTGGGTAGGTGTGTGAGAAGTTCTAGGCATTAGCCATTACTGACCACTGGTAATACCCACTTGTCTGATGTGATTTCCTGTCAATGGGGGAGGAATTCTTGGAGCCTGCCGCCAAAAGGTGTTATGTGATGGAGAGGAAGGTGACAGGAGGTAATGTTTGGAGTTGGAGCCCCCTGTGCGCACCACTAGAGTACCCCGTGGGGACTGTTGATGGCATGCTAGCTGTTGCCTTTTTCAGGTGGGAGCTAGGTCCGGGGAGGCGGTCTTGGAGCTTTCTCGTAGTGAGGCCTCTGAAAGGATCCCCTAGGTATAGATGTCTGAATGGCACCTACTGCCTTAGCAGCGGCAGTGCAGTTTTTCTCTTTTCCCAGCATCTGGTCAACCAGGGTGCCAAAGAGGTGTTGGCCATCAAAGGGCAGGTTGAGAAGCTGCTGTTGGACTTCAGGTCCAAAACCAGAGCCAGGCATAAAGTCTTACCAGAATACTGCTAAAGATTCCTCAGGCAGCCATGTCGGAATCCAGGGCATAGCAAATGATGGTATTGGAGATGGACTTAACCTTCTCCAGCAACTGCTCCCCTCGTTATTGATGTTCGTCCGTGAGATGCTCGAGGAGCTCCTGAATTTCATATCAATGTGCCCCTATTGTATCAGGAGAGCAGGCCAACCAAGTAGGCAATTCTTCAGTGGGCTACCTATTGTACTGGTACCCTTTCCCCTGCAGAGCATCTATGTTATTGCTCTTCTTGTCAGGCAGGAAAGCATCGCCTATGGCGTGGCATTTGCAAGAACATCAGCAGTATGGACCATGAGGGAGTCTGGGAGAAGTCAGGGTTAATAATGACCCCTTTATGCACAGCAGCCTCACTTATACAGGTTCCCCGAATGGGTCTGAGGTGGATTTTAACATATCCTTAACCATGGGGAAAAACTGTACTGTACACAATGTCTTGAACAACATCTCCAAAAAGAAGTCATCATCCTTATGGAGAACATGGATGTCTACCTTATGAAAAGTGAGAGTCCTCTAAATTACCTAATGAAATGTTGTGGTATTGTCTGGTGGTGATTTCCTAACGAATACTGTAGTGGTCCCACAGGTCATCGGTGGGCACCAGGTAAGACAGCACATCTTCGGGGTCGGCAGGCTGTGATGGGCTGCCTTTCCCGTAAGAAGAGCTGGAGGGGTTTTTTTTTTTTTGGGGGGGGGGGTCTGGACTCTGGCGCATATAGTAGACATTATGTGTATGACAGTGGAGTAACAGGAGAGGGTGCTGCTAGTTGCCCCTGTCCTTAGACCGCTTGTGCCTGGGAGCTGGTGGAGGGTCCATGGACAGTGCTAGCTCTTTCAAGATAATGTCTCTGTTGGTGTAGAAAGCAGCTTTGAATAGATCTTGCCTGTCTACAGATGAATAAACAAATGATTTTGTATGGCATCCAACTCCTCCTGTAGACGCTGGAGGGTTTATTGCTCAGACTCCTCGGAGCTGGCCACAGTAGAAGTCAGTGCATAGTGGGCTCTCAGAGCAGAGAGACTTCACAGTTGAAATGAGCTTTAGTGCCAATGACTTCTTTGATGACAGTGATCAAGTGGCCTTCGGCTTCAAGGTGACCTGCGGCTTGTTCAGTAGATGGCCCAGAGGGGTCGATACCTGCTTGCGGGAGCGTTGGCAACTCAAACTTTCAGCTGTGCCTGCCAGAGCCCGAAGGCAATGGTGGTGCAGAGGACCGAGTATTAATGAAATAGCGTGACCCCTGAACCCCTCAGAGGCAGTGTCCTGGCATTGCTCAAGGCCGTTTGGCAGGCCTGATCAGTATCGCGGTGCTGACCATACTCAAAATTAAAGTCTTTGCA
This sequence comes from Pleurodeles waltl, assembly GCF_031143425.1. NCBI lineage: Eukaryota > Metazoa > Chordata > Amphibia > Caudata > Salamandridae > Pleurodeles > Pleurodeles waltl. Next base: position 525,782,800 of record NC_090447.1, on the reverse strand, counting down.
TGAGTGGCTGGGTGGTGCACAGGGCTACGGTTGTCCTTCCTGAGATTCAGACTTGAAGGAGAAGGCAGCCTCTGGGCTTGGTGACCATTAGAGGGGCAGAGCCACAGAAGGGCCAGCGTCACCTTCCTCGAGTCCTGTTCCCTAAAGTAGTCCGCAGCGTCACTGGATTCCTGTCTCTATATCCTTTGATGTTCACCTTTATCTATGCCGGTACTAAAGAGACTTCAACTGGAAGGTGAGGCAGCTCTCACACTTGGGGTCGTCAGGTTACAGGCAGAGATTACATACCCTGTGGTTGTTGGTCCACAGAAATTTTGAGTGCCACTGGGGGCAGTACTGGAAGGGTGTCCTTTCAATTATTCTGCAGGCACTCTACACAACTAAATCTTTGAAGGAAGGAAGAGAAGTCTAAGATCTTCCACTGAGTCACTTTTTTCAGCTACTCCTGGAGTTGAAACAACCGGTTGGGCCTGAATGCAAGCAAGAAGTCACTGAATGCCTATCCCCATTGGTACAGGTCCAACCCCATAGTGGAAGAAAGCAATCTAACATGGAGGCAGTGCGCATGGTGCATTGCCAACTAAGGGAGAAGTTAATATATACTGTGAGACTCGAAAGATTTCTTTAAACAACTTGTAATGTCCGAGCCCAACACTAGATGGCAGGACAATGCAAAGTATGTGTATCTACAAACCCATTACGAACCTATATTTATTGTTGCATGTCTGGATTCTTTATTACATGAGGAAATGGAAATGATTCACTTCACCTTAAACTTTTGAAACATTCATGACCACAACCTAGAGACACCAGTGCCCAGCAGTCAGAAAGCGAGTCACAAGAGTGATATCCAGAGTGTTTTCTCTCATAACCCAATCCCCTTTTATCAAGTATACTTCTAACAAACATATTGCTGTTGTGTACGGTTGGCTGTGAATATGGATAAGTGCGGCAAAATCCATCACTCCTTCAGGATATGGAATTTGGTTAATGCATTCTCACATAAATCCAGCCTAATCAGCCAAGCCATCAGCATCCCACCAGATGAGATGTAGTTGCTAATTCTTCGCATCAAAAAGTCTAGACTTCTCCAAGCCATCAGCCTACTTTTGTGTCTTTCGTTAAAATAAATAAGTAAATAAGGGCGTATCCAGTAACCCTGGTACGGGGTTAAAGCAATTAACAACATAAATGGTCCTCAAGGGGGAAGTATAACTCTATACTTACTTCCATGATAATATTAACAAACCTTCAGTAGACCCGTTGCGCTTAGACAAATTTACTGATTATAAAATGCGCATACACAAAATTATCTTGAAAACTATCTAACACATCCAGAACTCATTTTGGTTCTGAAAAACAAATAAATAACATGTGCTCCTGAAAGTGTACCGCAATGCAAGAGATCAAGTGACTAAATTGTGCACAAGTGCTATACAAGATGGGAATATGAATGATTGAATGGTCTTTATGGTACAGTTAATTAAAACCATTACAATTCTGTGCAAAATATTGTCAACGTAAAATCTGTTAACATAAAAAAATACAGAACTATTACACTTAATAAATACGGATTAAAAGGGTAAAAATTATCCAGAGCCTTGTTCTTTGTTTGTCCCCCTCCTTGTCTCATTGTTCTATTTCCCTAAACACTTATCAGCCTTCTTTAAGATTTTCACCATATGCGAGTTCAGGATTGGATCTCCTGGTTTTAGGCATACTATTACTGCTTGTCTGCATGTCCTTATGCCGCGTTGATTAAAAAGCGATTTTAGCAAGCATTTTCCGTCTTGCTTTAAGTCAGGGCACAGGCATAAAAGGTGAATCAGATTCCACTTCCCCTTGTTACATAACCAACAAATTTCCTTTGGGTTCTTCTCCCCCCCTGCATAATCTTTTTTATCACCAGGTAACTTTCCTAGTCGGATATACAGAAATTCCATTTTTAGAGACCAACAACCTTCTTCGAAATAGGGCTGCTGTACTAGACATTTGTACTCCTTTAGTACTCCCCAGGTATGTGATCTTTTCAATAATATTTCTTTGTCCTTCAGTAGAGATAACATCTTGGTTTTGTTCTTTACTACTATTTTGAAACATGCTACAGTTAGGTTACTTACCCAGCTTTCTTGCAGCCCTAATTCATTTATTGCCTTCTTCAGATAGAGCACAGCCGGATGCTCACCATTTTTTTTTTTGAGTGCTTGCCACAGAACCTGACAAAGTCATTCCTCTTATTAGTTTTTATTCTGTGCCAAGTTTTCAAGTAGGCTCCTTTTCTGTCTATTGTCGGATTTATTAGCCCGAACTCCAATCATATCTGTGCTGGTGATAAATTTGGAGGTATGCAAAATAGCCGTCTATAAGTTCTTACTATACTTGTATTTAAACATAGGGCATCGCGCCCTCTCAATGCAACTCTGCCATACGTTAAACTAGGTGCAAGTTTGGTTGATATCACCTTTAGTAATGGTAAGAATCTCTGGTTGTTCAAGGTTTTTTTTATTTTTTGTTTTGAGAGTGCTATGCGCAGTGTTAGACCTTTCCTTTTTAGCTCTTCCCTATGTTGGGTAAAGCACCCCGTTCATCAAAAAGCACTTCCAGGTAGCAACAGGAATGGACTAATTCCACCTGTTCATTGATTAACCATCTATATTTTTTCTTTAACCTACGACTACATTCGATTACCTTAATCTTTTCTAGATTTACTACCAAACCATTTTGCTTTCAATAATTTGCTAGGCCTCCCAATAATCTTTGAAGCCCGACTTGCATTTGGCTTATCAGAACAACATCATCTGCATATTGCAGATTAGATATCGTTGTCGGGCCTAATTGTGGTACATGCGAGTTTACTGTATTTAGTTCTTGTGATAAATCTGCTAGAAACAAATTAAAAAGATAGGGTGCAAGGATGCAGCCTTGTTTTAGTCCTTGGAAGGTATCTATTTTTATTGACAAGACCGACCTGTCCCCTATCCATATCCTCACCCAAGTGTCAGTGTACAGGAGCTGTACAGGGAGTGCAGAATTATTAGGCAAATGAGTATTTTGACCACATCATGCTCTTTATGCATGTTGTCTTACTCCAAGCTGTATAGGCTCGAAAGCCTACTACCAATTAAGCATATTAGGTGATGTGCATCTCTGTAATGAGAAGGGGTGTGGTCTAATGACATCAACACCCTATATCAGGTGTGCATAATTATTAGGCAACTTCCTTTCCTTTGGCAAAATGGGTCAAAAGAAGGACTTGACAGGCTCAGAAAAGTCAAAAATAGTGAGATATCTTGCGGAGGGATGCAGCACTCTTAAAATTGCAAAGCTTCTGAAGCGTGATCATCGAACAATCAAGCGTTTCATTCAAAATAGTCAACAGGGTCGCAAGAAGCGTGTGGAAAAACCAAGGCGCAAAATAACTGCCCATGAACTGAGAAAAGTCAAGCGTGCAGCTGCCACGATGCCACTTGCCACCAGTTTGGCCATATTTCAGAGCTGCAACATCACTGGAGTGCCCAAAAGCACAAGGTGTGCAATACTCAGAGACATGGCCAAGGTAAGAAAGGCTGAAAGACGACCACCACTGAACAAGACACACAAGCTGAAACGTCAAGACTGGGCCAAGAAATATCTCAAGACTGATTTTTCTAAGGTTTTATGGACTGATGAAATGAGAGTGAGTCTTGATGGGCCAGATGGATGGGCCCGTGGCTGGATTGGTAAAGGGCAGAGAGCTCCAGTCCGACTCAGACGCCAGCAAGGTGGAGGTGGAGCACTGGTTTGGGCTGGTATCATCAAAGATGAGCTTGTGGGGCCTTTTCGGGTTGAGGATGGAGTCAAGCTCAACTCCCAGTCCTACTGCCAGTTCCTGGAAGACACCTTCTTCAGAAGTCTGCATCCTTCAAGAAAAACATGATTTTCATGCAGGACAATGCTCCATCACACGCGTCCAAGTACTCCACAGCGTGGCTGGCAAGAAAGGGTATAAAAGAAGGAAATCTAATGACATGGCCTCCTTGTTCACCTGATCTGAACCCCATTGAGAACCTGTGGTCCATCATCAAATGTGAGATTTACAAGGAGGGAAACAGTACACCTCTCTGAACAGTGTCTGGGAGGCTGTGGTTGCTGCTGCACGCAATGTTGATGGTGAACAGATCAAAACACTGACAGAATCCATGGATGGCAGGCTTTTGAGTGTCCTTGCAAAGAAAGGTGGCTATATTGGTCACTGATTTGTTTTTGTTTTGTTTTTGAATGTCAGAAATGTATATTTGTGAATGTTGAGATGTTATATTGGTTTCACTGGTAATAATAAATAATTGAAATGGGTATATATTTTTTGTTGTTAAGTTGCCTAATAATTATGCACAGTGATAGTCACCTGCACACACAGATATCCCCCTAACATAGCTAAAACTAAAAACAAACTAAAAACTACTTCCAAAAATATTCAGCTTTGATATTAATGAGTTTTTTGGGTTCATTGAGAACATGGTTGTTGTTCAATAATAAAATTAATCCTCAAAAATACAACTTGCCTAATAATTCTGCACTCCCTGTATAGCTTTAAGAAGACTAGATGGAATGCTCAATTCTGTAAGTTTCCTCCATAGCAAGTTTCGATTTACAGAGTCAAAGGCTGATTTACAAATCAACAAAGCAAAGGTATATTGGTAACTTCTTTTGAGTTTATCTATTAACATGGATAGTGCTAATATGTTGGTTTCTGTTCCTACTCCTTGTTTGAATCCGGTTTAATTTAGTGGGACAATATTTCTGTCCATTGCCCATTCTCGTAGTTCACTTAGAAGTAGGCTAACAAAATACTTTGCTTCTATATCTTGTAACGTAATTAGTCGGTAGTTTTCTGGTGCATCTCTGTTGCATTTCTTGTAGACAGCGTCATGAATCTGGTATTATCTGTAGTTGTAGCACACAGTTATAAACTGTGGTTAATATTGGTATCCATAAATCTGTGTTTGACAAATACAAAACTTGAGGAAGCCCATTTGGTCCTGGAGCACCGTCCTTCCTGGACTTTAATACTATTTTCCTTATGGGATTCTCCTGGAAGGTGTCTATAATGCTATCTTTGTTCTCTATGCCCCCATTCCTGAGGTCTTCACTTTTTTACTTTTCCTCGCTATGCCCTATTGTTTTTGGTTTGAACATTTCATTTAAAAATTGTACCCATATCTATTCTGATATATTAGAATTTACTATTGGTCTTTGAGTCCGATTTATTCCATTTACAGTTTTCCAGGACTACCTTGCCTTATTTTGTTTAGCCAAAAATAGTATCTTTGCCCAGAGCTCATCATTTTTTTCCCTTTATTCTTCCCAGGACAGTCTTTTGTGGGTCTTTCCTAATTTTCCTTTGGATTTTGTTCCTTTCTTTTCTTAACTTTTGGACGGCTATGGATAACTTTATTCTTCCCCAGGTCTCCTCCACTAGTCTTCGTCGCGGACCTCTTTGGGGCTTCTTTGCAACTCCCTTTTCTATTATACTATTAAGGAAAAACCCCCACTGTTTACCTTTATTGCCAAATCCATTTGCTAGAGTTTTCTTTACTAAAGTTTTGGCTAACTCTTTCACTTGGGCATTCACTTCACTAGACCATATTAGCCTTCGATAATTTACAGTGGTGTCTTCCCCGCTTACATGGGTATCTGTTGGTGATATTGTATTTGTGTTTAGAGCACCATTCTCTGTTGTCCATGATCGCTACTTGATGTTTTATTTATACTAAAAGATTTTATCCTTCCCAGAGATTTAGCGTTACTATTGTGTAATCTATTATAGAGCAATCAGAGGGTGAGAAATAGGTCCACTCCAGAGAGTGTCTGATTGAAATCTCCCGTTTAGGGTTCTCATCCCGTTGTTGTGTGTTCTCCTAAAGCGATCCCTATTGCTTTGTGGGGGAAACTGACCATACATAATGTTGCTGGATTGCTTGCTCTTCAGGCTCCGAAATGTGCATCAAGTCCATATTAAAATCTCCTGTTAATATTATGTCTGGTACATTTAGTTCCTGTAATACGCCCATTATCACCTCACACAAATCGTTCGCTGCAGTAGACTTAATTTTTTCATTTGGGGGAAAATACACATTCATTATGTATAAAGGAGTGTGTGTGTCTTTCCTCCAATTATTTAGTTTTAGTACCAGGATATTATTGTTTGCTAGGGGTACGTGAAACGCTTCTATTCTGAGCGCTATTTCTATTAAAATTGCTACGCCTCCTTTTGGTCTACCCTGTTTATTTTTATTGCAGGTCTATAATATCCTGCATACCCTACTATTTCGAAAGGTTCAGTCACCCATGTTTCCTGGAGGCATATTATTTGACTTCCTTTTAGCATCTCAGCTATATCTTTCTTCTGAGAATTAGTTTGTGCTCTGTTTATGTTCCATGAGCTAATGTCTAAAACGTCATGCCATCTATTTGCCTCGCTATACCCATTAGTTCATGTCCTACACCTTCCATGTAGTGCCTCAGTTATCCAACCTACGTTTACTATTATTGGTCTTTCCTTTCCATCTATGGTATATGCCCCTTGACTCTCCTCAAGCTTTTCCATCCTTCCTTCCTTCCTTTCGCATCTCTAAGAACTGAGAATGACTGACTTCCCTCGTTCTTGGCTCTTACCATCATAAACGGTTTTGGATACATATATTTTGGGGGGTAATGATACTTGTATTCCCCAGGCTGCAAATATAGCTTTTTCTCTCATTACTGCCTGGGCCAGTGAGCTATTTTGAAATGAGGCCTTAGTGGCTTCCTGCACACCACCCTCTGAGTTTCAGAAATTCAGTTGACACTATATTGTACAATGATGTATTTGTCAGTGATGGAATTGCATGGAGTAAATTTAATATATTATCCCTGTTCCAAATGTCATATGCACCTCTAGATCTATATGTGGGTACAAAAATTAGTGTATCTGACCCGTTCAAGCTTTCTATATCCGTGTTCTGGTCTTCTCTTCCCCTTGAACTTCTCCCTGGACCGTCTTCCCCGACTCCTTTTTCCCGTTTCCTGCTTTCCTCCTCTTCATAATCCGGTAGTCGGCACATTCTGTCTTTTCCAATTTTACTTTGCACTTTTAATGCCTGCTCATTTATGCCCGAATGTTGCTTGATCCTGTCCTCATTAATCCCCTCACTGTTTGTCTGCTGAGGTTGGTAGTTGATTCCTTTGTGTTCTATAATTCCCATATTTTTAGAAGTTTCATTTAGCTGCTGTTTTTGTGGGCTTAGTTAAAAAATTATATTCTCCCAGTCGCTTGAGTGAATTGTAATGAGAGACTTCTCTGCTTCCATTGTGGTTTTTGCACAATTAGTTCCCCTGGTTGGTTTTACATCAACTATCTTCCCAGTATTATCCTCATTTTCCTTCTCGTGCTTTTGAATGATTGGAAAGGATTTTATTCATTCTCTCTCCTGTGTAGCTGTTTCTAGTGTCGACTCTCAGGTTTTTTCCATCTTTTGCCTCACGATTAGGAGTTCTAATTTTGCTGTTTTTTTTTGTTGCCTCTCCCCCCCCTTGCCAGTGCATGTTTTTTTCCTTGCTGCTTGAGTACCGTGGGTTTTCCCGGACTTTCTGCCGCTTCGTTTTGTTTATTGATCTTTTTTCCTATAATGTCCTGTTTTGCTCCCACATTGAGATTTCCGTGGGGGGGGGGGGGGGGGGGGGGGTTAACACGGTCATCTTTGTCGCCTCTGATTGCTCCATGAACTTCCATTTTTATTTCAGAATCTTTTCTCCTTGGGTAATAATACATGTCCCTTTCGTTCTCTATTTTCTTATGCCCTGTAAGATTATTCTCTTTTATACCGTCTATAATAGTACTTAGCACTTCAGGGATTTGTTTCAATTTTTCCACTATTGGGGCATACGCACATTCTATGTTTGTTGTTTCTGCGAGGGTTTGAGCTCGAATAATCAGATTATTTAGATCCACCAATTTCTGATCAATACCTGAAATTGAAGTTGCTATTATGTTTAATAGATCTATCTGGACATCCATTTTATTTGATTGATATGTCAGTGCCTCGAGTGTCAGTTGTGATGTTTTAAAAATCACTTCCCATATATATATACTGTCTTACTTTGTTGAATTTTCTTGGCTATCGTGTGTGGCCTGCGCCTCTTGTCAACACTTTGCCTTCGTGTTGTTTTGGTGAGGCACATGTTTTTTCGTTTCTTTGTTATCACCCTCCATTTTCCTTACAATTATTTCTGTGTTGACCTTTCCCTCTGATTTTAACACTTGTCCCTTTGTTTCCTCTATTTTGTTCCCAGCCACTTCCACAATAACTTCTCTAGGTGCTGGCTGCCCATTTCTCAACAGGGCGTTTTTTTCTCCCTTTTGCCATTTTGCTGGAATGGTGACACTGGCAAAACTGATAAAAGAACTGTGTCGCTTACCGACCCCCACCCTAGCACTGCACTATCTTCCATTTTCTCCTTGTTTTCATGTTCTTGCTTGCAGTACCTTCTAGCTCACTTTGCTGCGAGTTCTCTCTTATGTTGATTTTTAGCTCCTTCGCCTTTACTGTGCTGGATTTTATTGGAGCAGTAAGTAAGTTTGTATCCTTTGGTGTAGAGAAGATTATTCTTACTGGGTCCTTAAGGAAATTACATTTTTCCAGGATTTTCTGTACCTTGTCAAACATTCTTGGGACAGTTGATATTAGGGCAGTATTTTCCCTTGCTGCGTTTGCCTTTACTTTTTTTGATGTTTGCCTCGTCTGCATCCCTCTCCTCTTATTTACTCGTGTAGTAAGTGGTCTTTCACGTCCTGGTCTCATTTTGCGAGCTGCACTACTCTTGTTTAGGTGACACTGATCGACTCTTCTGTGGAATCCTGGGCCAATCAAACTACAATCACACTATCACACTTGAGAACACCACATTTAAGCACTGCAAGCTGCACCCCAGGCGCTTTCAGGACCGCTTCTGCAGTACTCTGTTCTTCTTAACAACCCCTCTTGTTTGATAGTCTGCTGGTTGTGTAGTTTATGGGGTCGGTTGCGCACTGAGTCTGACCAGAGTTATGCTATTGTGATAGAGGGCACAGTGGTGTAGGGGGAAGCAATAGCAGGGGTGTCTGGGGCGAAATCAGTTCTTGTCTTATCCCCTAGTAGGCCCCCCACCTGCTGTCGCCTCCTCCCTCCCCTCCTCCTCTTGCTGGTCAGTGCTGCCATAGTTCTCCTTGCTCCTTACAGTATTACAGTAGTGTGAATAGTGGTCGCAAATGCTGGTGCAGTTTCCTCTAGCCCGCTGAGGTTACCAGCTTGCTCGTCGCTCTCTCCTGAAAATGCTTGGCTGCTTCCTGTTTCCTGCTTACTTGCTTGCCTGGATCGGGCTGATTAATTATTTTTGTGCTTCTGTGCACTATGTCTCATGCATCAGTCTCCGTTCACCTGTCTGTCGAACCCCCCCGCCTCATGCGATGACGGGGTCCACTGGTGAGGTCTGCTAGTGACTGGCGGCTAGCAGCTTGTAATTTGTGCCTCTAGGCACGAGGACAAAACTGTTGCACAAGCTGCACACAACTGCAGCAGTTAACTCCTGCTCTCCTCCTCCGCTTCCTGCTTACGCCTGGAGCTGCCTGGTGCCAGTCACCTTATTAATTGCCCCCCTTCTGTTTTGGGGAGGGACCTTGCCAATCTGTGCCCCCGCAAGCCGCACCTCCAATAAAGCCGCTTCTGCAGGAGGTCCACAGAGGTGGTTGCACCCCCACTCTTTCTACAATGGGACGCAGAAGGGGCTGCAAGCGTTTTTATTGCAAGGGCGGTGCACTCGTTCTGGCGTTTTCCGTCAGGTCTCTGTCGGCTCTGGCTTGGTAGCTCGGCCCGTGGCGGAAATACAGCTTTTAGCGGCCCCACAGCTCTCCCTCCGATGCGGATCGGGGTGCTCGGCAGGGCAGGTGGACAACAATATGGCTGTTTCTGCGCACCGGGCTGCCCTATGTCCGGCCGCGGTCAGTTGCTTCCGCCGCCCAGGGGATTGAACAATTCAGGTAAAATACACTCACAGCCCTCAGCCTCTCCAAAGTGCCAGTCCTTGCTCGTAACCGGAACTAATTGGGTGCGAGTCTCGTGTCCTAGAGTTTAACTTCCTTTACGCATGTCATAATCCTTCAATCGCACTCGAGAATTTCCCATTTTCACCTTTTTTTCAGTAAAACATTGACTTCCAGTCACGCCATCTAAAAGAAGGTTTCCGTCAGATGGGAATATGTACTTGTGCCTGATAAGATCATATGGATCGAATAAACACTCGAATTAAGAGTGTGGGAATCCTCAATCAAACTTAAAATATCTGTCCACTGCAAAACATTAACGTTCGACCTACATAACACGATGACTTAGACAAGGGACATCATCAGGATGAAAATACTTTGAGCAGGAGACACCAACTGAGGTAAGTCACTACCACCGTCCTAAGATGCAAGTGGAATGGTGTGCTGCCGTCAACGTAATGGCGTAGACTAAATACAACTTGGGTTGCAGAACACTCATGCACGGCTTGAGCCACTGATGTAAAGACCACAGGTCTATTCCCAATTAAATATTCCAATGAGGCTTCCAAGAGAAATGAGTGGTGAACGCGAGCCTGTCAGGCAATGCTTATATGTGAATCCATTAATGCCATGCCCTCAGCTCGGGAGTCTAGAGTTTTAAATTGTACTTAATATGGTAAATATCAGACTCCCTCCTTTAATGGGTGTAGATGGGTAATGCCCACAGCAATAAGGCATTATAAACATCAGCAAAAGCAGAGAAAAGTGTTCAGGTTAAGCTCTTCCACAGTCCTGCAGTTTTACACATGGCTCAGCCTTTTGCCTCCTTCAAACTCAATATGTGGAGAATAAGATGACGGCAGAGTAACGCCTGACTTTATAGCACTTCGGATATCACTATGATAACTTGTATTTATCCTTACATATGCAGCTGCCTTCCTTGAAGGCAAACCAAGATACACAGCAACAAACGATGTCTGAGGAGGAAGAGAAGCAGTCAAACCAAGACATATTCCTCAGCATGTCCTGGGTAAATTGAGAATTGACTATCTTGCATCCATCAAATTCACAGTGCTTGCAGAAAGTATGTGGCTTAACTGACTTGCAGATCACTTCAGTAAGAATATATCTTTGAAATCCACAAATACTGGGAGAGGCTGGGGCTGAAAGAAGCAATACTGGCTAATTTTGCACTATCTGTTTCTGTACATAATGCAGAAGCACCTGTTTACATGACAAACATGCATGAAAGATTATATAGGTGGCAACATGCATTTTGAAACAACTTGTAGTGTTTCAGAGCAAACGGATGGTCCTTTTTCATTTCTTCATAGAAAATGGACTTCAGCTGATTGTTTGTATGAACTCTGGCACTTAGTTGGGGAGCTGTATCTTCAGGCACAGATAAGACTACACCAGTCAGCACCAGCTTGGTTGCCTGCAGAGTGAGAAACCTGACCTATCAACTAGTAGTGGTAGACATGTCCAAGATCCTAGCAACTACAAAAAAAAAAAAAAAAAAAAAAAAAAAAAAAAAGCAGATGCAGACAACATTATAGCTAAATAAAAACTAGTTCACCACAAGAGTATAGATTTGACAGCACTCCGATCACTTAAACCTAAAGGAATGAAAGGAGAACGTTGAAGGAAGATGTGAAGGACAGCTAGGCTCTTATGGGCGTTTAGATTTCTCTTTTTATCACCACTGCCACAGTACAGGATCAAGGCCCTTTTAAAAGGAAAAAACGTCATCCTACAGCTGAGAAGAGGGTGTGTTAGATATGTAAGGGTACAAACTGGCTATTAATATCAGCTGCTGTATAGATAACATTTGTTTTCCTGGTTTCATTATTTAGAAGATGAGCATTTGACGCTACCTTTCATCATAATATGGATTACAAGTTTGTAGACTGTACCATGTTCCAGCTTTCCCACATCCAGAAAGTTAAAAACGTGACTAGTGTGCTAACTATAAATCAGGTATTAAAGAGGTACAAAAGCCCCTTTCCTGAGGAGGTCTACGCTAGTAGGGTCACAAACAAAAGTTCACTGGGCACAGACACAGAATTGACTGTCATAAGTCGAAGTGCATATAACTAGATTCCACTGCATGCAAGAGCTTCTTGATCCATGATATCTCATTAAAAGGCTCAAAACACTTCCTAACTACATAACCCTCTCATATACAGCATTTTGGTATAGTATAAAAAAAAGATATTATTTGTGATAAAGTTCAATGCAAATAAACAGAACTTAAAGGAAAAGTCACATGAAACAGTGAAGAGAGAAATTAGCAAATCAGCTGTGAATGTAAATTGAACCCTGGCACACAAGAAGAGAAAAAGTCTTAACAAAGGACCCAACCAAAGCTGGAAGAAAAAAAATGAACTAGGTGAAGGCACATTAATTACATCAATGCCTGTTTAGAAGGAAACATCCTGAAGTTCACATTTTTTTTTTATAACAGCTTTAAAGCAGTTCAGGGTACTGTTTCCAAGTAAATGTTATCCATCTGAAACTGGAAGCAACATCCAAAGAAGGAATAAATAATTCAAACATGAGTCTTTCTGTAGTATAGCCTAAAATACATGCAGACATTTTAAATTATTGAAAATCAAAGGGAATAATGTGAAGCTTAAAATTGTAAGGGATGCAATATACTTTAGGCAGTTGGCATATCATAGGCTTTGTGTATAAAAACAGGTGAAGGTGTCTACAGGATGAGATTTGTTTTATTGATTAATTTGGTATCCTGTCTGATCCTGAACTCTACTAACACTTAAACTATTTATAATTTTCACATTTCTATTCAATTGCTTGTAGTAATAATGAGTTCATCAGCTGGAGAACGTTACCTCGCTTGATTAAATTTATTATTATTACAACACTCTCACTCTTCAATCACAAATAAACCAAAAAATACTTAGCAGGTAGATCCTTTGCAACGCTTTTGATGCGATCTAATGAAGATAATTTGCACGTATACTTTAGCATTCTGATAAAATTGTAAAAATAAAAGAAAATAACCAAAATCAATATTTACCAAATACGGTACATATCCCCACTGTGGAGTTGTCTCTGCAGGAATGCTTCGCAAAGTTTTAAAGCCAAAGCTGTCTTTCCTTCTTTTTCGGTGCTACAGATAATATCAATCCCATCACTGCAGCATATCCGTAAAACATGCTATGGGAAGAAAAATACAGTTATCCATGCAGCAGTTAAAGGTATTAAAAAATAAACATCCTGATGATAATATAAACTAATAACATGGCAAAGAAGTGAAAGTAAAAAAACATATCTATAAAATACAATAAACATCACTTAAAAGAAGTGACAAAAAGGAACTTACAATACATAGAAATGCAAACATCAGATCTTTCGCACTATGTCACAGTACCTTTAGATGGTCCCTACACCGCCTTTCCAATTGTATGAAAAGAGAGCAAGATTTCGAGAGAATGTACATAACAAACACATATCTATATATATTGGAGTGAGAGGTTGCATGTGTGTACAGCTAACCCTAACAAGCTGTAATAATAGCAAAACATGTTTCAGGGGTTGCTTTTATTCATTCCAGGTGGCTTGAATGGTATTTTACTAACCCAAAGCTGTACTGTGCCTAGGCTGGTAAAAGACTTTCACCATTTTTCAGTTCAGTGTGGAAGGCACAGTGCTAATCTTACGTGTAAAGACTTTGCTGTAAAAATGGTGAAATACTTTGTAGTTTAGCAAAGATGGTGCTGTGGTAATCCAATACTTTAAAACTCTGCTAGAAAAAAAACAGACTTTGAAGTGAACATATCTAGAGTGTTGGTGGTGTTAAAGGTTTCTATAAAAAGGAAAAGCTCTCCACCTAAAACTTGTGAACTACCCAAGTTTCCCTGAATTTAGGGACCTGTTGTTCGGTTACTTCTGTTAGTTCAAAATTAAGCATAGATTAACAAAGGGGTCTAAAGGTTATAACAAAAAAAGTCATTCTTTTTGAAGATGTGAGTAAAAATTCTGCATTTCAATATTTGCTCATCACTGCCACAAAAACTACTGGAGAAATGTACACCACACTTACAATGTAGCTGGAGCTTGAGATCATTTTGGTTCCCTCTTTTATACCTTTTCACCAATTTGGGATTAAAATGGCAACAATGCAGTCTTGAAAAGATAAATCTTAAGATTTTTGTTTAGTGAATAACTGCTTGTAAAGTCATCTAGTTCATGATCTAACTTTGGCCATTCATGAACCAAAACATGGAGGATGAAAGCATTTCTATTAAAAAAGGTTTATGAAAGATGTTTTACCTGTCATTTGGTTTATTTTGTGACTAATTTTAAAAGGGCTTTTTTTTTTTTTTTACAGAAAATAAATTAAATTGGCCAACATTGCCTGTTGACAGGCTCCTACATTTATTTTTAAACAAGAAAATTTGACTAAGGAAAAGGGAAGACAATTATTTCTGTTTACAAGTGCTCCAGGATCTCATGCGCGGATGGGACACTTGAGTGCTTACAATTATCAATAGGGGGCATAACACAGCTGTGGTCTTCCTTCAGGAAACATATCTACGAGAGTCCATATGCAAAGCGCTTGACAGAGGCCAACAGAAGAGAATGGTACACTCCAAATTAATTTTGGATTTGAGCAGTATTGGCCTACTGCCTAAGAAACAGTTTAATAGTAAGGGAGAAATTGTGGGATCCCCAGGGTAGATACGCCACTTATCAGAAAACTGGTATGGCATGTGGTTAAACCTCTACATATAAACAAAAGCTTATTAACAATACACTGGGCAACATGGGAAAACTGAAAAAAACAATAGGAGGGAGATAAAGGAGACATCAGCAATGAAGAATGGGGTGAAAGCTCTTCTAGTCCTAGAAGGCAGCCTACCCCACATACTGTTAAAGAGGCCAGGACATGAGCTTTCTTTGGTGGGGAGTACAAAGCCATTTCATAGTAGAATGGCACAGAATGCAGCAGCCCAGAGAAGAGTTATGGGGCTGCAGCAAGGAAAAATATATATAAAACAGTAATTTAAACATACAAGAAGAGGAAACACTTTTTAGGTCGAACGTAAGACCTCTTGTATACTTTTAAGTATACTTCTTCTGTGGGTGTCCAGCTATTTAATTTGTTAGTTTCAGTGTAAATAAAAAATCCTTGCTTGCTAGTGGTCAGTCATGCCGCTCTGTCCCTCCTTCTTCTATGTGGGAGCAGGGACCAACTACTGTTATAGTTACACTTTGTCCTGTTTATCTGGTCTGTAGGGGACTTTTTATTTTTATATTTTTATTTTAGGTTGAGCATAGCAGCGCACAGGCGCTGCTTTTCAGACATGTTGGTATCTATCTGGGCTTTTAACCATGCCCATCGCGCTCACTCGTTTGCCTTTCAAAAATCCTTGATTTTCGTTGGTAACTGCTTTACATTTGTTCCTCCTTATGGCGGTTTTGTTACCACCTTGGCCATCGACCCTGTTAATTGGATAATTGCACTATTGCCGATAACTTTGACTTCAGGCAAACTTCTTTTTCCTTTTGTCTCTCTCTTCAAAATCACGGTGACACTTTGAATAGGCTTGCTTATGTCAAGTGTTTTAATTTTTAATTTTCAGTTTGTGTGGCAAGAAAGTTCCAGTTAGAAATTTACAGTGCTAATAGCTCTAACCCGAGCACACACGAGACCCATTGCATTGCAAATGCTTGTTTACTTTGTTTCCTGCTCATGTCCAGGGAAGCTTCCCTTTTCATCTGCAGAGCATTCTTCCTCTGACCTTAGCTGTAAAGAAGGTGATAAATCAGACTGTTATCTTGGTCTCATTTGGTCTTTGTGGGCTCTCTGCACCCTCTCTCAGCTGCCTGGCTCACGCCCTTCCTTGGCCTGTTTTTTCTTTACCAAGTGCGCCTGCCTGTGTGCTGAGAGCAAGGGAGGCGGATTGCTTATAATTTCTTATAGGCTAGGCAACCAGCTCCGCCAAAGCTTTGCAATCCTTAGAGACAGTGCCCACTTCTGCTCAATAACAGGATCCCACTCACAGCTCCATTAGTGCACCTCATTTGACACACTCCAAGCCCTCAGCCGTGCCAGGAACCCCACATATGCTGTCTGCCAGAGCACCTCAGTTCTTGCACTTAGTACACTGCTGCTCCAGTCCTGGGACCACCTCAGGCGCAGCTCAATCAGTGCACCTCAGTTCACACACTCCAAGTCCTTCAGTCATGCCAGTGCCAGAACACCACAGTTCTTAGTCAGTACACACTGCTGTTCCAATACTGGGAGCACAGGCGTAGCTCCATCAGTGCACCTCAGTTCACACTCTCCAAGCCCTCATCCGTGCCCATGCCAGAACCCCACACATGCCGTCTGCCAGAGCACCTCAGTTCTTACAGTCACTACATACTGCTGTTCCAGTACTAGGACCTCAGGTGCAGCTCCATCAGTGCACCTCAGTCCTACCCTGGTGAGGTCACTTCCTTTCCTAAGTCACAAACGAGAGTACGGGTTTTATTTAAATTACAAATGGGTTGAAAGTGTGCTAAATGCGTCACTATACCAGTCCTAAATCTCAACTAAAGATAAAACGAGGGGTGGTTTAAGGTCTGTGGAGGGGGATTTCCTTTACGGACTAGGTGGTCTCACACACTATATAGTGTCATGCTTCATCATAGGACCACCTAGCCTCACCCAGGTAGGACAATACCACCTGGGCGGACTCAACCTCGCTGTTAAAGGAACAGGAGGGAGTGCGTAAATTAGTTTGATTTCTGGAAAGTAGGGATCCAGCTATGCTATGGGAATAAAAACACCTACTCAGATACCAGGGTGAGTTTTAATAAAAGGTTCTGTGTGGTGTGATTAAAAGAAATGGGAGACCAGTGTGAGAACAACTCACAACGACTGCAAGCGGTCCTGAAAGAGAGGTCGGTATAGGCGCACAGAGAGCGCCCACCTTTGATGCAAGTCTGACTATAAGGGGACGCTCCCTCTCCAGGATACCAGAGGCTAGTAGCCTTTATTGTTAGGGTCCTCCCCAGGTATTCCCTTGGCTAAGGTAGGCCCTTCCTTCCGTTCCCACGTTTTTTCCTACTGCGATTTAAAATGCAGCGCGCTATAAGCATCTGCAACAGGGATCCAACGCCCTGATGAATGCCCAGAGACCCTCCATAGCTCAATCACAAGGGCAGAAACATGTCGGCTAGATAGGTGACCTTGTGAGTCATTGTTCTCACACTGGTCTCCCATTTCTTTTAATCACACCACACAGAACCTTTTATTAAAACTCACCCTGGTATCGGAGTAGGTGTTTTTATTCCCATAGCATAGCTGGATCCCTACTTTCCAGAAATCAAACTAATTTACGCACTCCCTCCTGTTCCTTTAACAGCGAGGTTGAGTCCGCCCAGGTCGTATTGTCCTACCTGGGTGGGGCTAGGTGGTCATATGATGAAGCATGACACTATATAGTGTGTGAGACCACCTAGTCCGTAAAGGAAATCCCCCTCCACAGACCTTAAACCACCCCTCGTTTTATCTTTAGTTGAGATTTAGGACAGGTATAGTGACGCATTTAGCACACTTTCAACCCATTTGTAATTTCAAAAAACCCCGTACTCTCGTTTGTGACTTAGTATTGTGTTTGGGGAGTCGAGTACGAAGGGTGTCTTCTCCTACTCCCTTATACTCTCCCTTTGTGTACTATCACTTCCTTTCCTATACTGGGACCCTGCTCACATACAGTTCCATAACAGCAGCTCAACTCTAATATTCAGTCCCACTGCAAGCCAATACTGGACCCAAAAGAGGAAAACACAGCTCAGCCAGTGCACCTCAAATCTAACATCCAACACCACTGTTGATGGGAACCACTACATCTGCGCCAGAATCCATCAATTCTGACATTCAGTGCACATTTCTTCTTAGTGGTAAGATCCACACCCTTCAGGACTCCTCGCTTCTGTGGTTCAGCGGTAATGCCACTCCCATACTGGGCCCCACTTGCAGCTTCACCATGGTACCTCCAGGCTAACACTCAGCAACAGTGGCACGCCAATACTAGGTTCCACACATAGCTCCATTAACATACCTCACTTCTGACCTTGCATGCCTATTATTAATCCAGTACAGTGCACCTCAACCCTAACCTGCAGTGACCCATTACTCCAAAACCAGAAATTACACAGTGCTTAGTTTCTCATTTCTCACCCGCTGCCTTTCTGTTATTCCAGCACTGGGCCGGGACAGAGCTCTCTCTATATCGCGAATCCTGATCTGAGGCACCCCATTATTGCGGTATCTGGGTTCACATACAACTCTAATGCACCTCCTGCTGTTCTGCAGTGTCCCTTGCGGTTCCACACTGACTTCTGTTTGAGGACGTGGGGGAGCCAACTAAATCAATTCTTAGCTTCCATCTTATTTTGGGAGATTCTGTTTCACCCATCTCACTTCGTTCTTTCCTTTGCTCTGTTTACTCTCAATGCTGTCTTCCTCCCACACCTTTCTCTTTCCAGCTCTTAAAATCCACAGGTTATCAGTTTTGCTAACTGTTTATTGCTACTTCTCTCTTTTTATTTTATTTTACTCTTCCTCTTGCTACTTCCTCTTTCAAACTCGCACTTGGTTATTTCTTTCCTTGTTTCGTTCCTCTCTTTTTTCTTCATCAGGTGTTCACTCACTATTTTTTCTCTTCCCTTCATTCTTTCTTTATCTTTTTTTATTTGCTCTTTGAGTCAGAATGCGTCCTTTCACTTTTTTTTTTTAGATCTTTCTTTCTTCCTTTCTTTGGTGTTTTTCTAATCTTTATCTGTCAATTCATGTTTTACTATAAATCCCTTTTTCCCTTCTGTATGTGAAAGCCGCAAGTTACTTGTCGGGACCTGAAGTGTCAAAGTGGTTTTCCCATTCTGTGTCTGTGGGAAATGTGTCAGTACATACATGCCCTGGTTCTTTCGCTGCTGGTTTCTCTCACCATCTCTCTTTTGTTCTCTAATGTTTTTTTCTCTTTCTTTTCACACTTCTTTAATTATTTTTCCTCTTTTGTTTGCTAACTTCTTTCCCTTTTTTCTTTTGTCTCACACGTTTGCTCTATTTCTTCTCTTAGTTGTATTTTCATTTTCTCTTTCTTTCCTTTCTTTATTTCTTTGCGACCCCTTCTCTTTCTTCCTTTTATCTGTTGTATTCCTTTCACTTCTCTTTTTCTGCCCCATCAGATTTCTTTCCTGAGGCCTAGTTATCAATGGAGCAACAGGTGCAGTGGCACCAGGGCCCAGAGACCTACAGACCTCACTCAACTGATTACTGCTGTATTTTCCTACCGGAATTGCAATCAACCATTTTCCATACTTACTCCACGGCCCATGACACTTACTATGCCACTTGTCCTCTCCATCTTTACTCCCGACTTCCTCTTTCCTTTCACCCTCCAATCCGTCCCAAATTATATTTTTGATATGAAGTTTTGAGCATTACACTCCATTGCCAAAAGTTTATTTCTGATAAAGGTGTATATGATAATTGTGTATGTTTTAAAATAGAGTAAAATGGTAAATGGAAGTGCTTTAGTTAGATGCTGGGCCATTGGGATTATATGGTAGGAAAAGACGAAATTATGAGGTAGGGTTGACCAATTTATGTGGCAAGAAAAGTCTGGTTATGAATTTACAATGGCAATAGCTCTAACTCAAGAAATCAATAAGGTTCCCCTGAAGGAGAACTGAAGTTAAGGTAAGTAACACAGGTGCAATCACTTTTGAAATAAAGTGAAGGAAAAGATCATCCTTCATTGCAACACGTCAAAGTGGCACAATTAAACATGATTTGTGAGAAATGGGGCATCTACGTGAGCATCTTATGCCATACTGGCAAAGTGATAGCTAGGAGCTTTGACCTAAGCTAATAGGTACCCTGACAATAAGCATGGAGTTGAAACATTAGACAAATGTGTTCAACACTCCAACTAAAATCTTCAGGATCCCCCTTCAAGCACCTAGACAATATAATTTTCTACCATCTCCTACATCAAGTAACAGCCATCTTATAAGAGAAACTGAGTCTGACCATATAAAGCGATACACTATATAAAGCAGTTAAAGTGAACGTTTTTATAGGGCCAATGATTGTCTCCAGGACCTCGAGGTGAAATTCTGTTCAAAATGTAGTTTATAATGGTTTATATTGTGAAGGAACGTAACATTGTATCTTTGATGATCTTTGCAATTTCTTATATATGGGTGGGTGTGCGGAAACCAGTCTTCTGCATTTGGTGGTCAGTTGTCCATTGCTTGGCCGAAGTAAAGTATTCCCTGTCTATGCATTACAGTCCAGGTAGGTAACTGTGATAGCATGTGAGGATAAACGGCTGTGTGAAGATAAACAGTTGTGTGCATGTTAGATTACTCAGATTTATCAGAGCTGTTTTATGGTGTAGACTATCGAAGCGTATGACACTGCTGGTGATGTGTAGGGTGCATGAAGGTGTAGAGGTTACACTAAGCGTGATGTGCCTAAAAGTGTGCTTGTGATGATTAGGACTGATGATGGTCCTCTGCAGAGAAAGCTGTTGCGAAGCCAATGAAAACAAAATTAAGTTCTATATGAGACATGTTGAGCACACATGGAATAGACACAGTGTATATTGTGCTGATTTCAGCTTAGGCGGTGTGTGCTTCAACCCAGAGCCTGTTTTTGAAAATGATTGGTATTTATACAAGTGATTTTAGAGAAACCTCTTCTGCAGCAGAGTATGGGGCAAAGTCTCATATCCTCTTTTCTTTAACATTGTGGACTCCTTATACGTATATATTTTTCAGTTCTAGTTTTAATACAGCTCCAGGACAAGGGAGCACTTCACACAAGCAAATGTTTTCATTACACAAGGTCAGATTAAATTTAGAATAGGTATGAGAGATTAGGTCATCTGTCCAGATTCAAAGGATTTTGAGCAATCACTGGGACTCAAAACTTGTTCCCAGGTCCAAAGTTGCCAGCTCCTGCAGTTAGGCCACTTTCATATTTCTTAATTTATGTGTGAAAGTCGTACACAAATGGTATAGCTGTGTATGACCACATACTATGAGCACATTCTCTGTTGAAATGGCTTTGTAAAGTAGACAAGCATTGGCAAAGCCAATATCTTTCGCCTACACTAGACCTGATGGGCCTTGCCAATGTCTTTTAGACATGTTGTACAGTAGAGTGGTGCACAGTAGAGTGGTGCACAGTAGAGTTGAGTGGTGCAGAGTGCAATGACAGAATTCTGCAGAGGAGAGTGCTGTGTCAGAGAGAGAGAGTAGAGTGGTGTAGAGTGTAGGGATAGTATGGTGCACAGTAGAGTGCAATGGTGCAGCGCAGAGATGCAGAGTAAATTGCCACAAAATGGAGTGCAGCTGTGTAGATTGCAGTGGTGTGGAGAGGAGTGGCATTGAGTGGATGCACTAGCATAATTTACTGTGGCACAGAGTGGTTGCAGAGTAGAGGGCAGTGGCATAGAATGGTGCAAAGTGGAGAATCAGATTGCAGTGGTACAGACAGGTGCACAGTAGAGTAGTGTAGAATGCAGTGGCGAAGAGTAGCATTTAGTACAGTGACAATAGATTGGTTTATAGTGTAGCAGAGTGGAATGCAGTGGCACAGAGTACATTGTAGAGGGGTGAGAGGGAAGGAGGCAACATGGAAGGGGGGTAGGTGGGAAAGATGAACTACATCGATGGGGGTATGGGAGACGGACTGAAAACACAAGCACTCATATGGAGTGCTTGAACACAAAGAAAACAGTTGCTCCAAAAACGGTCGCACTGGATACACAAGTAACTCTTGGTCTATCCTCCGGGGAAGGGCCAAACAGTACAAGAGGCCATGACGCCTGCAAGCCATGACTAACAGGAATGTAGGAAATGAGAGCATCGTTAAAGCTAACAAATGGTAAGCTATGGGTGGGTTGTAAACCCACTGTATATAAAGAACATGTCTCGCAGAAACAGTGCAAACAACAAAACAGCAGCAACAAATACTGCAAGGTTCTTCTGGAGATAAACCCCCTTTCTAAGGTTTTGTATTTCAGACACTCCAACGCCATTCACAGCGCCATGTTAAAACATTTGCATTTGTGAGGAGTACTCTCCCATTGGGTGCGTTTTCACTATCTGATTTTAATAACTTGGTACTATAGACTTTCACTCGAGTCGAATGAATATTCTCCAGCTTGGTGTGATCAAACATATTCATGACGACTTGCAAGGCATGAGGTAGTTTCCGTTCGGTGTCATATCTGCTCAGGTTACGGACACTGCTTACTTACCTGGACTTGATCAACTTTCTAATTTTTATCTATTTACAGATTCCTGGCAGACCATGTCATGAATATTAGTCTTTGCATTTACTAAACTGTATATGTAATGCAGTGCTATTTATGATTCTCAGTAATATTCCCCCGCTCTGTATGATCTAATATACTTCTGAAAATGTCACACCAAGAATGTATAGAATAGTTGTTTCTATTACTACCAGTTTTTGAGATTTTAAACTAGTAAGCTCCCCCTTTTTTCCAGGATTGCCATACTGAATACTTAAGGACTTATTCATTATTTTGAATATACAAGTGAAGGCTTGAGTTTTGAGCTGGTTTCATTTGGAGATGAAGGGCCTACTGGTTATATCTACTGCGATTTCTGATTCGTCAGTGCACAATTATGTTGAAAATTGTACAGAAATTAGTCATTATATATTTTTGTTGACATTTTTCAGCGTACCAGCAATGTGCTGCTACTAGAGGTAGATATCACTGACCTGAGCTGTAATATCGAGGAGTTCTTACTCTGGCTACGTGTTGTGACCTTTCTATCTCATTTTTATTTTGACTTTTACTCAAGTTACACTTTCACTCAAGACTGGTCTTGTGGGTGTCAACAGCTCTGGTGGGTCACATTAGGGAATATAATTTATGTTTTAACACACTTGGGTTTCTATTTAGGTCTTCCATAAATGTTGGATATTTTGTTTCCACTTGAAATATGGATTTTTTCACTTATGTACAACTGCATGCACGATTTTCAATTCCCCATTCAACGCACATTTCTTTTTGACCACCTATGTTTGGTTCCTAGCAAAACATGGAAGTTTACCTTATATGTTTGCAATACTGGTTGTATCATAATGCCTTTATGTGTGTTACTTTCCCTAGCCCTGAAAATGTCGGCGGGAATATAACTATACAGCGACTAAATAAGTGTCAGCTAGCGTTTGACAAAGTGTTACATCAAGGACATGATGAATGTGGTTTATTAATAAATTACACAAGAACATCTTTTATACAAAACTGGGACTTTTTGTGGTGGAGTGCTCAGGGGCGAACGTCTTCTGGATGGACTTTGTCCTTTGTGAAGGAAATTTGGTGACTATTCAACACCCTAAAATACCAGTCGTTTGTTCTGATCAGTATAACTGACTGTAATTTTCTGGTAATTATTAATACTGGCAATGGGTTTGTGTATGCCATACTTCACCCAGCCACCACCTCCTCTCAATACCTGCCCCCCTTCCTTCATGACTGCCCCCATTGCCTTCCAGTACCTGGGACTCTGGATGCAAGCTAACCTGCAGCAAATTGATGGAAAGCTTGAAAGCCTCAAACACGGCTTGACCATATGAAAATGCGCATTGACAAACATCGTGATGATTTAAAAGAAAATGGAGAATCAAATCTTGATGGTGGATGGCATCTCCGAGGCCCTATAGGGCAAATTCACCAAAATGGCATATTAACTTATGAAAAAGCTGTCAAAAACGAAGTTTTTAAATCATGCTCTCAGCGCGACACCGTCCACAGTACAGAAGTGGTGGAGTCTACGGGCACTGGTAAAACAGACTTTTGTGGAGCTGCTGGGTAGAAAAAGAAATTTCACCATATTTCGTAGTGAAGCAAACCCATAGTTTCTTAGGGAATAAGCCAGCTTCCGGACTCCCTTGTGCACACTCGCTGCCAGGCTACTGAACTACAGCGATAGGAACGCGGCACTGCAACTCACCAGGGGAAAATTACGCTTAACATACCAGAGTGCCGAACTCTCCAACATCCCAGACTTTTATCATGGTGGTGCGGGAGGCTAGGAGAGCCTAAACAGAGGTCAGGAAACTACTCAGGGCAAACTACATTTCCTATGCTACGTTATTCCCATTATGGGAACCATGCAGTATTCTTTATGTCCCCAAGAGAAGCGATAAAGTACATCAGTAGCGCACCAGAAAGAATGCAAAAGGCGACCGTGTTCCACCCTTCCCACTCTCAGGAAACCAGTCTGGAGACAATAATTAATCATGTGATGTATTCTGACAAAGCTCACCTCTTTTCCCCCTGTTGCTAGCTGCAATCTGCCCTCTGCATCTGTGTCTTCCACATGTCATATGAACCTGTCTGCTGCATGCGGGGAAGCATGTCACTACTAACTCCCTACATAAGTTATCACTGCTGACTGTTTTCACTAGTGATGCCCTGCACATTCTACTCCAATTGCTGCAAGCCAACTTGCAGACCCTATGATGTTTACACTGGATGTGGTAGCAGCCCTATCTCAAACACCCTTTATGCTAATCACAAACTAAAATTTATTTTGATTTGTTGTTTAGGGGTTTGCGGGGTACGTCACTGATGGCTGGAGTTATCAGTGGGGGATGGGCCATTTCCAGAACTAGATTATCTTTTGGCGGTCGTGCATTGGAGATACTGGTTACAAAAATGCATGCAGGTTGCAGATGATCACATCTGGGTATACTTTGCATGTTACCATGTTTGTCCTATGGAGCATGTTAAGGTATCTGAAGTGTAATAGCAGACGGCTTGGTAAACCAAAGCAGCATAGATTGATACTAGCATACCTAGAGAGAGAAAACTTTGAGGTGGCGTTTCTCCAGGAGACACACAGGGATCTGGGGGACAAGACTTGTTTTGAAAACCACTGCGGGGGTGGGAGAGGGACAATTTACTTCGCCTTATATTGCTCCCACACTGCTGGTGTCACCATAATGGAACATAAACTGATTTTCACAGTGGCATAGGTCTATTTGAATTCATCCAGTAGATATATTACCTGTATGGGGAGTTCTGTGACATACCTATTACATTTATAAACTCCTATGCACCCAAATATGACATACCAGTTTTTTTGGTGCTACCCTTGACTCTATCAATGCATGGAGGGACAGTAACCCTGTAGCTGTCCCCTTCCTGTAACAGATTCTTGAGTCTAACTGCCTGGTGGATGGGTGGAGAGCCCTGAAGGTAAACATGTCTGCTTACTCATATTACTCCTACGTACATAACACACACTCATGGATAGATTCCTGGCTCCACTCGCTGATTACTGTCTCCCGCACATTCTAGGAACCACATCCTGGTTCTCGTTTCTAATGCTCTGCCTGACTCCCTACATAGACAGACCCTGGGTCTTTACCTTGGTGGTCCTGTGGGATGCAGCGTTTAGAGCTGATATAGCTAATGCTATAGATTAATACGCCAACGCTGACAATGCAGACTGAATAAGAGTGAGTGTGAGCCTTCTTCTTGCCACAGGTGGGATATTTCACAAAAAGAGAATGCATATTTGACAGAAAAAATATTTTTTGTCAGACAAACTGCTATCAATACAGCAGGTACTGGCAACTACCAAGTGAAACCATTATGAAAAAGATTTAGAAATGTTTTTCTGACAATTTTTTCAAAAAAGGAGAGTCAGTGCTCTATGATCCTAACATTAGGAGCCATAAAAATAAACTGAATTGGCAGCTGTGGGACATGATGGGATACAGGGGTACTGTTCGGTTCTTAAAGGCACAGTGAGAGTTTTATATTTACTCTTTTTAATGGCAGCCTATTGGTTAACAATGTCTCATATTCCCTTTTCTTTTTCAATAAGGGTTTGTGAAAGGTTTCCTATGTTTAGTCTTTTTCAGTCTTTTACTATTAACATTAATTTTCTTGTTTTACATAGTTTAAAAAGTAAATGTAATCTGGCCATTTTTTATCCTCTCTATAGGCTGAAGAAATATACATATCTGTGATAAGTTCTATGAACAATATTGAGATTACATATCGGGGTGTGGAACTCCAACAGCGGGATGCCCAGGACATATTGTTTGAGGTCAAGGACAACAAGATTCCATGTTTACTTTGTCCATGGACCAAGTACACCTAAGCTCGTGCAGCACAAACACTTTGGCTGCCAGCTTACAGTGCCACATTATGAAGTAGGGAATGGAATTCTCTGCAGCTGAGGTAATATGTGTCCATATGTTAATGCTGTTCAAACTGATATTCATGGTTCACTAATGCGAAGCCTTTATTATTAGGGTGAGCACTCTAAATAAATGTTGTAACCTCCGAGTGCACTACTGACCGTGGTTCTAAAAAAAAAAAAAAAAAAAGTGTACACAGGTTTGCAAAGTTTAACAATATGAAGCTATATATAATGCTCCCCGAATGCTCTGATGAAATGCAAATATGTGCAGAAGCTTGAATGTATGATTGATGATTCTTTGTTTTCAAAATAACATTTTCACAAAAATTGCAAATAGGAAAAAAAACATTTTGCTGAACTGCTGTGAAATTGTAGGTACCATTTCTTTGAAGCATCATTTAGTAAAATGTATTGATGCATGCTAGTGTTTCCAAGAAATATTCAAAATGGAAAGTTAGTGTAACAAGATTATGGGAAACATGAAAATAAACCAGCATTGGCAAAGCCAATAGGACCATCATTCATGGTCAGTCTTTTGGTTTCGTCAACGCACGTCTTTTTTGACGTGGCTTTTGTGAAACGTTATTATAGTGGGAGCGGCTGAGCCCTCACCATTTTAACAAATCTTGGCAAAAAGCAAGAATATTTTTTGCTCTCAAAAAGCACACATTAACACTTGTTCCTGGCACTGAACAAAATGTATTTGTCTGCCAATATGCTCTTTGTGAATGAGCAGATTTCTATCACTCACAATGAAGCCAGCTGATGGATGGGTAGAGAAAGACAGAATTTTAATAACATCAAAAGGTCTTCATTAATGCAAGACCTAGTAAAAGGCCCAATTCTTAAAGTCACAAAAGTGCAACCATGGTATGTCTTTGCATTAGTGCAGATTAACATATTTCATGAACTCACAAGAATGTAGAGATGTAGACCAGGAATTGTACTCCTAGAAAGAATCTGTGAACTGTATTTTAGCACAAGCAAAAACACGTGTAGATTTACTCAAATGAAAATATGTTAAACGTTTACAAGTTCACTTTCCCTACAGCTACGGAATAACCTTTACTTCTGCCCTTGTCAGGAGACAATTTCCAAACATGCAAGTTAGTAGGTTTTCACAGACCCTGAAGGGCATTCCAACCTTGGAAATATTGCTTACCTCTACCTTAAGCCCCAGTATGTAGATCTGCGGAAAGGTGGCAAATGAGGAAATTGCTAGTATTAAGGCCCTACTATAGTATTAGCCCTGGCATTATCAGAGAGGCTATTATCCGAGCTCTTATATAAGGAGATTTCTGCCGTAGTTTGCCGCCGCACTACATGGCACGAGAGAGACAAGTAAATTGCTCTACAGGACAAGAAGATTTATGAAACAATCCATCCCATGGACAAGACGTTATTTTTATTAAATTACACACATGTGTGTGTATCAGTTTGTTTGTTTATTTATTTATTTAATGATGAAGTGCTCCAGGGTCCCAGCACGTGGGTGGGACTATTCAATGCTTGTGACTATTGATTAGGATTCCCTGGAAGAGAATGGAAGATCTATCCCAGTCTACTCCTGGAGCCTAAAACACTCTACTCTTTCCGCTCAACAAATAAAAAGGGGGGGGGGGGGGACACGCTTTTTTTTTTTTTTAGCTTAGCCCTAAGGCCTGTGCCCTTTTACCTAGTTATATGTTTCATTTCATATAATCATTTTAAGTAAGGATGTTTTATTTTTCTAATCAGCTGCTATTCTGCAAAAGTATTATTAGTTCCTTTACACAACATTTCATGCTGTGCTTTTGCCCAAGTCTGCACCTGTTTATCTAGTGCTACCACCATTTCAGAATGCGTAGCCAACCATCGACAATTAGCACACATTACCACGTCAGGCCTGTCCTCGGAACACAACATGTTTCGTTATAAAAACATTGTAGGCAAAATAAGGTTAGAGAGGTCATTCCAGCCACTCTATTGCAGCTTTGCTGATCTCAGCCCTTCCTCTATGGCAAACAGAGGAGATGAAGGGAAGCAGACCCCTGCCTTCAGGTATGGGGCAGGAGTTTCTTCCGTGGACTAGTACAGGCAGAAAGGGCCATCACTGTTATGATCTCACATAGACTCTAGAAGCGTAAGTAGGAATTCTTAGACACATGTTTATTCCAATATGCTGGGACAGTTTATCTGTTTCTCACTCATGGAAGTAATCCTTACGGTGATATGATTCATCCTCCTAACAATCACAGCTCATGTCTGTTATCATAGAATGCAGTCCTCTCAAACAATGAAAACCGCCCTGCATCTCTTTGGCTGCCTTTACTTAAGACTTGTGCACATAACAGAAAAGGGCAGGACCTGCCAAATGCAACTTCCCTGAGGGGTCAGTGTGTCATGTTTTCTAGGCTGCCACAAATCAGCTTTACTTTCTACGTTCAGGTGAGTTGCTGCTAGCTAGCCGAAGCAGTTAGACCTACAGTCTCCACTCTGAGGTAACGACTCAGTCACCCACATATGGTGGTGCTGCCACCCAAAACCAGCAGTCTTACCCCCATGGTAAGATTCCTACAACCAGGGAACCCTACAAGGATTAAGCATTTCTGAAACCTAGAGACCCAGGCAAATCCACAATGGTGTGGCTTGCATGGATCCAACTAAGTTTTCTTACTCACAAACTCGCTACAAACATCAAACTTCGTCTAAAATAATTTCTGTGAAGGAAAGATTGGTATGCACTGGGATCCACAAACTCCATACCACCTAGCATTTCCACACTTTTCATGGTAAAATTGTACCCCACTTGAGGAGCTGAAATGTGAGGAAAATGTGTGATTTCAGACAAATTCTGAGGTCTGCAGGACAAACTGGGCACAAAATGCAGTGGATCCATTCCAGTCACACCCCCCCAACCATGTAGCTCCCCGGTGTGACTAATTTTCAGAAATGTCTGGGTTTGGTAAGATTCCCCAGGTAAGGACCTAGCATGGGCCCAAATGCAGCAGCTACCCCCAAAAGACATTCAATCTGAAAGGCAAAAAATGTGATATCTCTATGTTGCGCTTTGGGTCCTCCCTGTCACGGACGATAAGCCTACCCACACAAGTCAGCTACCATTTTCATTGGGTGAAGAGGGAAATACAGAACAATGGAACATTTAATATCATCAATTTAATTTCTGGCTTTTAAATGAGCACAGAAAAGAGCATATTTTGAAAAAATGCTTTCCAAATCGTATGATAGTATGGGTAACTCCAAATGCAGAGCTGTAAAAATAACCACAATTACTAAACCCACCACTATGGATACATTGTGAAACAAGCATATGCAATGCGAAGGGTTTTGCATTTCTCAGAGTTAGAGCTATTAGCAGTTGTAAACCCCCAACCAGACTTTTCTTGCCTCATTAAATGGAAAAAAAGAGCGTGAACGTGCTGCTACAGTTCACTCGTAGTGAAACCTATCGGCAAAAGTGCAATTATCTACGTAACCGGCAAAAGTGCAATTAACTATGTAACAGGGTCCATGTCATGCAAAGTGCTCGACTTCTGCCAAGTGAGATCGTGCTGAGAAAAAGTAGTCCACAAAACGGACGGAAAACAGCGAGCCCCTAATGTTTTCAGTACTTGGTCGCTGCGCTCGAGGAGGGCTAACCACCGGAAAAGGCCCTGTGCATGCCTGTCAAATGACATGTGCATGCCTTCCACTAATGAAAGCAAACAGATTTTAAAAGGCAAGCCCACAAACCAATGAAAGACACTGACGTGACATGGACTGGGCTCCGAGACCTTTTCTAACTACTACATCGTCTCGCAAGCGATACGTACGCGCAAGCACATGCTAGAGCAGGCTCGACCCTAAAAGTAAAGGCCTTTCTCAATGTTTAATTCATTTATTTTACCATGTTAACTGCTGCATGTTCAATACATAATGAAATGTTATTATAAACTGCAGCTCACTTCTTGGCACTGGGGATTACCGAATTACAAACTTCATAATCCTATAACCAGAATGGTCTTTCACATATAACGGTACATTCATTTTCCAAATAGAACATCGGGGCAAAAACACTACTGATGAAAACTTATTTCTATTCATTCATTTCTATTTTTTCCTACTGATATTAATCATTTTTATTGATTTGTTTCTTTAAGAAAACCATGAGTTATTTATACAAAACACCCGTTGCTGAATTTAGAACTTTGTCTACTTGCCCGAAATGTATAACTTCCTGGGTTTCACATCAGTTTCTATCATAAACTGCAAGTAGGCATTAGTCTTAAAAAAAAAAAAAAAAAAAAAAAGAAAGAAAAGAAAAGAAAAACAAGAATACACCTAGAACAATGCAAAAATTGTGGTAACCATTTTCCAATTCTTCTAGTTCCTGAAAGCATGGAAGAGGGTGATCTTAGCACAGCAAACTTTATGTTGATTTATATGCAGAAAAAAAGTCTTAGGCAGCACTTCTTTCCTATCTTTCCAGCAAGAAATGTGGTTATGAGTTATAACTGAGAGTCCTGGTCAGAGCGTGTGAACCACTAAAGTCACTAAATCAACCAGAGCTCATCCCCCTGGGTAGCTATGGCACAGAGTAGACTAGCTTAATTTACATGCAATGTGTAAAGACTTTATGCAGTACCAAAATGCAAGTCAAAACAATACAAGAAAAATCTCAAACCAGTGTAGAGAAATAAAGTAAATATTAACAAATTCAAATACAACAAAACAAAACAAAATCCAAAACAAAACAAAATCCAAAAAAAGAGAACTGAATGTTTTGAAAATTATAAATACAAATAGCACCAAACCCTTATGTGCCAACAGCTATCAACTGGACATGGTACATTGGAACAGAGGGACGATTTGAGGCAGACTGTGCTGCAGCGCAGGTCAGAAACAGAAACCAGTTTCGACCCCATCCAAAATAATCAGAGGGGCATGACAGCAGGCTGTAGTTCCTCCAGTGGGAAAAGCTGTAGGTGAAGAAGACTCCACAAACTCAGATACTTTTTTTGTGAGGTCTCGCTGAATTGGATTTCCTACAGCGGCAAGGCTCAGAGCAGGAGAAACCTGAATCTTTAATCCAACAGCAACACCTCAGTTGGATCAGTTTGGCAGGTCTGTCCCAATCCCAAAGAGATCTTCGGAGCCAAAACGTTTCGAAGTTCCAGGTTTTTGGTGGTGGTAGAGAGAAGACCCGCCGGGCAAACTCAAGGGTTTCAGGACTTCAGGGACAATAGTTAGGGGTCTGGACTTTACAGTAGAAGCCAACAGTAGGATCCAAGGCAGGTGCAGTTGGAACTGGTTAGCTGGAAATCTTCAAGAAAGGCTTTTTGTAGCACTGTGTGTTGTAACTTGAATAGTTTGTCCTTATGATTCGTTCAATTCAGTACTTTGTCCTGGATAAAAGAGAAAGCAGGGCCAGCCCTTCAACGCTTAGACAGCATGTTCAGTCCTCTCCTTGTGTTTCTCAGGTCTAGTAGTGTTCTGAGGAGGTTACTCTAGGTGCCACATACATGCCTGTTAACATCGTATGGGTGGGAGTGACTCCTGCCTCTTCCCTAACCCATAGGATAAAAGTTTCCAGGTGTTACCCGAATCACTTTTGCAGCATTTCCTGTGTGCCCTACTGCAAACAATCCCACAGTGCCCATCCACCTACATCTAAAATGGTGTAACCTTTCATCGCTTGTGCAGCTTTTGTGCCATCCCAAAGGTGTGGCCAGGGAAATGAGCAACCCTCTCCTCCCTGATTGCTTTTTGCTGACATCTGCCTGTGACAGGGTATGCACCTTTGAAGTTACTAAAGTTTTTTGGCACTTCACAAATGGCCCTCCTGCCAGAGAAACAGAAATACCTCCCAACACCTAGACCTTTGTCTCTGCTCTGGGAGCAGTTTACCCACCTCATTTAGGGTTTGAGCATGCAGAGGGCAGCAGCTGGAGGCTAATGCAAATTATTCAAAAGAAGCTTTAGGTAAGAAAAGGGTAAGGAAAGGGTAACTATTTAAAGTATTATTTCCTTAATAATTATTCAAAATTCAACTTCACTAGTGAACTGGGCTTTTAATAAATGAATAAAATGTGAAGGCCGGGCACAGACATTCCCTGCTACTTAAATGGTCCTCAGCCTGTAGTGGAGAAGAATCCTGAGGGATGACACAGAAAGAGTATTGATGAGAAGGGGTGACTCTGAAGGCATGTTACTTACCCTGTAAGCATCTGTTCAGGGCATGTAGTGCTGTAGATTCACATGCTTTACGTACTCTTGTCATCTAGTGTTGGGTCCGGATGTGTCCAAGTTGTTTTTCTTCAAAGAAGTCTTTCAAATCACAAGGCAAAGTGACTCCTCTTGGTAATAATGCGCATGGGCATCAACTCCATTGTTAGATTGTTTTCCCACAGGCAAGTGAAAATGGAGTGCGAGTAAGCATTCATAAAGAGATGTAGATGCACATGAAATTGTAAAAAGGAACTGCAACAGCCACAGGTGTCTGAAACAACAGCACTACATGCCACAAACGGATGTTGACAGGGTAAGCAACAGTGTTTGAGGCATGTGTGGCTGTAGATGCACATGCTTTGCATAGACTGTACAGCTGTGGTCTCTAAAAAGCGGTAGTTAACCTGTGGGTGTTGCAGTTGTTTGGAAAAGTGTACGTAGCTCTGCCTGTCCTACATTAGCTTGTTGGCATGCTAAAATATCCAAACAATAATGTTCACTGAAAGTTTGTGGTGTAGACCAGGTAGGTACCTTACAAATGTAATTTATTGGGATATTGAGAAGAAAAACCATAGAAACAGCTATCAGGATACTGTGAAGGAAAGACATAGAAACCCCTAGTTTACAAGTAAAGTGTGCCTTAGGGGGTGTAGGTAAAGTCCTTTCAGCTTTGGCATAACATGTCTGGATGCATTTAATTATCCATCTAGAAATGCCGGATTTAGATATGGCCTTTCCTTTGTGAGGGGGTGAAAAAGCAACAAAGAGTGTCAATGTAATACATTAGAGCTCTTTTCACATCTAGTGTATGAAGGGCCCTTTCGGCAAATGAATCTGGTTGAAGAAAGAAAACAGGTCATTCGACTGGCTGGTTGAGGTAGGAAGAGAAAACCACAGTTGGAAGAAATTTAGGATTGGTGCAAATTATTTCTGTGTAGCTGAAAGAAAAGTTCTTCCAAGGTTAATGCCTGGAGCTCACTGACACACGTAAGTGAAGTAATGGACACCAAAAAAGCAAGCTTCTAAGACGGGAACTGGAAGGGGCAGCCATGTAATGGTTAAAATGGTGGACCCATAAGTCTGTGAGGACAATATTGAGATTCCTTGCAGGTACAGGTGGAACTCTGGGAGGAATTACTCTTTTAAGGCCATCCCTAAATGTC
Organism: Pleurodeles waltl; assembly: GCF_031143425.1. NCBI lineage: Eukaryota > Metazoa > Chordata > Amphibia > Caudata > Salamandridae > Pleurodeles > Pleurodeles waltl. The sequence goes on along the minus strand of NC_090447.1, from coordinate 525,749,170 downwards.
TTAACTGGTACCCTGAACAAAGATAAGTGTTCCCCATTTTGTTAGATAGGCAGCAACTGCAACTAAATGTAAGAGCACTGAAGTGTAGACAAGGCCAGAGAGCTGTAAATGTAGAAGGTAACAAACAATGTTTTGCACAGTTGCATCAAATGGATCAATATGTTTGCTGAGGAAGCAGAAGACAAACAGTTTCCACTTAGCTGCTTAACATGCTCTAGCTGTAGGTCTACAAGCGTCTTTGAGAAGGGCCATACATTCAGGTGGGAGATTGAGTTACCATAATTCTATGACCTCAGGAGCCAAATCACAAGGTGGAGTTCCTTTGGATTTGGGAACCTGATTTCTCCATGGTTCTGAGTGAAAAGGTCCGGATTGAGGTGAAGCTTCTTTGGAGGGGGGGGCTTGAATATTGTGGTGAACTAAGGTTGACGAGCTACTAAAATAAAGGTGAGAAGAGGAAGAGGTGGAAACGCATCAGCAAATATCCCTGACCAGTCCACCCATACAGCAATGCTCTTAGATAGATTGTGTGGGAACCTGGAGGCAAAGTGTGGGTGTTCTGCATTGTCTGCGGTTGCAAACGGGTCGATCTGTGGACCCCCCCCCTCCCCACCCCCTGATTTTGTAGATAATACATGGCTGTCATATAGTGTGTCGGGACTAAGACAACCTTGCCTATCAGGCAAGTGATGAACGATTTCAATGCTAGAACTTCTTGACGCTCGAGGTAGTTGAAGTGCACACCCTGGTGTGTGGTGTCCCAGAGGGCCTGTACGTGAGATCCTGTAGGTGAGCACCCCATCCTGTGAGGGATGTGTCTGTTGTGAGAATGATCTGTGGACCAGGGTTGAAGAACGGTCACCCCTTTAGCAGATTTTGTGTGTTCCACCACTTCAGAGTGTGAGGAGTGTGGCTGTCTACCAACACTTGATCTTGTAACTGACCCTATGTCTGAGACCACTGAAATGCTAAACATACTTGCAGTGGATATATGTGTTATTGTGCATGTGGCACTATGGTGATGCATGGTGCCGCCATACCGAACAGACGCATGACTGTTCTGACTGTGAGGTGTTGACTGGGTTGCAATTGGTGGAGCAGTGTCTGGAAGTTTTGAATCCTGGCTGCATTGAGATAGGCTAATTGAAGGTGTGATTTTTGTATACTAATAGTAAACACCTAGTTGGTGGAACAGATGTAAAGTGATGTGAGCCTGTTGGTGACACAGAGGAAGAGTACTGGCTTTGATAAGCCAGTCATTCATATACGGAAAGACATGAATGTTCTGTCTGCGTAGATGTGCTGCTATCACTGCTAAGCACTCATTGAACATGCAGGGTGCAGTAGTGACTTGAAATGTGAGTACTCTGAACTGAAAGTGGTTGCCAGCTATGACGAACCTTTTGCAGTGTGCTGGATGGATTGGGATATGAAAGTAAGCATCCTTTAAGTCTAGTGCTGACAAAGTCACATTTTTGAAGAAGTGGGATCACATCTTGGAGGGTGACCATGTGGAAATGCTCTGACAGGATGTAATGGTTTAAGGACCTAAGCTCTAAAATGAGCCGTAGCGATCCGTCCTTTTTGGGGCTGGGAAAGTATAGCGAGTAAACTCCTGAACCTTGATGCTGAACAGGAAGGGGCTTTATAGCTCCTTTGAGCAAGAGATTTTGCACTTCGTGTTTGAGGAGGTTTTGATGTTCCACAGAGTTTTTGTTTGGGAGGTGGAATGTTTGGAAGTGTGGTGATGAGCTCCAGACAATAACCATATCAATATAATGTCCAACACCCACAGATTTGAAGTTATGTATCTTCAGGGAGAGAAGAGTTGGGTTAATCATTTCCCCCCACATGTGTTAGATTGTCGGGGGATGCGAAGGGAGTCACTGTTTTGAGGTGGATGGTGCGGTACATGTGGAAGCACCATTAACACGACCCTTTGAAGTGGTTACCCCGGTAATGCCCTTGTAATAGCCCAGTGAACGGGAGGTTTGACTTTACTGCCTGTATGAGGAACAAGAGGCATCAAAAGATGTAGTTTAGAAGCCGGGCTTATATGAGGAGCAGCAAAAGAAGCCACAAGAAGTGAGAGTTTGGAGTGCCCCCAAACAGGGGCTCCTTATCAAAAAGGACGTTTAAAAGTGTTCGTTGAACCTCTGGCTTGAAGCAAGAGAAATGCAGCCAAGTGTGTCTGCACAGCAATACACTAGTATTAATGCCTCTGGCAGCAGTATTCAAGGGCACGCCTGTTGGAATTATTGGAAATAAGTTTGCCTTCTTGAACTATTTCCTGTCCCCTTTTTATATGCACCTCCAGGAGATACTGGAGGATTTCCTCTATTTCGCCTCGGTGGGCCCTATCGCATCTGGCTAACAAACCCTGTGTGTTTGCAATTCACACCACTGAATTGCAGCCTGTGACGCTACTCTTTTCCCCAGAGCATCAATTAGTTTAGACTCCTTATCAAGAGGTGGAGCATCAGCTGTGGTTTTTGAATTAGCCCTCTTATTGGGATTAAAAACAACCAATGAGTCTGGGGGTAGTTGCCCTCTGATGTACACAGGATTTGAGGGTGTAGCTTTGTATTTATCGACCCCAGGAGGAGGGGGAGGGGTGTTTTTTTTAAATCTACCCTGCACCTGGGAGCGATGATGCATGCGCGCACAGGGTCTTTAAAGATATTGTCTGTGTGACACAGCTTACCATTTAATACCGGAAGGCACTGGGAAGCCCTATGTGTGCTCCATAGATTTTCAAAGAGGAAATCATCTTCAAAAGGGTCTTTATGTAGTGGGCCCTGGCTATATGCTGCACCCCTACAGATGAGTTTCCAATAGAAAGTTGGGTCATCGGGGTGATGGCTTGGCTGGGTACAGATGTGTGTCAGTATCCCCCGGGGGATTGGCTTCATGGTTGGTCCAGGGATCTGTGGACTGTGGTGCGGTAAGGATCATCTGCTCCCCTCCATGGTCACCTGTGAAAGAACGTGGGGATCCCTGAGGAGTAATGCCTAAATGATCACTGTGTGAACGAGGTGGTGGAATGGATGATGGAGGAGGTGGTGGTGGAGAAGAAGCAGGTAGGAGGAGGATGCAAGGGACTAATAGCCTTGTCCTCTTCCTTTCTAGGGAGTAACGGCAAGTCTATTGCTTCTGCAAAGGAAAGTTGGTGCTATGATGGAGGTAGCGCTGACAGCACAGTCTTGGCTAAAATACTGCCAGTCAGAGGCTGTAAGTACAGCTGCTTTTGTCTTGGATCGAAACACTTTTGCATTGCTTGGAGGATAGGCTTGGGAACCGTATTCGGTGCAGAAGATTTCGGTGCTGGAAGTGATTTGTTTTTCAGAGCTGCAGTAGTCGGAGCCGAGGCGGTCTGTGCCAGAGTGCATCTGGAGGTCCATCTGTAGACTGGAGTCTGAATCGTGGATGGAGAGGCAGATAGTTGGTCAGAGCAGAAGATGAAGACTCTGGGCGGAAGCCAATGGCTTCGGCTTTGCTTTAGGTGCCAAGAGTGGGGGCAGGGCATCCGTAGAAGCTGGCCAGTGCCAACCATGGCCTTTTGGTAGTGGTGGCCCAGGAGCCCTATGTTTGGCCTGAACCGAGGATCTGTTGAGTGGCAGAACAGGCACATTAGTACTCACGGTACACTGGCCCGATGAAAGGTCCTGCATCTGTAGGTCTATCTTTACATTGGAGTCTGGCCCGATGGAAGGTCCTGCATCTGGAGGTCTATCTTTAAAATGGAGTCTGAATCGTCAATGGAGAACGCCTCTTCCGCTGCAGGGGCCCCGTGGAGCTCTTCCTCCTTGAAAACCACCCTTCAGTCCCGTAAGGTCTTCTTTGATCAGAATGATCGGCCGGCCTCACAGTCCTCTTCCCTGTGATCGAGAGACAAGCACAAGTTGCAGATCTCATGAAGGTCAGTCCTTGGATATTTAGTGTGGCACCTGGGAAAGAAGCACAATGGGGTTCATTCCATCAGCAGTGCATTCTCAATTAAAGCTGACGAGATGGAGGATAGGCCCAGAAGGCGTGGTCAGGCCACAGTTGGAGCACGTCGAACTGACAGGCGATAGATATCTGTTTGATACGCAACGGTGGAAATCGATCAAGAACAATACCAATGAGGGCAAGGGTGGATTACGAAGCAAAAGGAGTCCGAAACAGTCTTGAACCAGAAGGCAGTAATACACGTCCATACCCAATAGTGGAAAGGAATCCAACAATGGAGTGAATGGCCATGCGGGTTATCAGCAAGAAGGGGAGCCACTTCGCCTTGTGACTTGAAAGACTGAAGAAAAACAACTTGCACACATACAGACCCAACAATAGATGGCAGGCGTATGCAAAGCATCTACATCTACAGCCACATATGCCTCAAGCATACTATTCTCCTCATCAGGACAAGAGTTAACTTTAAGGTCAATAGTCAGGCACTTAGACAGTTCATGCTCAAACAAGACAAGCCTATGTCAGAGCTGCTGGAAAGAGTCCTAAGAGGAAGAGCCAGTGCTGAGGGGGTTGACGTCCATGTGCTTGATAAATGTATTTAAAATAAAATTAACAGTTTAAATACTGAAAAGGGGAACAGTGTAATTAAAGCCTGAAAAAAAGTTTTTCAGGAATTCAGATACAGTGTCTCTAACTGAAAGGATGCTGTGTGTGTAACTGAAGAATTGCTTCAGAAAGGAAATAGACGGTTTCCAAGGGGGGATAAGTTGCTTTTCTAAAAGCACATATTCAGTTTCTAATTATAAGGCACGAGAAAGAGTGGTCCAGAACAGCTTTGTGAAAAATCTTTCATAAGAGACACAATGTTCCTATGTCCAGTGCTTTCGGCATCTGCGCTCAGGCTCTCTCTCTGGTCAGACTGCAGAGGAGTTTTCCAGCATTGTTGCAGCTCTGCACTAGGAGCAGCATGCGCTGGCAGCTGTACAGAAAGAAAACGGTTACTTACCCAGTAGACATCTGTTCATGGCATGTATGGCTTGGAAACATTTTCCATTCAAGGCATGCGCAGGTGTAGATATACATGTTGTGCATAGACTCTAAAGCAGTCCTCCCTAAAGAGGTGGCTAACCTGTGGGCGTTGCAGGGGATTTAAAAAGTGTATGGAGTACTGCTTGGCCAACTTTGGCCTGTTGTTGAGCTAACACATCTATACAGTCGTGTTTTGTGAATGTGTGCAGTGTAGACTAAGTAGCTGCTTTGCATATTTCAGATATTGGAATGTTACAGTGGAAGGGTATGGAAGCTTCTTCCTTGCGAGTGGAGTGAGCCTTTGGGTGGGGGTGGGGGAGGGTGATGATTGATAAGGTTCTCTTGGCTCTAGTATAGCAGATTTGTATACATTTGACTAGGCACCCGGCAATACCCGATTTGGAAATGGTCTTCCCTATGTGAGGTTTTTAAAAAGCAACAAACAGCTGAGTCTTTCTAAATGACTTTGTGCTATCTATTTAGTACATGAAAGCTCTTTTGACATCTAGTATATGACAAGCCCTTTCTGCAACCAAGTCCAGTTGAGAGGGAAAAAACAGAAAGCTGTATTAATTGGCTGAAAAGTAAATTCAAGATCGCCTTAGGAAGATATTTTGGACTGGTACAAAGCACAACTTTGTTCTAATGCACCCGAAGAAAAGGTTTTTCTAAGGTTAATGCCTGGAGCTCGCCAACATGTCATAAGGAGGTAATAGCAACTAGATAAGCCACTTTCCCAGAAAGGAACTGGAGCGGACACAAGTCAAGAGGCTGAAAAGGGGGAATCTAAAGCCTAGTGAGAACTAGATCAAGGTTCCATGATGGTGCTAGGGGATTGGAGTGGTGCCCAGGGAGGAATGACCTTTTGAGGCCTTTAATAAAAGCTTTGATAACTGGAATTAGACAACATGTCCGTTTTCATATTTTGTAGGTACGCAGCAACAGTGGCAAAGTGGATCCGGACAGAAGTAAATGTCAGTCCACAATCCTGCAGATTTAGTAAGTAGCAGGCAATGTCCTGTAATGCTGGTGTGAGTGGGTCAATTTGTTCTGAGTGACAATAGTGAACAAATCGGCAAATGGCGGCATAGCATGCATGTTTAGAAGGCCTACGTGCTTTTTTCCAGAATGGCCATACATTTGGCCAGTAGTTTAATATATCCATATTCCAGGACCTCAGGAACCAGATCACAAGGTTAAATGACAGGGTCTGGGTGGTGTATTTCTCCATGGCTCTGTATGAAAAGGTCCAGCCTGATTGGGAGTTTCTCATGAGGAACTACTGATAGCTCCAGGAGTGTCATGCACTATGGTTGGTGAGCTCAAGTGGGTGCTACCAGAAGAGTGTCATGAACTATGTTTGGTGAGCTCAAGTGGGTGCTACCAGAATGAGGGGAAGGTAAGAGATGTTTGCCTTAATTCCCCCTCCCCACTTCTGCAGGTTAAACATGGCCTTGGTGCTGTCTGTGAATACAAGAACAACTTTTCCCACTAGGTGAGGAAGAAATGCTTTCAACGCTAGTTGAACTGCAAGGAACTCTAAGTAAAAGATGTGAAAGGCCTGGTATTTGAGTTTGCAGCGGCCTTGGATGATCACAGTTTGTAAATGTGTCCCCCATCCGTTGAGGGAAGCATCCGCTATGATGTTCTCCTGCAGAATTGGGTTGAGAAAAGCTTGCTCCTGCAACAAATTTTTGTTGTTCCACAACAGGAGAGAGTGACAAGCCTGGTGACATTAGATCTTCCCAATGACCATCTGCTGGAGACAATTGTTGCAGTAGACTTTCCTGCAACTAACGCATGCTTAGTCTAGCACAAGACACTACCGAAGTGCTAGAGGCCATCATGCCTAGAAGACATGTCTCTGTTCTGGCTGTAACCTGGCAGTCTGGTTGAAAATGCAGAAGGAGTGTGTGAAAAGACTGTGTTCTTGCCGCAATGGAAAAAGCCAACCCTTTTTCTGAGTTGAGAATTACTTCTAAGTATCGCTGAATTTGTTGTGGCTGGAGTTGGGATTTTGCAGTATTTATTTTGAATCTCAACTTGTGTAGAAGAAATAAAGGTACTTGAGTGAATTTTCTACATAACTGGTACGTGGGACGCTTGTTAAGCCAGTTGTCTAGATAAGGGAACATGTGAATGCCCTGCTTCCATAAGTGAACGGCTATTACCGAAAGGCGCTTTGTGAACACTTGGGGAGCTGTAGTGACTCCTAAGGGGAGTACTTTGAACTGATAATTTGCCACTGGCCACAAACCTGAGGTAACGCTGATGCGCTGAGTGAATGGCTATGTGAAAGTACACATCTTTCAGGTCGAGTGCTATCAAAGTCACCCAGCTGTTGAAGAGTTATGACACTTTGAAGGGTGACCATATGGAAATGTTCTGAGTGAATGTATTTGTTTACAGGCCTTAAGTCGAGAATGGGCCTGAGACAACCATCTTTTTTGGGTATTCGAAAGTCTATGGAAAAGGCTCCTAATCCCTGTTGAGTAAGTACTACTTCGATGGGGCCTTTTAGAAGGAGGGGCTGTACCTCTTCTGTGGGCTTTTTTATGTGCTCTGCTGAGAGTCTGTGGTTGGGGGTGGTATTGTGAGATGTGTGGTAGTTACGTCCAGGCAATAACCTTTCTTTATAATATCCAGTACCCATTGGTTGGAAGTGATGTTCCACCAAATGGTAGAAACTGCTGTAAGCGACCCAGACAGATGTTTTGTGATTGTTGGCGTGAGTGGTAAGTCAGGGGTTGGTAGATTTGGAAGGGGCAGCTTTTGGGAAGGGATTTTTACCTCTCCCTCTTGAATTCTTCTTTCTGTAGGAGCCTCTGGAATAACCTCTACCTGAGGCTGCCTGGTTCTTCAGGCAACTGTATGTTGTGGAGTTTTCAGGGCAAACCAGTTTGAAATCTCCATGTAATTGATGCACCGAAAGGAATAGCAAAAAAGGGTGTTTGAAGTGTGCCCATTGCCTTTGCAGTCTCAATGTAATTTTTCGTTTTTGCTCATATCTGATCTATTAAGGCCCAAAAAAGATGCTTTCCATCAAATGGGAGAGCCAACTAGTTATGCCGCACCTCTGGCTCAAAGTCTGATATGCGCAACCATGAGTGGCATCTAAGGAGGCTTGAGTTGATGGCCCGAGCAGCTGTGTCGGCAGCATCAAGGGCACATCTTGGGGGTAGTGTCTGAAATCAATTTTCCTTCGGATACTAACTCATGTCCTCTTTTACAGTGTTCTCCAGAGAGGTTTTGGAGGAGTTCTATTTTGTCCTCTGTGGTTTTGACATGCCTAATTAAGAGGTCTACAGAATTGGCAATTCGCCAGTAGTCAGCACATCATGCCGCTACCTTCTTCCCCGCTGCGTCTAGTCGGTAGTGTTCTCTTTATCAGAGAGTGGGAAGGGGGTTCCTCCTGTTGTCTGTGAGGTAGCCCTTTTCCTAGCTGTATAGGCAACAAGAGAGTCTAGGGGAAGTTGGCCTCGAAAGTAAGGGGGGGTTCCGAAGGGGAAGCCTTATATTTTGTGTCTACACAGGGAGTAATCACCCGCCCATGAACAGGGTCACAGAAGATATCCCCAGTGTGTCTCAATATACCCTTTTGCATAGAGAAGTATTGCTTACTGCATTACATACAGTAGAGTGTTTCAGATAAAAAAAATCGTTCTCTATAGGATTAGAGGCGAGAGGAACCTTACGATAAGCTGCTGCTCTGGCAACTAGTTCTTGGTAAATGGAATAATCATCTGGAGTGGATAGACAAGCAGCGTACGGATCAAGGTCGGTATCTGATGGGGCCTCTGTGTTGTGAGTGCACCAGAGGTCTAACTGTGATGATGAGGGGGTTGATTTTTCACCCTTTAATTTCTCGTAGAATGGAAGTGGTGACCCTTGTGGCATGTATGAAAGGGGCTCTCCATGCGAGGTGTGTGGGGAAGGAGGTTCCTACATCAGCTGGGCTGGAAGTACAGGTAATGGGCTGGTGGCATTGTCCGCTTTTTTTATTTGGTTTAGTAAATGGGGCTTCATTCAATGCTTGCCTTTTTTGGTGGCTGAGTGGCAGGTTTAGGTGGTTTAGTAATGCTTTTTCCCTGCTGGGGATGAACTGCCAAATGTCTTTATCAGGCATCGATTTCTTCTTGGTGCTAATAAAGGAGTGGCTTGAGTGTTTTGACGCCAACTGAGGTGGTAGCTATTTTCAGCCCGAAGGCTTTGAAGCCAACAATTTCAGTGCTGCCAATTAGCTCGAAGTTGAGACAGTCACAGATGGTTCTGAGCCGACTGACTTGGTAGGTTTTTTGGCACCACGCCAGGGCTGGACCTCATATCCAAAGTTGATACTCTGGGCCTTCTATGGCCCGGAGGCAGTGGTGGCCTACTGGACTTTTTATGATGTTCTTGGGCCTTTGCGTAGCATTTTGAGATGGCCAGTTCAGGCTGTATCGGTTGAAGGGGGTGGGGGGGGCTTGGATTCACATGCTTCTAAACAAGTGGTGAGTCTTCGATTTCCGGTTCAGAGTTGTCGCTGTCCTCTAGAAAGATGACGTCGTAAGCTGCAGATGCTTTGGAATGGCGCTCCGGGCACTCTTCTGCAGGAAAAAGGACCACCTGATATTTGTTGCCCCTTCTGGACATCTCTAAACGTCAGGCCTGACAGTCAGGGAGGGTCTTCGATCTTAAGGAGCAACAGGCTTCACCCATGCTGTGCTTGAGAAAAAGGCAAAGATTACAGACCAGATGACGGTTGGTCCATGGATATCTGGAATTTCATTGAGGACAAAATCTAAAGGGCATTTGTTCAATCGCCCTTGTGATATTTCATGTGATAATTTGGAGGCCCGAGGAACAAAGGCGTTGAAGGGCAAGGCCCACGTGAGGCGAGACCAATCAAAGGATCACTCAGAGGAGATGGAATCTTCAATCTGATACTAATTGAAGAAACAGATACGTGTTTGAAACAACAATACAGATGGTAAGGAATTTAGAGGGAAACCAAGAGTTCCGACAAAAGACTCAATCCGGAGCACGAAAGCACATGTCTGAACCTGACAGCGGAAAGAAAATCTAACAATGGAGTCAATGCCCAAGTGCATTACCAGCATTCGGAAGAGTCGCTTAACCTCATGACTCGAAAGATTTCTTCAAACAAAAACTTCTTGCACTCATCCGGGGACAACATTAAATGGCAGAAGTATGCACAGCATGTGTATATACAGCCACACATGCCTCGGACAAAACAGTACCTCAATCACAGTGCGATCAGCGAAGGAAAACAATGAAGCAATTAGTACATGGTCCCTGCTCCAGCTGAAAGAGGAAGTGAAGCTGGCAAGCCCTGGTCATTTACAAGGCAGCAGATAGAGGAGACCCTGAATCCAATAAATGATAAGCAATTGGGGGGCTGAAAGCCCCTTGTTGTATACAATCTCTAACAAGCAAGATCGCATGCGCAGTTGCAGATGAGACCTAAAAATTAAGGCCTCACCGGAGTTTTTTTTCAAGGAGATTGTGCAGTTCCTCATTGCCAGCTTCAATCCCTTTTCATCCACACTGTTCACAGCTATCTCATTCTTCTTCAAAAACAATTGCTGGCTTCACTTTGCCCGCTTTGCTTTAGGACTCTTAGTGAAAAACCAAGAAGTCTGTCAACCAGAAGTGGTCTGGAAGAGGTTTAGGCACTACATCTACTGTAGTTGAGCTGAAGTAGGAGGATCTGCAAGACATGACCTCACTGGAACCCACTAGAAGGCATCATTCCCACTGCCAGACTCAGGGTGCTGCATGTCTCTCCTCGCAAACAGTTCATACTGTGATCAGCCATCTGACATTTTCCTGTGTCTAGCCTTCACACACACATCGACATTGCAGCTGCGGGTTCTCACATTCTGCCACTGCAACTTCAAAAGACGCATTGGCAAAGGACGCACTGGCAAAGTAGAGGTGACTACTGAGCAAAACACTGGCAATCTCATCTGGATGTCAAGACTTGTGTACTCACTCTAGAGGGCCTGGAACACATCTAGCTGTTTTCAAGCACAATAACCTTCAACAGATTTGAAGCGACTCTGCATCTACACTACTAATCCCCACAAACAAATGTGATCTACCCATGCTGTCTTTTAAAGATGCATTACGTTTTGACCCTTACTTAGAGCTCAATCACCAGCAGTCTCCTTGTGTCCCTAAAGCATGCCTTTTCTTCATGAGGTGAAACTTTTGAGATATAGATTGAATAGGTTATCCTGGTAGGTTTCCTAAGCTCTCTTGAAACAGCATCCTTGGTTATCCATCAACTTCCACATGAAGAGCATTTGCAATCAAACTAAACCATGAGACGTGAGCAGTCTGCATCGGCTCTAATTATTTGCTCCTAGTTTTGAACACACATCCACTTTCAACAAAAGTGGTAACTAGGCTCTCCCTGGATTTGACAGGTTTTAAATCTTTCCTCTTATTAAATTAGGTTACCCTGGCCAGAGGAAATCACAGCTCTATCACCCCAAAAACAGAGAAATTTAAATTTAAATTAAAAATAACTTTCTTAGCCCCCTTGTTCAGCTTTGTCCCCTGATAGTCACTGAGGACTGCTAATCATATTTAATCCATCCTAATCTACAAAAGGCCCTCCAGATGTATCCTCCTATGCCTAGACTACTAAATACCTCATTTTGTGAAAAACACATCATCATCACAACCTCCTAACAAATCTAGTTATCCCTCTGTTTGCCATCACCGAAACATGGTTTATTGACAACCCTAAAGTAACCTCAAACAAAATCCATCCATCCATCCTAATTGCAAGCTGACAGTGTCAGCCCTACAAATATGAGAAGTTGTGTAGCTAACGACATATAATAAGCGTCAAAAGCACCCCACTAACAGTCAAATCTTGTCTCTTCTATGAGCATTTCAGTTAAGTGTTTAGAGCAGAACCGACAATTGCCATTCACACACATCTGTTATTTACAGACCTCTGCAAATACAATAATTTCCTGGCTGAATTTCAAGAACATTCTAAAGACCTTCAAAGGTTCAGCAATAGCAAGCTTGTGCACATCAAAGTAAATACAGACTTAACATGCAGTGTTCTTTAAGTGAAACCTTTGCGGATAGTCCAAACATATAATTAAGCTCCCACATTTAGTTGGCCACACGTTAAATCAAATCCTTAATTTTGGACTTAAAAACTTTACTCCTATATTATGGTCAGACCACAACCTGATCACATTCCAATCAACAAACTAGGAAAACTCTACATTCCTCCCCCCCCCCCCCCCCAAACCGCAAAACAAGCTCATCTAATACATACTGGCCAAGAATGGCCAGAAACTACGACAGACGAGGAGAACCTCCATCTATACTTCCCATCACACGTTAATGCAAACCTCTCTGAAACTCAAACAGACTGCTACCACAATATAAATCCAAAATTGGATACACCCTATACCTCTTCACCTCACTGAAAAACTAAAAACTCTTGCAACGCATAATTCAGCAAAACGCCTTTTTTCAGAACAAACAAGCATCTGAAACAAAAAAAGCTGAACATTATAATGTAGACCAGTGGTTCCCAACCTGTGGTCGGGGACCCATGGGGGTGGGGTTAGAAGATAACGAAGCCTCCTCACGGAGTCCACAACTGCTTAGAAAATTAATATTAACAGATTATAAGTGTATAAAAATTGGGTGGCTAAATGTACAATTGAAAATTTTAAAACATACTGTAAATGTCCAAGAAATTGAAATTGGAGGTTAAAAAATAAATGAGTATCCTCAGATTGATTTGTGGGAGCAGGGAAGTTGCATCAAACAGAATATAGTATAGATGATGTGTAGCTTCAATAGAACTTAGAAAAACACCAACATTCCTATTAAAATTAAAATGTTTTATTTTGATTATTTATTTGCAAATTAAAGTAAAACGTGTTATAGTTTGTATATTTTGATGAATGCTTGTTTCTGTATTTATGTGTATTGTTCTGTGGTTCAAATCATCAAAAGTGTTTAGGCCGGGGTCCCTAGCTTCCATTGATGACTCAGTGAGGGTCCCAAGGTTCCAGTAATGATAAGGTGGGGGTCCACAGAAGTCAAAACATTGAGAAACACTGATGTTGACTGAAGAATTGTTTATCAGCATGAGTTAGAATTCTATAAAGCCCACAGATACATCGATAAGCATTGGCAAAGCCAACAGATCTCCCCTATACAAGAGCTATTGGTGCTGGCTATGTGTTTTGCCATATTATACTCTAGTGTGGCTACTGTTCATAATGGCTAAAAGTTAGTGGCATGCAGTGTCAGTGGAGTGGGGGAGTACAGTGTCAGAGTGGATTTGCTGAAGTTTCGAAGAGCAAAGTAGGGGAAGTAGAGTGTCCTAGAGTGGAGTGGGTGGGGGGAATATAATAGAGAGAAGTAGAGTTCAGTGGCAGTGTGTCATAACGTGGAGTGGGGTGTAACAGGGTGGAGTGTGTCGGAGTGGATTGAGGTAGTGAGGTGGATTGGACTGGAGTGGGGTTGACTGGATTGGAGTGGGGTGGATTGTATTGTGGTGGGCTGGAGTGGTGGTGATTTGGGGTGGGGTGGATTGGGGCGGATTGACTGGAAGGGGGTGGGTTGATTGGAGTGAGGTGGATTGAAGTGAGGTAGGCTGAATGCATTGGAGTGCGGAAGATTCAGCTGAGGTGAGATGGACTGGACAGGGTACAGTGGGGTGGACTGAGTATACTGGAGTGGATTGGGTTAAAATGGGATAGAGTGGGTTGAAAAGGGATAGGTTAGGGTGGGGGGGGACAGGGTAGTGTAGGGTGGGTTGGATTGGGGTGGTCTGGTTTGGGGTGGATTGCACTGAGGTGAGGTGGATTGGACTGGCATGGGGTAAACTGGATTGGCATGGAGTGGATTAGGGTGGGTGGGATGGATTGGATTGAGTGTGGTGGAATAAATTGTGGTGGAATCGATTGTGGTGGACTGGATATGGGTGGGTGGGGTTGGTTAGACTGGGGTGGAGTGGGGTGGGTTGGCTTGGTGTGGACTGGATTGGTGTGGAGTGGAGTATGTTGGATTGCATTAGAGTGAGATGGACTGGATGGGTGTGGGGATGACTGGATTGGTGGGGATTAATTGGAGAAAGGTGGATTGGACTCTGATAGATTGAGGTGGTCTGGAGAGGGGTAGATTTGAATGGATCAGGGTGGATTAATGTGGACTGGATTAGACTGGAAAGGGGTGGATTAAAGTCGATTGTATTGGAGAGGGATGGATTTGGGTGGTGTGGGTGGATTTGAGTTGAATTGGGTAGCAGTGGACTTGATTGGGGTAAGGTGGATTGGAGTGTGGGATTGAGTTGGACTGGAATGGAGTGGGTTGGACTGGTGTAGGGTGGGATGGATTGGAGTGTGGTGGAGTGGGATGAGTCAGACTGGAGTGGATTTGGGTTGACTGGACTGGGGTGAGGTAGATTGGAGTGGGATAGATTGGGCTAGACTGATTGGTGTAAGGTGGAGTGTATTGTAGTGGGGTGATGTGGGATGAGTGTTGTGGACTGGATTTGGGTGAGGTGGATTGGAGTGGGGCAGATTGCTTTTGATTGGCATGTGTTTGCAATAGAGTGGGGCAGGGTGAAATGGTTTACAGTAGGGCAGATTGTTTTGGACTGGAGTGGGGCAGATTGTTTTGGATTTGAGTGGGACATTTTATTTTGGACTGGAGTGGGGCAGATTGCTTTGGAGTGGAGCAGATTGGAGTGGGACAGGTTGTTTTGGATTGGAGGAGAGCAGACTGGAGTGGGGCAGATTGTTTTGGATTTGAGTGGGACATTTTGTTTTGGACTGGAGTGGGGCAGATTGCTTTGGAGTGGAACAGGTTGTTTTGGATTGGAGGAGAGCAGACTGGAGTGGGGCAGATTGTTCTGGAGTGGAGTGGTGTGCAGTGGAGCAGATTGGAATGGGGCGGACTGGATTAGGATGGACTGGAGTTGGGTGGATTAGATTGGAGTGAGGTAGATTGGGTTTGTGTGGAGGGGACTGAATGTAGGTGTGGTGGATTGGAGTGAGATGAATTGGGATGCAGTGGGGTGGATTATATTGGAGTGATGTGGGTTAGATTGGGCGTATTGTTTTGTGTTGGAGTCGGGCAGACTGGAATGGGGCAGATTTGAGAGGGGAGGATTGTTTTGGATTGTGGTAGGGCAGAATGGAGTAGGTCGCACTGGAATGGGGCAGATTGTTTTCGGCTGGAGTGGGGCAGATTAGAGTGGGGGGGTTGGAGTGGGGCAGACTGTTTTGGAATAAAGTAAGGCAGACGGAAGTGAGGCAGTGTTTTGGATTGGAGTTGATGGGGGTGGGGCATACTGTTTTACATAGGAGCTCGGCACATTGATTTAGATTGCAAGGGGCAGACTGTTTTGGATTGGAGTGCAGCAGACTGCAGTGAGGCACATTGTTTTGGATTGGGGGAGATTATTTTGGAATGGAGTGGGACAAATTGGAGTGGGGTAGTTGGGAGTGGGTATTGTTTTGGAATGGGCCATATGGTTTTGGATTGGAGTGGGGCAAATTGAAGTGGGGCAGATTGTTTAGGATTGGAGTGGGGCAGATTAGATTGGGGTGGGTTGGAAGAATAGGACTGGGGTGGGTTGGATTGGGGTGCGGTGAGTTGGAGTGGGTTGTAGGGGGAATTGTTGTGGGGTGGGGTGGAATGCAGCAGAGTGGGGTGGAGTGGATGGCCCAATTACGTGGTAAAGTATAATTTCAGAAATTACACACAATAAAGAAACAGTGTCGCTCTGCAATATTTAGAACAAGATAATCGTTATGTTTTGAGAACACTACCCACAAGCAAAAACAAAAGAAAACATGAGTGCAGAGTGAGAAAAGACGACGTGGAAAAATAAAAAGTTAGGTATAAAAAATAAAACTTTGCAATTTAGTGTGTCTTGCTGGGCACACTTTTGCCAGTCACAAGCCTTCTGTTTGCAGGGCAATTGAAGTTAAAAAGAACAAAACAGTACCTCAATCACATTGGGAGCAGCAGACTTGGTAATTGTTCCTCACAGAGGATCGGAAAATGATGCTTGGACTGCAGTGACTAACTACAAGACTGTTAAGAAGAGTGCCACCAAGCCTACAAATGGTAAGCGACAGGCGGGCTCAAAGCCCTTTACTGTATACAACAGAGTCTTGCAAGTGAGACGCATGCGCATGCACTCGCAGGCTCCAGCCTAAAAAGGTAATGAATTTGGGTAAAACAGCCTACAGCACATGAGGGATCAACATCTCAAGATAATTTAAAATTCACAAAGAACTTGCAGCATCACAAATATAAGCTCAGTTCATACCCTCCTATGTGATAACTTCAGCTCGTATTTCACTTAAACAATATCAGAAAAAAAAAGCCCACGTCTCAAAGCCTTCCATAAGTAAACAATCAATTCAACTAAGGAACACTACATTTACCCAACTCTCAACAGTTTTGATATCACATCACCCACAGGCATCACAGACCTTTGCAGTAAGCGCCAACTGACAGGCTTAATATAGTGATCCACACATCTAACAACATTTCCGTCACGATCTTTGCAGAAGACCGTTCTAAAGACATTAATGACTCTCTTTGGTGAGGCAAAAAGCTACCCCCACCCCAAAAAATAAATAAAGTTTAGATGCTACTAAACATGCACACTGCAGATCCATTCCTGCCAAAACCATAAAAAATGTTTTGTTTGCTCCCAATTGATAAACTACCTACAAATAAGCCAACTACACTGAAACTATCACTCTGGCTTCACACCAAATCGCTGCATAGAAACGATAATCTTAAACGTCATTGAACAGTTACTTAATATTCGTGACTGTTGTTGTCTTTTAAACAATTATTCTAGAAAAACTCACTGCTTGCTTGGACACTGGTTTTGGTATTTTCGGAATAGGTCAAGCTTCGATCCGATCTTTCCTAACCAACAGGCAACAATACATTGTTAGAGCCCCTTTCAGAGGACCACAGGGCAAGCAGGAGCTACTGGGGCTAACTGTTGGGGTTAAGGCCTTTTACTCCTAATGTCATGGGGCCAGACTCAATATGGATCCCGAGAAACTGGGCCCTGAACCAAGTCAGCACTTGCCTCTCAGTAGTAGCGCGGGTTGAGCAGTCTAAGGATTATTGGGGGGAGGGAGGTGGGATGTTGATACAGGTCACAATTCCAAATAAGTTCAGTAGCAGCAATAAATGGTTGTTCAGTGAAATACATGCTTTTACTAACATTTAAATATATATATATATATATATATATATATATATATATATATATATATATATATATATATATGTATAAAATTTTGAATAACCTCATTAATGAGGCAGCCGCCTACCCACCTGCAAAGTGCCTGGATACTCTCACGGGTGATTAGCAAGCTCTACAAATCCATCCAAAATAGCAACAGAAAGTAAAATACGGTCTACACAAACAATACATACAGCCCCTAAGGCCAGGGCTCTAGTGTCCAATGGACAAGTCAGAGTCCCACTTCCTACTCAGTAACGGTAATGGTTATTCTCCGTTCACTATAGACGACATTCAGACTAAACCCCACTAGCAGTTTAAGTCTCAGAAGTACCACTCCAACTTTTTCAAAGTCAAAAGTGTTCCAGCACCTCAAGTGGGGGGGGGGGGGGTGGGGGGGGGGGGGGGGGGGGGTGGGGGGGGCTGTCGGGAGCTCAGGCCCTCATGAGATACCAAGGCGGCCTCTCCTCTTGTTGCTGGCTTGAACTAAGCAACAGTCTTTGTCCTTTCTGCTGGCCCCTCCACGGGGTTCATTGATTTGAACCGGCAGACAGGCAACAACCCAACTGGAGTAGAAGCAGTCTCCTCAAACCTCACTACAGAGATCAATGCTCCAGGAACCCCCACTGGGCCTCACTCTCTCCAACCACTCACCTCCTCCTCACCAAGGCACACTGGGTCTTTACAAGCAGGCGGGCACTGCTGAGGCAGGCAGTCTTAGATTTTGCTGGGTGATGACCCCTCACACAGTTGGGAAACTGGCAGGCCATAGTCCCCATCCTTAGTCACAGGCAAAAGTCTTGCAGAGTTTCTCTTGCTCGCATAGCCCGATTCGCTGCTTGACAGTTGACAAGTTTGTGGTGCCTGAGCTCCACTTATTGTCCATTTCAAGACACCAAATGTGATTTAGCGTCCAACTCTTGGAAGTTTGTTTGGGATTCTGCTTCCTTTTGAAGTGCACTCCCCTCTGCCGTGAGCTTCCTCCAGAAAGCAGTTTGTCACAGCAGGAAAGACTCCAAATCGGATAGCCCCACAGGCCATAAAAGTGGGTAGAGGTTCATACCTGGAAGTCAGTCACAGTGATGTGTGCATCAAACTGTTACAGCCTGGCCCCACCCGCACTCGTTATGATTTGCTTAAAGACCCCATTTCCTTCCTAAGATGTGCACAGACCTCTTAACAGTGACCTCTCTGAATCTAAGAGCACCCTTTTAAGTGTACTTAAGAGCCAAGCATTCCTTCCTTCAATGTCTGTCGCAGCCACCTCACAGGAATTTAGTAATCCACAGCTGGCAGTGGGTCTCCCAAAATAGAACATAGAATCTTCCATGTATTGTACCATTCACAGTCACACATACTCCCAAGCACATTATCACAACACACACGTGCTGAACAGCGCTACATGCTAACTTGATGTAGGCCAAGGGTGAGTAAAGCAGACCGCAGTGGAACATTAAATAAGTAAGCCTGTAGGCTTCACGTCAGTGACAGAAAAAAAGGCCAGTTCACTTCAAATGATTACTAAACAATATGCTGCCACCACCAGGCTTATGCTACTGAACTACTGGTAAAGGCAGTAGCATTTCACCACTATGTGGGTAGCACTTTGGGTGCCACTCCTGGTTCAACAAGGCAGCAATCTGTGAGACAGGCCTATGTCATGGTGCAAGCATAATCTGCGTTAGCTCGAGACAACAAAAATCAGCACCAGGGATCCGCAAGTCATTACAGCTAGGGCACTCAGGGCAGGGGTGTATATCCCTCACCATAAAAGGGATTTTATTAATACACTTCTAAACCCATTGTCATCCACAGTTTCCACAATGCTCAATATGTCCTATACTATTTCACACCTGCATGTGACTCAAGCCAATGTATTCTCCTCAAATGGGCTGAAAGTTTAAATGAATGCAGACGCCACTAAGATTTTTATACACCTCCACCAAGACAGTACTGACTCCTCAGCCACTGACCCTTGCCTGGTTGCCACTAGAAGCTAGAACAAAAATCTCCTTTGGCTGTAAACCAACAAAAGAGAAATACTAACATTTGATTAAACACCCCTCTGCCGGGTTTGCAGCCAAGATGGTAGAGGGAGGGGACTTAACATCCGTTGGTGACCAGACATTGTAGGACGTTTGGTCAGCTGGCAACAGTGAGAAACCCCGATGCAACTCTGTGGAGCCATTAAATGCCACATTTAACTCCAGTGCAGCTGTGGTAGCCCTGGTCTCTGCAGAGAGGGGAGCAGTATGCAGCAGCCTACTGTAAAGGTGCCTGTCCTGTGGCATAGTGCTGAGTCTCCTCGAGAAACATTGGATTGCAATACAGCCTTGGGACCTCAAAAAAAAAAAAGAAGAAAAAAAAGGTAAGCGGCATGAAAAGGTGGAATGGGTGTTTTGAATTGATTGTGACACAGGGGTCCATCCAGGCATGGCCCAGAGAGGGCCTATTGTAAATTTGGCAAAGGGACTGCAGAGTGATAGGGATGTTTCCCCCTTTTGTCCTGGACATCCAGTGCTGCAGACGTTAGGGAGATGGCACCGGGCCTAGTGTTTTGAAGTGGGGGTTTGATCAGGCTGGGCCTCCCAACCCTCATGCATGGCAGGCAGACAAATGATCTCATAGAAGTGGGCCACATATAGTTCTACCACATGCATCAAGGGTGTTCTGATCATATAAACTTAAAACACAAACGTGGAGAAGTGAAGAAGGGTGCCCGACTGCAATGGGCTGGGTGAACCCACCATAAGCCTTCAAAGAGGAAGCACATGCCATCTTGGCTTGCAGATGAGGGGCAAGCAAGTGTGGTGATACATGAAAGCACCTCTTCCAAGTCACCTCTGCAGACTGTGGGGACATGGTCGTTTGTGATCTCGCTCACAAAGGTGGGCCTAATGAAAGACCTACATGCTTTCAAGACACAGCCCAATTATGAACTTAAGAGGGGCATTTGGAAGAGCCTGGCAGACTTACACAATGATCTTGGTAATAAATTTGCGAGCTAAAGTGTGATGTCAATGGAGTTGGCCAAAGACTTCTAGAACTGCAGACCAAGGTTGGGACCCTATAGGGGACCTGAACTGACAGAACTGACTACTCCTCACAGAGTAAAGCAAAGAGCACTGGCAAAGCTTGAGGACTTGGAAAATCTATCCCACAGAAAAAAACTGAGAATCTAGGTGCCAGAAGAGAAGCCAGATGGCCCGCACTTGAAGACCTTTGTGGTGGGCATGCTTTCCTCCCTCCTGGGGGGAGGCGCAGCAAGAAGTCTACTTTGACAGAATTCATCAAGTGGGAGTTAAAAAGCCCCTCACAAAGGGACTGGAAGGCATCTTGGGGAAATGCCATTATTTACGGGAAAAGGAACACGTTTTGAAAACAGCAAGAGGCAAAGGTGAGGTCTCTTTCCAGGAACACACCTTTCCTATCTTTCAATACATCTCCCAGGCCACCCTGCAGTGCTAAAAGTACTTTAGGACATAACATGAAAACTAAAAAATTAGAACAAAGAAATATAGATGAACCCACCCACCCCTCTGGCCATGCCTTCAGAAACAGGGGAAAGCAGTACCATGTAACAGAGAGACAGGCTGCAAAACGATCTACTCCACTCCCTCCCAAACAATGTTATAGGGGACCCAAGAAGAGCTAGTTTGAATTTGTCAGCTCAGAAAACAGACTCAAACACCTGGTGTCACCAGAGGGACCGCATTACCTCTAGAGACAGCTCTAGAGATCAAGAACAGCACTGAAACTTGACAATAACAAAGGGAAGTTCGAGGAAATTAGGGGACTATGTAGAGAACAAAAAGGGGATAGATGGTCAGTCCTATTCAAACTGTTAGGATGGGAATATGAAATAAACTCATCAGGTTATTACCCTTAGTCGTTTAAAGGTTTTCTAGGGGTACTGAAAGGCGGGGAGGGTCTAAGAGCTCTCGCACAAGGAAGAGAAACTGTGCCACCTATGTAAAACATTACAATCACCCACTTACTATCCCACTAAATTGCAATGATTAGCATTACAACACTCATAGTAAAAGAAATTGAACAGCCGTATAAAGACAAGGAAGAGAATATATAAGGAAAAGAAAAAACTTGGAAATAAAACGGCCTGATAGTAATTGTTTTCAGGAGACCCACTTTCTGAAAATGGACCAGTGTAAAATGGGGCATGACATATTCCAAGGCATTTTACACCTCAAACACTATTAAACAAAAGGGGTAGCCATCTTTTATACCCACTAATGGACACTAAGGCAAAAAACCTTCAGGAACGGCTAATATCTTATTCTTGGAGATACTCTGCACAGACACCTGGTTACACAGGTCATGGGTTACACAACAAACATGGCCCCAGGACACATACCTTTTTCTATTTCGTGACACATAGGTCACTTAGCAAGGGAATACCATAATTCCCACAGACATATTAAAAGAAGTGTGGGATGCTGAAAGGAACAGGGTAGCAAGTAGATGGTGACACAGAAGAAACCTCTAAAAACCTAAAAAGGCACAAACAGATGGGGCTAAGAAACACCAAACTGCATACATCAAATGCAGAAAACACATGCTACCCTCAAGGATATCACTTAGACTACATCATGGTCAGCAATACCCTTCTGGCAAAGGTGCAGGTGGCAAAATATGGCACGTTAACAGAATCAGACCATGCCCCAGTATCAAGTATTAAGTGGCACCAAGGAACTGGGCAGGATGGCACCTTCACCCCTCCCTGAGAGATCCAATATCGAACAACGTAATCAATCAACAAATAGATAACTTTTTTTAACTTAAATGAAGGCAAGGAATCTGGGGCACTGTCAACGTAGTCATAGGCAGTAAACATCACAATTACTGCACATCTCACAAACCAAACTTAAGGTATAAAAACTGGAATGCGTCTCCCCTTGCCATCTACCACTAGACTTACCATCATGGGACCTGCCGGCTGCAGACAGAAAAGCATCACAGAAAAGGACTGAGCTTTCGTCCTCCCCATGCACCGGCCCAAGCACACCAACAATTGCGAAAAAGCCACCAAGCACCTCAACAGCCGGATCACTGCATGCACTGACACCCTGGCTCCCCACAGGCGTCATCAGCTATACAACGTCAACTCGCTCACCTACGTTGTTGACGCACTATTCAAACCCTTCCTCTCACACAAGGGCCCTACCATAAAAAGGAAAACATTCACTGCCTGCATGACTGAAGTCACTAACTGGATGAAAGTCAACTGTCTCGAGCTTAATACCGACAAGACAGAAGCAGTGATCTCTGACATGAAAACCTCTGCAAGGACCCCAGCTGGTGACAAGCCGAACTCAGACCTACACCAGGAACCTCTGAATCATCATCAACAGTTAACTGGACATGATTGCACAAGTCAACGAATGCCATTACTCCGTCCTGCTCCCACACCCTGAAGACGCTGAGGAAGATTTTCAAATGGCTCCCAAGCAACATCAGAAAAACAGTCATTCACACCCTAGTCCCCAGCAAGTCGGACTACAGGAACACCCTTTATGAGGGCACAACCATGCACCTCACCAGAATAGAAACCATTCAGAACGACAGCCAGACTCATTCTCAATCTGCCTCACAGAAATCACACATCAGGGAGGTCGACTGGCTCCCTATACACAAACTCTCTCACTTCAAACTCCTCACACAGACACATTCAAGGTACCATACAACTTGGGCCATTCCTGTCTGATCATTCACAACTCCTTCCACCAACCACCCAGACACCTCTGCTTCACAGGACTCCTCACACACATTCCACGCATACACAGAACTAGATCAGGAAGATAGGCATTCTCCTGTATCGCTCCTAAAGAGTGGAATGATCTCCCACTCAACATCAGAGCAGCCTCCTCTTTTCTTGAATTCTGAAAAAAGCTGAAGACCTGGCTATTCAATTACCGAATCTACCTTAAGCAAGGCTAGGAACACATTCCTGCTCAGCACTAAGGGACCCTCACGGGTGAAAGTGAGTTCTACAAATACACATCACATAACAATAGCAAGTGTGAGAACTCAGGAAAGCAAGAATTACCTACTCCTCTCCCCTGACAAACCCACAAACCAATAATGGGCAAGGTTCAACTTGTAAAGTATCATACTAACCAACCTGAACTTGCCCTAGCCTATTTAAAATGGAGAGTGTATGTCACTAGGGAAAGTGCAAAGCAGGAACACAACTAGCAAAAGAGTTGCACGGTGAATGGGAAAAAAATAACAAAGACATATGCTCCCAGGCTAGAGAGAGACAGACTGATGACACTAAAACTTAATTTAAACAAATCTACACCACGTTGAACACTACTGAAGGCCTGGAATTACAGATACCTAGACAAAATTAAACTTCTTCCGCTAACCCAAGCACAGAAGCAAACATTGGATTATCGTATACATATGGGGGAAGTGATGACTACAATACTCTAAAAATGAACAAAGCTCTAGGATCAGATGGCTTCACAGCTGTTTTCATAAAACCTGTATATGTAATTTAGCACCAAAAGCCCCCAAACGTTTAAGTACTGCAAAGATGCTAAGACTTTTACAGGCAAAATGAGTGAGGTCACCATCAAAAGAATCCTTAAACCTGTGAAGAACAAACAACTGGGCATCCAATAGAACTACTGATATCCTGAACATAGACACCAAGCTCTACACAAAAATCTTGGCCAGGTATCTTAAAGATGTTGTTTCTTACGTGATCCAGAATGGCTTTTTAAAGGGCAGACAAACGCATGATGTCCGAGCAGTGGTCCCCTTGGTAAAAAGGATTTCTCCAAAGATCATACCACCATCCTCCTATCACCCGACACAGAGAAGGCCTTCAACGGGATAGTGAAATCCTTCCTGCATCCAATCCTCAAGCACATGGGCTACACTTTACTCCAACTATTCCAGCACCACAGTGAGAGTCAGTCTTAATGGCTGCAGATCACAACTGATGCATGTACAAAGAGGCACCAAATAAGGTTTGCACCTTCTCGCCACTTCTGTTTGCCCTCTTTATTGAATGTGTTGCTTGCCATATCTGACAAATGCCATTATGGGCATCAAATTAGGCTCCAGGGAATATACAATCTCTTTATACCCAGACAATGTCCTGCTCACAATAGGCTCACCACACATCACTGCCAGCAGTAACTGATCTTTCAAACTCAAACAGAGTTATAAGATTTATTTTATGACAAACCAAAGGCCCTTAATTTAACCGTGGAAGGTGGGGCCACCCACTTAGCAAGGACTCTCCCTCTTCAATGAGGACAGAAGTAAAGAAGGTACTTTGAGTGAAGATTATCCAACAATCCAAGGACCTATTTGAGGGAGACCACCCTTCGCTGGTAGCTACCATTAAAAAGGAACCTTGAAGCATGGATAAACTAATTACTCCATGGATTGGTAGAATAATTACTTTTAAAATAATATTATCCCTATCACCTATACTTCTTCTAGGCCCTTCTGATATGGATAGAGAAAATCTTTTTGGACCACATTCAAAAGTTAGTCTAGAGGAATAAAAAAAAAACAGTCTATTCCAGAAGCTCCCATGTCAATCACAAGACCACATAAGGTTGGCCTGTCACACACTCCCCCATTATTAGACAGCTGTTCAATTACAGATCGCAGTGGAGTAATCCAGGGTAGAATCTGAGAAAAAAAATGCTTGGCAAAAGTCGAGCGATTTACATAGTTAATTTCACTTTTTCGGGTTACGTACATAAATGCACTTTTGACTGATAGGTGAAAAGCCTGGTTAGGAGTTTACAACGCGAACAGCTCTAACATGAGCAAACGAGAGACCCGTTGCATTGTAAATGCTTGTTTTACTTGTGGTGTGAGCCCATGGAGCTGTGGGCAGACCTTTTTTTTGCTTTCATGTAGCAAATTTGAATGTAGTTGGCAATCCATCTCGCAACTCCTGCTTTTTAGATGGCATTACCCTTCCTTGGGTTTCATAACGCTACAAACAGCTGTTGTGTTTTTCTGAAGATTTTAGTTCTTGCCACATACGAGGGCCCTTTTAACATCGAGCGTATATAATGCCCTTTATGCCACTGTCTCAGGTTTCAGTAAGAAAACTGGTAGATCTAGTGTCTGACTTTTGAGAAAAGGTGAGATTATTTTTGGCAGTAACCTTGGGTTTGTGTGTAGTCAAACTTTTTATTGGCAACCTGGAAGTAAGGTTCTTAAATAGATAGTGCATGAATTTCACTAACTCTCCTTCGCAATGTAACAGCGACGAGGAAAGACACTTTCCATGATAGAAAGTGTGATGTAAATGTATGTATACGTTCAAAAGGTGAAGACATTAGTTGTGTTAATGCTATGTTCAAGTTCCATGATGGTACAGGTGGTGTACGTGGTGGAATTACTCTTTTTAGGCCCTCAAAGAAAGCTTTAGTTACTGGTATCCAAAAAGAGATCGATGCATTCTGTTCTGAAACTATGCTGTGACTGCTCCTAATCTTATAGAAGTATATGCTAGATGTGATTTTTGAAGATGTAACCAATAACATACTAGCTGTTCTGATGAAGCGCAAGGATCTACGTTGTTTGCAGCACAATAGTGTACAAAGAATTTCCATTTTGCTGCATAACACGCTCTTGTGGTTGGCTGTAAGGCTTCCTTTAGAATGTCCGTGCTTTCTGGTGATGAGTGCAAATACCCAAACTCAGGAGCCTGATTGCAAAGTTGAGTTGCTGTGCGTTTGGGTGCCTGAATCTGCTGTTGCTCTGAGCGAGCAGTTCTGGAATGTTGGGAAGCTTCTTGTGATGTACTACGGACAGCTCTAGTACCATGTGTGTACATAGGCTGTTGTGCCCATGCTGGAGCTATGAGGATCTTTTTGAGTTTCCTGACCAGATATGCAATGAGTGAGAGAGGAGGAAAAGCGTATGCAAATGTCCTGGACTAGTTTATTCACAAAGGATTGCCCTTGGACACTGGATGTGGATGCCTGAATGCAAAGTTTTAGCATTTTGCGTTTCCTGCTGTGGCAAAGAGAGCTATACTTGGTGTTCCCCCACCGCTGAAACTGTGTGTGTAGCACTTGAGTGTGGACTGCTCATTCGTAGATTTGCTGATGCGTCCTGCTTAGTAGGTCCGCTACAGAGCTGTCCAGTCATGGTTTATATTGTGCCAGGGAGTGGATTTTATGACTGATGGCCCCCATTTGTGCCAGTTGAAACAGCAGTAATGAATGTGTTGCTCCTTGTTTTTGGATGCAATACATTGCTGTCATATTGTCAGCATGAAGGAGGACATATTTCGTTGTTATGTTGGGTAGAAAAGCTTTGAGTGCCAGCTGTATGGTAAGTAGCTCTAGAATAGTGATGTGAAACGTCGGTTGATGTGCAGACCACTGACCTGTAATGTTCTCCGTGTGAGCATCCCAATCTATGAGTGATGCATCTGTAGTGACCGTCACCTGAGGGATTGCGTCCCTGAAGGCTCTCCCCTTTAGTGTGTTCTGTACATTCCACCACTTGAGTGCCTGATGGACCCTGGGTGAACCCAGCACTAGACCTTCCAAGTCGTCCCCCACCCACTGCCTGTGAGCACTAGGATGACAGATACTCTTGTAGTGGGCGCATATATAGCCTTACATGTGGAACTATTGCTATGCAAGATACCATAATTCCTAGGAGACGCGTGACAATCCTGACTGGCAGGTGACAATGTGTTAAAAAAAAGAGCCAGTTGGTTCTGTAGACTGAACTCACTGTGGATTGGGGCAAGCTTTTGTAATGACCAAACTGAGAATGGCTCCGAGATAAGGTTGTATTTGGAGCTGTAGTAAATGAGATTTTGTTGCATTTATTGTGAATCCCAATTTATGTACTATGTTGATAGTGGTCTGTGTATCCTGTAGACATTTCGATTTGCTGGAACTTTTGATCAGCCAATCGTCCAGGTAATGGGAGACATGAATATTTTCCCTCCTTAGACTTGCTCCCCCTACGTTAGACATTTGGGTAACAACAGCCCCACAAGTGTGCACCGGAATGGTAGTACCTTGAACTGATAATGACCTCCACTAACCACAAACCGGAGGTACCAGCGATGTTTGGTGTGGATCAGTATAGGAAAGCATGTGTCCTTCAGATCTAATGCTGTCATGAAGTTGCCTTCTTAAAGTAGTGGTATTACATCTTGTAGTGTCATGGTGTGGAAGTGTTCAGATAGGATGTGCAATTTGAATGGGCGCAGGTTTAATATGGAACTGCGCGTTACACCCTTTTTGGGTATTAGGAAGTACCTTGGCGTTTAAATGGGACAGGTTCTATGGCCTTTTTTTAAGTAGCGCTTTCAGCAGGTATAGGTGATGAGGACAGTGTTTGTATAATGGGATATTTGGTGGTTGACTTTTCAGTTCTAGGCATTACCCCTGACGAATAATGTCTAGCACCCACTGATCGGACATTATTCCTGTCCACAACTGATGGAATTGTTGTAGCCTTCCTTTGACTGCTGATGTATGATGGGTGGGAGTGGTTGGTGAGTCATGGTTTGGGGGTCGAGGCTACCTTTACAGGTGTTCCTCTACCTTTACCTCTAGATTTGAAATCACCTGTGCAGTATTCCATTCCCTGATTGTTGGTGGAACTGCTGCTGTTGGCACTGATAACTCTGGGTCGTTGTTCTTTGAGGCCCTCTTCCTTGGTACCTCTGAAAGGGCTGGTTGTTTGTGCTGTAGACTGCAAGGCTCCCATCGGTTTGCGGCCTGTGTCCTTTTTTGATTTGTTCAAGTTGTATATTAGCCTCCAGACCAAAGAGGTGCTCTCCTGCAACTGGGATGCTTAAGATGTGTTGTTGCTGTTTAAGCCGTAAAATAGCCCCTGATTAATATTGTTTCTGTTTACACCAATAATGACAGCTAGCCACTTCTCTCATGGTTATTTAAAGTCTGTCTGCGCTTGCTAAATATGTAAGTGGTTTCTTGAACCTTGCTTAAATAATTTTTTTTTTTTTTTTTTAAAAGATGTGTTGTTGCACATCAGATTTAAATCCTGAGATGCAGAGCCAGGCATGCCTGCAAAGCATCAGATGAAATAATGTCTTTTACAGCTGTGTCTGCACGGTCTAGAGAACAGCAGTGTGGCGCTAGATATTTGTTTTCCATCTGCAACTAAATCTTCCCTTTCCATTAACATTGCTCAGGGAACTGCTATAAGAGTTCTTCTATCTCATCGCATGAAGCTCTGTTGTAGCACGATCTACGAGGACCACAGAGTTTGTAATCCTCCAATGACTGGCATGACCTGTAGCAACCCTTTTGCCTGCTGCGTCAATCTGCTTACTTTCCTTGTCGGGAGGTGAATCCCAGTGCTTTGTGATGCTGCTCTTTTGTGTGCTGTAGATGCCACTAGGGAATTGGCAGTGGGCTGACCTCTGATTTAGGAAACTTCAACGAGCGAAAGCCTGTATCTCCTTACGATTCTGGATGTGAGAACCCTTGATTTCACTGGGTCTTTAAAAATTTCCTTTGAAACTTAAATCATTGAGCCTATCATTTCTAGGTTCTGCACTGTGCACTTTGTACTGGAGAGTGTATCAACCAGGAAATCGGTCTCCTCTTCTGTACTGCGCAGTGGAAATTTATGATACTCCACAGCTCAGTATATTACACTGTAACATGATAAGGCGTCATCTGGTGGAGCTGCCTTGGCTCCACAAGACAGATGATTCTATGTCAATGTCCGAAAGGACCACATCATAGTCGTCCAATGGGTCTGGGCTTTGTGAAATTTCTCTCCTGTGAATTTGAGTCGTAAGTCTCATGGTCAGGGATGTCTAATTCCTATGCCCCATGAGTGGGTGAGGGTGACCTAATGTGTGGTGACATTGGGCTTGTGGCTGTATGCTCTGTTATCACCCTTTCAGGCAATGGCTGTTGAATATCCAAGTCTTAGCTTTGTCGCTTGGAAGTTCTCTTGCCTGCAATCTTCAGCTGTTAGACGGCTTTTCTGCATGAAGTCTTGAAGGCCTTCAAAGACATTGTGTTCTTTTTCTGGAAGCATCAGCCTATTTGGAGTTTTTGCCTGCTTCTCAGTCACTTTTTTTGTTGCAAAAGAAGGTGCATTTGTTTTCGACATCATAGGAGCCAAGGTCGCCTTCAGCGCTGAGGACTGGCCATGCTCTTTCACTTTCAGAGTTGAGGAGCGTTTCGGCTCCGTATGGCTCGACATCAGTCGCTTGTGTGCCTCTGAATGTTTGTCCAGCACAGAAGCAGGTCGAGGAGGTTTTGCTGCTGCTGATGTGCGTGCAAGTGTCAATGCTTGTTTCTGCACTTATATCGGCCTGGTATCAGATACATCCTTCTTCTTATACCTTGATGCACAATCAGGACTGAGAATGTTCTCGTCCTGTCTCGGCTCCAAGGCTTGCTCTTGGTGTTGGCCAGAGCCCGAGGGCTGTGGCTCACCTTGGCATGGTGTGGGGAGGTTTATGTAATGTCTTTTTAGTGTGAGGTGGGTAAATTGGACTCTCGAGCTTCAGTGTTGTCTTCATCCTGGGCCCCGACCCTGGCAGAGGAGCCAACTGAATAGTGTCCTGAATCTGCAAAACTGACCCTCCCCCTCACTGGACTCATCGGAGGCGACATAGTGAGGGCTGGCAATTATGTAGCCCTCTCCAGCTGCAATGTCAGTGAACTACCTTGTCCTCAATGGTTTGAAACTGGTGGGTTTCTTCTGAGGAAAAAACTGCCTTCGCTTCTATCTGCATGGTATGGGTCAGGTTGTGGTCTTGTCTGCTTCTTAAGGTCTTTTTATTTTTTTAATTTATTTTTAAATAGGCTGCACGTGCCACAGTCCTGTTCTATAGGCTTTCGTGACAGAGGGTGGGCCCATTTTGGGAGTCAGAGTAAGCATGATTCGCCCACACTGAGGGAACTTCCGAAAAAGCATGTCCTTTTTCCCCTCCATTACCTGGAGACATTCTCAACAGGTTTTTGGAAAACTTTGGTGTTGAAGTTGAGTGAAATATGTTTGAATTAAATCTCATACCATTCCAAAGCTTGCAGGAGGTGCATCTATATTATTGAGTTGCAATTCGTTCGAGCCAGTAGGCGTCCGTAGGCCGCAACAGCTTTGAAGCTGCACAACGCTCCGACAGATCGCCCGAGCCCAATGACAGAAAAAAAACAATCTAACAAAGGAGCAATTAAACACGCGTATTACCTTGAGGAAGAGGAGGCATGACGTGAACGTCAACAGTAAGAGACTTCCTTGAGAAACGAACTTGCAAAGTCCAGGCTCAACACTAGATCGGAGGAGTGTGCATAGCATATGTATATGTCAACACATGTTACAAATAGATTATCGCAAGACACTGATGTGTGCTAAACAGTGCAAAGCTACATAAAAAAAAAAAAAAAAAAAATGTTTTCCTTCAAAAGAAATTCAAGCCTTCAAAATATGCCCATCCACACAAGACCTAAACAAGAAAACAAGGTACAAAGCACTTTATGGGGCCTTCCTAAATAAACTGTCCATTCTCCTTCTTGAAATTGCTCTGTGTGCGGTCACAAAAGTGATCGATCTGGGCCTTGAGACTCCATGGGAACAACGGGGTCACACCAACTGTAATTCAAACAATGTGACATAAGTGATCAAGTGCCCCTTTAGTACGAGATGCAAAATGTCACTTACCCAGTGTACATCTGTTCATGGCATGAGACGCTGCAGATTCACATGCTGTGTACATCCCGCCATCTAGTGTTGGGCTCGGAGTGTTACAAGTTGTTTTTCTTCGAAGAAGACTTTTCGAGTCACGAGATCGAGGGACTCCTCCCCTTTCGGCTCCATTGCGCATGGGCGTCGACTCCATCTTAGATTGTTTTCCCCGCAGAGGGTGAGGTAGGAGTTGTGTGTATAGTAATAGTGCCCATGCAATGGAGTAAGTATGTATGTACATAATGTAGCTAACAAGTGATATATTTACAAATTTACAAATGTACAAGATTAATTATTTGTCAACTTAAAACGGCTACAGGCTCCCGGGGAGGTGGGAGGGCACATGTGAATCTGCAGCGTCTCATGCCACGAACAGATGTACACTGGGTAAGTGACATTTTCAGTTTGATGGCATGTGTAGCTGCAGATACACATGCTGTGCATAGACTAGTAAGCAGTTATCTCCCCAAAAAGCGGTGGTTCAGCCTGTAGGAGTTGAAGTTGTTTGAAATAATGTCCGTAATACTGCTTGTCCTACTGTGGCTTGCTGTGTTGTTAACACATCCACGCAGTAATGCTTGGTAAATGTATGAGGCGTAGACCATGTGGCTGCCTTACAGATTTCAGTCATTGGTATGTTTCCTAGAAAGGCCCTGGTAGCACCTTTCTTTCTAGTGGAGTGTGCCTTTGGTGTAATAGGCAGTTCTCTTTTTGCTTTTATGTAACAGGTTTGAATACATTTAACTATCCATCTGGCAATGCCTTGTTTGGATATTGGATTCCCTGTATGAGGTTTTTGGAAAGCAACAAACAATTGTTTTGTTTTTCGAATTTGTTTGGTTCTATCAATGTAGTACATTAGTGCCCTTTTGATGTCTAATGTATGTAATGCTCTCTCAGCTACAGAATCTGGTTCTGGAAAGAACACTGGGAGTTCCACAGTTTGATTTAAGTGGAACAGTGATATGACTTTAGGTAAGAATTTAGGATTTGTGCGTAGAACTACTTTATGTTTGTGTATTTGTACAAAGGGTTCTTGTATGGTAAAGGCTTGAATTTCACTTACTCTTCTGAGAGATGTGATAGCTATTAGAAAGGCTTCTTTCCATGTTAAGTACTGTATCTCACATGAGTGCATGGGTTCAAATGGTGGACCCATGAGTCGTGTTAATACAATGGTGAGGTTCCACGAAGGGACTGGTGGTGTTCTTGGTGGAATAATCCTTTTCAGACCCTCCATAAATGCTTTTATGACAGGGATTCTGAATAATGACGTTGAGTGCGTAATTAGCAGATAAGCCGAAATTGCAGTTAGATGTATTTTAAAGGATGAAAAAGCTAACTTGGACTTTTTTAAGTGTAGTAGGTAGCTTACAATGTTTTTAGCAGATGCGTGTAATGGTTGAATTTGATTATTATGGCAGTAATAAACAAATCTTTTCCACTTATTTGCGTAGCAATGTCTTGTGGTTGGTTTTCTAGCTTGCTTTATGATCTCCATGCATTCCTGTGTAAGGTCTGTGTGTCCGAATTCTAAGATTTCAGGAGCCAAATTCCTAGATTGAGCGATGTTGGATTCGGGTGTCTGATCTGTTGTTTGTGTTGAGTTAACAGATCTGGTCTGTTTGGCAGTTTGATATGAGGCACTACTGAAAGGTCTAGTAGTGTTGTGTACCAAGGTTGTCGTGCCCAAGTTGGTGCTATTAGTATGAGTTTGAGTTTGTTTTGACTCAATTTGTTTACTAGATACGGAAGGAGTGGGAGAGGGGGAAAAGCGTATGCAAATATCCCTCACCAACTCATCCATAACGCATTGCCTTGAGAGTGAGTCTGTGGGTACCTGGATGCGAAGTTTTGGCATTTTGCGTTTTCTTTTGTTGCAAATAGGTCTATTTGCGGTGTTCCTCATCTTTGGAAGTAAGTTTCTAGTATTTGGGGATGAATTTCCCATTCGTGGATTTGTTGGTGATCCAGAGAGAGATTGTCGGCTAACTGATTTTGAATTCCTGGAATGAACTGCGCTATTAGGCGAATGTGGTTGTGAATCGCCCAATGCCATATCTTTTGAGCTAAGAGACAATTGTGTCGAGTGTGTCCCTCCCTGTTTGTTCAGATAATACATTGTTGTCATGTTGTCTGTTTTGACAAGAATGTGTTTGGGGGTTATTGTTGGTTGAAATGCTTTCAACGCTAGAAATACTGCTAGTAGTTCTAAGTGATTTATGTGAAGCTGTCTCTGCTGAGGGTCCCATTGTCCTTGGATGCTGTGTTGGTTGAGGTGTGCTCCCCACCCTACCATGGAAGCATCCGTTGTGATTACATATTGAGGCACTGGGTCTTGGAAAGGCCGCCCTTTGTTTAAATTTATAGTATTCCACCATTGAAGCGAGGGCTATGTTTGGCGGTCTATCAACACTAGATCTTGAAGTTGACCCTGAGCTTGTGACCATTGTGATGCTTGGCACTGTTGTAACGGCCGCATTTGTAATCTTGCGTTTGGGACAATGGCTATGCATGAGGACATCATGCCTAGTAGTTTCATTACTAATTTTACCTGGAATCTTTGGTTTGGGTGCATGGCCTGTATTATGTTTTGGAATGCCTGTACCCTTTGTGGACTTGGAGTGGCCATCCCTTTTTTTGTGTTGATTGTTGCTCCTAAGTACGGTTGTATTTGACACAGCTGTAGGTGTGATTTGTTGTAGTTGAGTGAGAACCCTAGCTTGTGAAGGGTTTCTATTACATACTTTGTGTGTTGTGAACACCGTTCTTGCGTATTGGTTTTGATTAACCAATCGTCTAGGTACGGGAACACATGTATTTGCTGTCTTCTGATATGGGCTGCCACTATGGCAAGGCATTTTGTAAAAACTCTTGGCGCTGTTATTCCGAATGGCAACACTTTGAACTGGTAATGTACTCCTTGGATTACAAACCTTAAGTATTTTCTGTGGGAAGGATGTATGGGTATATGGAAATACGCATCTTTGAGGTCTAGTGTTGTCATGTAGACTTTTTGTTTGAGCAATGGGATCACGTCTTGCAGTGTCACCATGTGAAAATGATCTGATTTGATGTAAATGTTTAGTGTTCTGAGATCTAGGATGGGTCTTAGAGTTTTGTCTTTTTTGGGTATGAGAAAGTACAGGGAGTAAACTCCCGTTCCTTTTTGATGAACTGGTACTAGTTCTATTGCATCTTTTTTTAACAACGCTTGTACCTCCAGTTGTAATATGTTGTTGTTTGGACATGTGTGTTTTCGGTGGGACATTTGGAGGGAATTGTAGGAATTCTATGCAATAACCATGTTGGACAATGGCTAGGACCCACGTGTCTGTTGTTATTTCCTCCCAGTTTTGGTAGAATTTTGTTAGTCTCCCTCCCACTGGTGTTGTGTGTTGGGGATTTGTGACGCTGAAGTCACTGTTTATTTTGCGGTGTCTTGGGATTTTGGAACTTCCCTCTAGTTTTAGGGAACTGTCCCCCTCTGTATGGTCCCCGAAAACTTCCCCTCTGATACTGGCTCTGGTATGTGGGTCTTGTTTGTGAGGTTGAGGGTTCTGTGTTTTGTCCTCGAAACCCCCCTCTAAACTGTGTTTTTCGAAATGTGCCCCTGCTCTGTGGTGAGTGGAGTGCGCCCATGGCTTTGGCCGTATCTGTGTCCTTTTTAAGTTTCTCGATAGCAGTGTCCACCTCCAGCCCAAACAACTGCTGTCCGTTAAAAGGCATATTCAGCACCGCTTGTTGAATTTCTGGCTTGAATCCTGAGGTGCGTAGCCATGCGTGTCTCCGTATGGTGACGGCTGTATTTACAGTCCTAGCAGCTGTGTCTGCTGCATCCATTGCCGACCGTGTCTAGTTGTTAGAGTTACTTTGGCCTTCCTCCACCACTTGTTGTGCCCTTTTTTGGAACTCTAGGGGTAGATGTTCTATGAAATGTTGCATTTCGTCCCACTGAGCTCTATCATATCTAGCCAGCAAGGCCTGTGAATTTGCAATGCACCATTGGTTGGCTGCTTGTGTCGCGACCCTTTTCCCCGCTGCGTCGAACTTGCGACTTTCCTCGTCAGGTGGTGGTGCGTCACCCGAGGTGTGCGAGTTCGCTCTTTTGCGAGCTGCCCCTACTACCACTGAGTCCGGTGTCAATTGCTGCGTGATGTACACAGGGTCTGTTGGTGGAGGTTTCTACTTTTTCTCCACCCTTGGAGTGATGGCCCTGCCTTTCACAGGCTCTTGAAACACTTGCTTTGAGTGTTTCAGCATTCCCGGTAACATAGGAAGACTCTGGTACTGGCTATGTGTGGCCGACAGAGTATTAAACCAGAAGTCATCTTCAATCGGTTCTGCTTGCAGGGTGACGTTGTGAAACGCGGCTGCTCTTGACACCACCTGTGTATAGGCAGTACTGTCCTCAGGTGGTGATGGTCTCGCTGGATAACAGTCTGGACTGTTCTCGGAGACTGGCGCATCATAAAGATCCCATGCATCAGGATCATCTTGACTCATTCCTGTATGGTTGGAGACTGCATCATTGGTGGAGTGGCTACCGGTGATGGTTGTGGTGATGGTGGCGGAGTTATTTGTTTTGCCACCTTTACTGGTGGTTGCTTGTCTTTCTCTCGGAAGGCAAGTTTCCTTTTAATTCGGATTGGAGGAAGAGTACTGATTTTACCTGTGTCCTTTTGAATGTGGAGCCTTCTTTGAGTGTAATCTGGCTCCCCTGCCTCTAGCTCCTGTCCGAATCTGTGTCCTTGCATCTGTGAGGATAGGCCCGATTCCTCGGTGTAGGAACTTGGTTTCGGCTCCGAGGCCGAATGTTTCGGTATCGAAACCTTTTAGACCGTCTCCGAAGACACTATTTTGCCTTTTGGTGTACCGATATCTTGGTGCCGACTCGTTTCGGTGCCGCTCTCTCAATGTCGAGATGGCTCTGACCCGGTGTCTCGGTGTCGAGCCTGTTCTGTGCCGGTATCTCGACCGGAGTCGGATGACTGACATGTGCGTGCCCTTTTTCGGTGCCGATGGCCGGTCACCTGATTTTCGGGTTAAGCCATGGCCTGCTGGCGGTGGCATCCCCTGGGCTTTTATGTACTTTCCATGAGTTTTGGGCAGGGGTGTTTTACTCACGGTTTTTGGCGTTGGTTCGGTTTCGGCCTCGTCCGAGATGGAGAAGGTTTCTTCTTCCTCCAAATGTTGTTGTCCTGCCGGCACCAACGCCATTTGAAGTCTTCTTGCTCTCCGGTCTCTTAGAGTTTTCCTCGACCAAAACGCTCGACAGGCCTCACAGGTATCCTCTTTGTGTTCGGGAGACAAACACAAATTACAGACCAGATGCTGATCTGTACAAGGATACTTGTTGTGGCATTCGGGGCAGAAGCGGAATGGGGTCCGTTCCATTAGCCTTGAAGACGCACAAGGTCGGGCCGACCAGGCCCCGCCGGGGAATCGAAAACCCCGAAGGGCCACCGGAGCTCTTCAAAATTCGGTGTCGATCTGTTCGAACTAACCCGATGCCGAACGCAGACAATACCGTCAAATTTTCCGAGATTTATCTACCTTTCCGAACCGAAACACAGAGCGAAGAGGAACACGTCCGAACCCGATGTCAGAAAGAAAACAATCTAAGATGGAGTTGACGCCCATACGCAATGGAGCCGAAAGGGGAGGAGTCCCTCGATCTCGTGACTCGAAAAGACTTCTTAGAAGAAAAACAACTTGTAACACTCCGAGCCCAACACTAGATGGCGGGATGTGCACAGCATGTGTATCTGCAGCTACACATGCCATCGAACATATATATATATATATATATAGTCATGACTATGAGGAGTGGAAATTCCCATTGGTGAACACTGTAGCAATATCAGATGCCAAAGCACCACATCTCACTTCATAGCACACTGCACAGAGAACAATCTTTACAAGAATGATTTGTATTGGACAATCATAGCAAAGATTAATAGTAAACTAACATGTCCGAGGCATTACTAACTTGTGAACAACAACAGATGCACAGGGTGCACACTCACAATACAGGACTGAACAACGACATACCATAGTCCCAAATCAATTCAGCACGACAAACATGAAAATTCCTTTATCAACCAACTGACTTAAGCCTATGAGAGCTCTGCCCTATTGATCAAAAGGTATGATGGTTTCCATTACAACTACGAAAATTGCTAAAAATTAAGCTCTAGCCCACAAAACTACCTTTAAATTTCTTTCTGTTCGTCATGACTATACTGATCTTAAGAGCATTCCCTTAACAGGAACACCGTAACTAACAGTTAACATTAAAGTTAACTCACTCCTAGAAATAAATAAGATATGCCGCACAAAAGAGCAATGACTACCACAAGAATAATACAGTATACCCCGTAGAAAACTCCCTCCACTCAGAGTGGTTTTGAAATTATGCAAAAGATTGGTTTGGCTAACATTTTCAAACACAATACTTGCATTAATGAGATGCTCGCACTACGTTTGGGCCACTGATACTACATTCCCCATGAGCCCTTGTAAGGAAATGCCTCCTTGGCATGGTTACCCCCTGACTTTTTGCCTTTGCTGATGCTATGTTTTGAATTGAAAGTGTGCTGAGGCCTGCTAACCAGGCCCCAGCACCAGTGTTCTTTCCCTAACCTGTACTTTTGTACCCACAATTGGCACACCCTGGCATCCAGGTAAGTCCCTTGTAACTGGTACCTCTGGTACCAAGGGCCCTGATGCCAGGGAAGGTCTCTAAGGGCTGCAGCATGTCTTATGCCACCCTGGGGACCCCTCACTCAGCACAGACACACTGCTTGCCAGCTTGTGTGTGCTGGTGAGAACAAAAAGGGTAAGTCGACATGGCACTCCCCTCAGGGTGCCATGCCAGCCTCTCACTGCCTATGCAAGTATAGATAAGTCATCCCTCTAGCAGGCCTTACAGCCCTAAGGCAGGGTGCACTATACCATAGGTGAGGGCACCAGTGCATGAGCACTGTGCCCCTACAGTGTCTAAGCCAAACCTTAGACATTGTAAGTGCAGGGTAGCCATATGAGTATCTGGTCTGGGAGTTTGTCAAACACTGACTCCACAGCACCATAATGGCTACACTGAAAACTGGGAAGTTTGGTATCAAACTTCTCAGCACAATAAATGCACACTGATGCCAGTGTACATTTTATTGTGAAATACACCCCAGAGGGCACCTTAGAGGTGCCCCCTGAAACCTTAACCGACTATCTGTGTAGGCTGACTGGTTCCAGCAGCCTGCCACAACCGAGACATGTTGCTGGCCCCATGGGGAGAGTGCCTTTGTCACTCTGAGGCCAGTAACAAAGCCTGCACTGGGTGGAGATGCTAACACCTCCCCCAGGCAGGAGCTGTAACACCTGGCGGTGAGCCTCAAAGGCTCACCCCCCTTGTTCCAGCACCACAGGGCACTCCAGCTAGTGGAGTTGCCCGCCCCCTCCGGCCACGGCCCCACTTTTGGCGGCAAGGCCAGGGGAAATAATGAGAATAACAAGGAGGAGTCACTGGCCAGTCAGGACAGCCCCTAAGGTGTCCTGAGCTGAAGTGACTCTAACTTTTAGAAATCCTCCATCTTGCAGATGGAGGATTCCCCCAATGGGGATAGGATTGTGACCCCCTCCCCTTGGGAGGAGGCACAAAGAGGGTGTACCCACCCTCAGGGCTAGTAGCCATTGGCTACTAACCCCCCAGACCTAAACACGCCCTTAAATTTAGTATTTAAGGGCTTCCCTGAACCTAAAGATTTAGATTCCTGCAACTACAAGAAGAAGAGGACTGCTGAGCTGAAAAGACCCCTGCAGAAGAAGAAAAGAAGACACCAACTGCTTTGGCCCCAGACCTACCGGCCTGTCTCCTGCCTTCTAAAGAAACCTGTTCCAGCGACGCTTTCCCCAGGACCAGCGACCTCTGAATCCTCAGAGGACTGCCCTGCTTCAAGAAAGACAAGAAACTCCAGAGGACAGCGGCCCTGCTCCAAAAAGACTGCAACTTTGTTACAGAGGAGCAGATTTAAAGACCCCTGCAAATCCCCGCAAGAAGCGTGAGACTTGCAACACTGCACCCGGCGACCCCGACTCGACTGGTGGAGAACCAACACCTCAGGGAGGACCCTCCGGCGACTCCTAGACCGTGAGTAACCAACGTTGTCCCCCCTGAGCCCCCACAGCGACGCCTGCAGAGGAAATCCCGAGGCTCCCCCTGACCGCGACTGCCTGACTCTAAAATCCCGACGGCTGGAAAAGACCCTGCACCCGCAGCCCCCAGCACCTGAAGGAACGGAACATCAGTGCAGGAGTGACCCCCAGGTGGCCCTCTCCCTTGCCCAGGTCGTGGCTACCCCGAGGAGCCCCCTCCCTTGCCTGCCTGCACCGCTGGAGAGACCCCTTGGTCTCCCATTGGAAACCCGACGCTTGTTTGCACACTGCACCCGGCCGCCCCCGCGCTGCTGAGGGTGTACTTTTTGTGTGGACTTGTGTCCCCCCCGGTGTCCTACAAAACCCCCCTGGTCTGCCCTCCGAAGACGCGGGTACTTACCTGCTGGCAGACTGGAACCGGGGCACCCCCTTCCCTCCATTGAAGCCTATGTGTTTTGGGCACCTCTTTGACCTCTGCACCTGACCGGCCCTGAGCTGCTGGTGTGGTAACTTTGGGGTTGCTCTGAACCCCCAACGGTGGGCTACCTTGGACCCAAAACTGAACCCTGTAGGTGGGTTACTTACCTGCAAAAACTAACAATACTTTACCTCCCCCAGGAACTGTGAAAATTGCACTGTGTCCACTTTTAAAACAGCTATTTGTGTTTTACGTGAAAAGTATATATGCTACTGTAATTATTCAAAGTTCCTAAAGTACTTACCTGCAATACCTTTCAAATGAGATATTACATGTAGAATTTGAACCTGTGGTTCTTAAAATAAACTAAGAAAATATATTTTTCTATAACAAAACCTATTGGCTGGATTTGTCTGAGTGTGTGTTCCTCATTTATTGCCTGTGTATATGTACAACAAATGCTTAACACTACCCCTTTGATAAGCCTACTGCTCGACCACACTACAACAAAATAGAGCATTAGTATTATCTCTTTTTGCCACTATCTTACCTCTAAGGGGAACACTTGGACTCTGTGCATGCTATTCCTTACTTTGAAATAGCACATACAGAGCCAACTTCCTACAGCCCTTAAGACGCAGGTTGTGAACACAAGTACATTGACATCACGAAGCGCGGTATTAACCTTTCTCCTCCAAGAGAGAAGATAAAGTATACGATCCAGCCCAGTGACAACACCCAGTAATGAAGGGGAGGTGTAAACACAGACCTTGTAAGTTTACGGGAGACAGGTTAGCCTTGACGAACCAAGTACACTGGGGAAAACAGGGAAGACTACACCTACTAGCTGGTAGTATGCTCTCTCTAACTTCAACACATTTGTCTTTTCTCTCTCCCTCTATATTTTCTTTACCTTACACTCCATCCCCATTACTAAGCGCGTGACTACAGGAGCACGTCCCCCATTCCTCCCATGTAGTCCATATGCTACAACTACAACAGTAGGTAGTTACTTGATATTGAGACAAAAACATGCATTTCAAAGGGTTCTTGAGGCATATACCTACCACATTACGATAAATAATGCGTCAATACAAGCATGAGCATGAAGTGATATACACTTGGCAAGTCAATATATGTGCACAGATACGTGTGTGTGTGTGTGTAGATATATGTTGCATTCTTCACATGAAACATGGTTTGTCTACTCCTGACGGGATGTGAAAAACATGCAAGAATGATGCGTATGAAGGAAGTCACAACAAATATTTGAAAAATGTATGTTGTTTTTTTGTTGTCTCCTTTCTCTAACATAAACCCATAAAGAGAAATCCTTTGCAAAACAAGGGCACCATTCTCCTATATGCACGTTCTGTATTTTGCATGTTGTTTATCTTGTCCTGACTATATAGGTTGGATTTGACAGTAACATAAGGCCACTTTTCAGATACCCTAAAGGAGAACCTTGGCATCAGTCATCAAGGAGGGTTTGCTCTTTGGTGCAACCAGATCTTTGTCCTCTGCCGCCTCCTTATGCCCTTTGTTCATTACCTTATTTGCACCTGCTGGCATCTAGTGTTGGTTCAAGTGTTTACCCTCCATCGGTGTCCTTTGGTCAGGAGTCGTACAGCTCTATGTTTGTGCCAACATTCAGTCATCGAGTCTTTCGATGTCAAGGTAGCTTTTGGGGCTTTAGGGTCTTTTGTTACCTTCTGCCACGTTGTCAGTTTGGCGTCCTTCGCTTCGTTCTTCACAGCGTCTGCTCTTTTGACGTCAACGACACGCTCATCTGCGTCTGACTCTCCTCCTTGTGCTGGCTCATCTTTAACGTTTTCCAGCCGTCAGTGGAGAATCCCAGAGCCTTCACGGATTTTTTTGGTCTGTGCATGCCAGTCATGGTTTAGTGTGCCAATGGCTGCTTTAATCTCATCTTGAGTTTTCAGAACAAGTTTAGCGCAGGCTTCACAGTCTTCAGTACTGTGATCTGTCAGGAAGCACAGGTTACAGACCTTGTGTAGATCTCTCTGCGTGGACTTGTGGTGGCAGTCGGGACAGATTTTAAGGGGGATATTCTCCATATCTCTTAGCTGCTTTTCTGCTCTGCTTTCTCCAGTCACGTAGCTTTCACTGACAGAATCCAACAGTCTGGGTCGAGGAGGCCCCTCTCCTCTTCATTGTTTCTTGTGGCATCTGGTGATTTTCAATGCTTTCAATCAACTTTTTCTCTTCCCTCTATGCAAACCTTCCAAGATTCTTTGGAGCTCCTACGTCAGACCAAACGGCAGGTAAAAGAATCTGAAGATGGCAACAATGCCTATATATATTTTTTTTAAAATAAAAAGGTTGGGTGGGGGAGGGGGACAAGGCAACCACTAGACCGCCAAATACAGGCCAGCATGTGAATTCCCAAAAAAGGATTCATGGGCAATGAGCAAGCATGAGTGGCATGTGACAACGCATAGGGGCAGCAATATCAACTTCAGCATTTAACTGGTCCAGCATTAAACTGGAAGAGGACAGACAGGAAACCAATCTCACAGTGGTACCACAGAATTTGGAACATGGTAGTGAAGGTAATGAATGGCACCATGGACAGCGCACACATGCATGTAATCACCAAATGGATACTTGTATTTGAGGTAATGCACTGTGGTATACTGAACATACTTCACCCACTGGTGAGCAATACGTCTCAGACCACAAAAAAATAAACTGACTTCAGTGTAAAAAGCGGATACTTAATGTTCAGAATTATTCCATTAGGTAATGGATTCCATGAGAAACAAGCATTTGCAATGCAATTGGTCTCGCATTTGTGAAAGTTGGAGCTCTTGGCGTTGCAAATGACTTTTTTTTACTTTTATTTTTATATATGCAGTGGAGTGGTGATTTTTGCATAGTGCTATTGTCACTCGAATGACACCAGAGAACAGTATGTTCTGGTTCTCCAGCGACGCAAGGTCATACGAATGGCACTAGCCCTATGCAAATATCATCACTCCACTGCATTAAAAAAAACAAAAGTAAAAAACAAAATAGCCAATGACAAAGTCACTTGTTATGCATCACACCTTGGCTCTCCCAAATGCCCAACAAAACTATTTACAATGACCACGTAGGAAAGAAATCTACGCAGTAGCAATGACTCCAAACTCTCTACAATGAAGGAAAAGCACTGGAGGGAAAAATTCACCACAGAGATACATCTCTCAAGACCTTCAAAAGCCACGCTGAAAATGCATTCAGTTAACAAGCCAGTTGTACTACCAAACTAGTCGTAAAAAGAGTTCTGAATTGCACACCAACTTTTCTTTTTATGTACTAAAACTCAGTGTAAAGTAGAACTGGATCTGCACCCTGTTCGCATTACCAATTCAGATACTACTGGGGAGTAAGGAGGGCTCCTGGGAAAACCTTCTCACATAATTTGTGCAGCTCCTATGAGTCTACTATAAAATATAAACCAGCCTGACATAACGCTTCTTTCAATCTGGCAACCCCATAGTGCTTGCTTGGGCTGTGTCAACCATCATGCACCATGTGATTTGCCATGAGGAAAACCAGGGTTAAGGCCATCTGCAGGACGCAATATTCAATCCTCTTTTCGCTACCTTTTCTTATGGTCATAACTGCTAGTTTCTGAGGCAGACTCGGTCGCTTCTGTCACCTCCAGGCCGGTCACTTCACTCCTGGCGCTATCTTATCACACAGGGCCCTGTTCTTTTGTTATGTAGCCACTGCACCATTCTTCCTTCGGACTGACTTAGAATATTGTTGACAGCAATTGCTTTCCTTTTACAGGCACGTGTTTGTGTTGTAGATGTTTTTCAGATATTGAAGTGTAACTGAAGGGTTCTTTTACAGCCATGAGGTCCACACTATAAACAAACAGTATATGGCAGAATAGGCATAGCATGCCCCATGAACCTGCAATAAATTCAAACTGCAAAAAGAACGAGTTACTTACCTTCGGTAACGACTTTTCTGGTGGATACATTAGCTACCTGTGGATTCCTCACCTGATGAATACTCCCATGGCGCCAGCATTTGACGGAAATCTTCTTACTAGTCTCTGCACGTCGACGAGGACGTCACTCTAGCCCACGCGACGCCGTCTGACGTCATACAGGCAATAAGAAGTCCTCGCCGACGTGCCGATGACAGTACCAACATTTTTTACGTGCATGAGAATAATAATAATAACCCAATGCAATGAAAGAGCAAATCAACATCTCTTAATATTGTAAATCACACAACATTGCAATAAAATAGCTGTAGATTTAATATAACTTTTTTTTTTCTTTTTTTTTTTTTTTTTTTAAACAAATAAATATATTTATACATACGAATCATGTATATACCCAATATATATATAGATTTATATATAAATATACACATATATACAAATATCATACATGCAAAATGTATTGCAACTTTGAAGACCAAAAGGAGCACACTCAAGGATTGCTTGGAGAGACCAAAAAGGCAACGGGGAGGCGGGTGGGACCGTGAGGAATCCACAGGTAGCTAATGTATCCACCAGAAAAGTTGTTACCGAAGGTAAGTAACTCGTTCTTCTGATGGATACAACTACCTGTGGATTCCTCACCTGATGAATAGAGTCCCAAAGCAGTACCACGCCCGGCGGTGGGTGCCTAAATGGTCAAACCAAGAAATCCTGCAGCACTGACCGTGCAAAATGACCGTCCCTTCTGACCTCAGAGTCCAAACAGTAATGTTTCACAAAAGTGTGAAGGGACGACCAAGTTGCGGCCTTGCAGATGTCAACCACAGGAACACCCCTGGCCAAGGCCGAAGAGGCCGACTTAGCTCTGGTGGAGTGAGCTCTAATGCCCTCAGGCGGATCCTTCTTTGCCAAAGAGTAACAGATTTTAATGCAAAGAACAACCCACCTGGAGAGTGTTCTCTTGTGGACTGCCTTTCCTCTCCTCTTGCCCACGTATCCGACAAACAGCTGATCCTCCAGCCTGATATCCTTCATTCTGTCGATATAGAAGCTCAACGCCCTTTTTGGGTCCAGGCGATGTAGTCTTTCTTCCTCCTTTGAAGGATGAGGCGGAGGATAAAACGTGGACAAAGTGATTGTCTGAGCCAAATGGAAGGGTGAAACAACCTTCGGAAGGAAAGCAGCCTTGGTCCTCAACACCACCTTATCCCCATAAAACGTTATATAAGGGGGTTTAACCGATAAGGCCTGCAACTCACTCACTCTCCTTGCAGATGTTATAGCTACCAGGAATACTGTTTTAATAACCAAATATCTTAAGGGGCAAGAATGCATAGGCTCAAAAGGGGACCCCATAAGGAAAGTCAGGACCAAGGACAAATCCCATTGAGGCATAACGAATGGTTTTGGAGGATATTGATTCAGAAGACCTTTCAAGAATCTGAGAACAATAGGGGATTTAAATAACGATGGTTGGTCTGGA
Source organism: Pleurodeles waltl (assembly GCF_031143425.1). Lineage (NCBI taxonomy): Eukaryota > Metazoa > Chordata > Amphibia > Caudata > Salamandridae > Pleurodeles > Pleurodeles waltl. The sequence goes on along the minus strand of NC_090447.1, from coordinate 525,704,193 downwards.
AGACAAATGAAGGCTGACAAGGCCGACAAATAACCCTTAATGGTAGCTACTGCACAACCTTTCTGCGCTAGAGACAGTGCAAAAGACAAAACATGTGACAGATGAGCATGTAAGGGATCAATCTGTCTCTCTCCACACCACATAACAAATTTAGACCACCTATTAGCGTAGATAGATTTAGTGGAGTGTCGCCTGGCCGCTAAGATAACATCCACTACATCAGGCGGGAGAGAGAAGGAACTCAGGTTGCCCCGTTCAATCTCCAAGCATGTAGGTGCAGACTCTGGAGGTTGGGGTGTAAAACCTGCCCCTGCGACTGCGAGAGGAGGTCTGCCCTGAGAGGGAGACGGAGCGGAGGGCACAGTGAGAGTTGGAGAAGGTCGGAGTACCATACCCTCCTTGGCCAATCCGGAGCTATTAAGATGACTTGGGCCCGGTCTTGGCGAATTTTCCTCAACACTCGAGGAATCAAGGGTATGGGGGAAACGCGTAAAGCAACTGGTCGCACCAGGTTATCTGAAACGCGTCCCCCAACGCTCCCTGCATCGGATACTGGAGGCTGCAGAATAACGGGCAATGCGCGTTCTCCCGAGTGGCAAACAGATCTATCCGAGGAAACCCCCACATCTGGAAGATTAAACAGACTTGATCTGGATGGAGACGCCACTCGTGGTCTGCCGAGAATTGGCGACTGAGACTGTCCGCACGTACATTCAAGACCCCGGCCAGATGATTTGCCACCAAGCAAATCTGATGGTCCTTTGCCCAGGACCATAGCCGAAGAGCTTCTCTGCAGAGAAGGTACGACCCTACTCCTCCCTGTTTGTTTATGTACCACATCGTGGTAGTATTGTCCGTCAGGACCTGTACCGACTGACCACGAAGGGATGGGAGGAAGGCCTTGAGAGCCAAACGTACAGCCCGTAACTCCAACAGATTGATATGAAACACCTGTTCCTCTGGAGACCAAAGCCCTTTGATCTCCAGATCCCCCAGATGAGCTCCCCATCCTAGGGTGGAGGCATCCGTTATTACCGTGGCCACTGGTGGCGACTGCGCGAACGGCTTCCCCTGTGAAAGATTGTTGCCCGCAATCCACCACTTCAATTCCACAGCAGCATCTCTGGAGATCTTGACAGTACCTTCTAAATCTCCCTTGTGTTGAGACCACTGCCTTCGGAGGCACCACTGAAGAGCCCTCATGTGCCAGCGAGCATGCGTGACCAACAGAATGCAGGAGGCGAACAGACCGAGCAGACGAAGGACCTTGAGGACTGGAACTACCGCTCCATTTCGAAACATTGGAACCAATTCCTGAATATCTTGAATCCGCTGAGGCGGAGGAAAGGCTCGACTCAATGTTGTATCCAGTACTGCCCCTATGAACAGGAGGCGCTGAGAGGGCTCCAGGTGAGATTTGGGCACGTTCACCGAAAAGCCCAGGTCGAACAACAACTGGGTTGTTGACTGCAGATGATGCGACACAAGCTCCGGGGACTTGGCTTTGATCAACCAGTGGTCCAAGTAAGGGAATACTGCTATCCCCTTCCTTCTGAGCTCCGCCGCAACCACTGACATCACCTTTGTGAAGACTCGAGGTGCTGAAGTAAGACCAAACGGGAGGACCGCAAACTGATAGTGCTGCGACCCTACCACAAACCGGAGATACTTCCTGTGCGACTTGAGTATCGGGACATGAAAGTAAGCATCCTGCAAGTCGACAGACACCATCCAATCTTCCTTGTTCAACGCCAAAAGCACCTGTGCTAGGGTCAGCATCTTGAACTTTTCCTGTTTGAGGAACCAATTCAAGATCCTCAGATCCAGGATTGGTCTCAACTGACCATCCTTTTTGGGAATCAGGAAGTATCTTGAGTAACAACCTCGACCCTTTTCCTGCTCTGGGACCAACTCTACCGCGCCCTTTGAAAGGAGGACTTGAACCTCCTGTTCTAGCAACAGGAGGTGTTCTTCTGAACAATAAGATGGGCGGGGCGGGATGAGGGGCGGGAACTCCCGAAAGGGAAGGGCGTAGCCTTTTCCCACAATGCCGAGAACCCAAGTGTCCGTTGTGATAGACTTCCACTTGTGGAGAAAACGCTGTAATCTTCCCCCTACAGGAGAGGAGTGAGTGGGAAACGGTGGAAGCCTAAGGCTGCTTCCCCTGCTGCACCCCTCCAGAGGACGAGGAAGAGGCAGAGTGCTGTTGAGAGGCTCCTCTGGTACGGACCCCACCCCTCCCCCTCCCCCTCCCTCTAAATGACCTATAGGGGAGGGAAGAGGCGGGTTGCTGGAACCTCCCCCGAAAGGAAGAGGAATAAGAGCCACGCCCAAATCCCCGAAACCTCCTGAAAATTCTAGAAGAGGCAGAGGAAGAAGGAGCTTGCAGTCCTAACGATTTGGCTGTGGCTCTGCTCTCCTTAAATCGTTCCAAGGCTGAATCTGCCTTGGCTCCAAACAGTCTGTCCCCATCAAACGGGAGGTCCAGCAGGGTCGACTGCACATCCGCAGAGAACCCTGAGTTTCGGAGCCAGGCCTGTCTTCTTGCCACCACAGCCGTGCCCATCGCCCTGGCCACCGAGTCGGTCGTGTCCAGCCCAGACTGGATAATCTGGGTCGCGGCAGCCTGGGCGTCCGAGACCACATCCAAAAGACCCTGGGGAAGCTCCGTGAATGAAGACGAAATATCATCCATCAGCGCATGGATGTACCTCCCCAGAATGCACGTGGCGTTGGTGGCCTTCAACGCCAAACTGCATGACGAAAATATTTTCTTGGACTGCGCATCCAGTTTCTTGGAGTCTCTGTCTCCAGGCACCGTCGGGAAGGAACCAGGCGCTGACTTTGAGGAACAGGAGGCTTGCACCACCAAGCTCTCCGGCGTAGGGTGTCTAGAGAGAAAGCCAGGGTCAGATGGTGCAGCTCGATACCTCCTGGCCACAGCCCTATGAACGGCCGAGGAAGACACCGGCTTCTTCCACACCTCCAACACCGGATCCAGCAAAGCCTCATTAAATGGCAAGAGAGGCTCAGCTGCAGCAGAGGCCGGATGCAATACCTCTGTCAGCAAATTCTGCTTTGCCTCTGCCACCGGCAAAGGCAGGTCCAAAAAGCGCGCTGCCTTCCTCACCACAGCATGAAAGGAAGCCGCCTCCTCCGTATATTCCCCTGGAGATGAAAGGTCCCACTCAGGGGAAGTGTCCAGCCCACTGGCTGTATCCAGACCATGCAGTCCGTCTCCAGAGTCCTCAATCTCTCCCTCCTCTAGGACTCGCTGGTACTCTTGCTCTTCTAAAAGACGGAGAGCACGCCTCCTCGAATGAAGTCTCTCCTCGATACGCGGAGTCGACATGGCCTCCGCCGACGTCGAAGAACGGCGCCGATCTCCAGAAGCATCTGACGCCGCGTCCGGCGCCACAGGCAGCTTCGGCGCCGAGGCAGGAGCCGGAGGACGAGGTCTTGGAGCCGATGGACCAACCGGAGTCACAGGGCAAAATCCTGACTTCGACGGAGGGGCAACCTCCGGGGCCGAAACATCCGAAGCCACCGGAGCGGCCACCGACGCCGGCACCGGCGCCGAGCCCACATTCCCAAAAGGGAGAAAGGGCATAAAGGGTGCCGGCCGAAGAGGCGCAGGATCACCCAACGAAAAGGCCAAGGGCCCCGAAGGACCAGCCGGAGCAGCTCCTGGAGCCATCTGCTGAAAGATGGTATACATCGCATTAAGAAACGCGGTACTATCGGCTCCAGGAGTGGGAAAAGCCGGATACTGGGGTGCCTGGATCGAGGGCGACCCCGACGCCGGCCTCGACGTCTGCGACGCCGGAGAAAACACAAGAGGCTGCACCACCTCAATCACTGACGCCTGACCAGGTGAAGTCGGTGACGCCGGAGAGGGCAACGGCGTCGATGGATGCGGCGTGACCGTGGGGCTGACATCCCAAGTCCTCCGACGCCGAGCCGAAGGTGACCTCGAACGAGACTCCTTGCTGGAGTGACGTCGTGAGTCTCTACGGCGCCGGGAGTCTCGATGACGCCGGTGAGACCTTGGCGAAGAAGACTTCTTATGATGTTTCTCCTTCTTCTTTGACTTTGCCATGAATAACTTGGCCTCGCGCTCTTTGAGGGCCTTCGGATTCATGTGTTGACATGAATCGCAAGTCGAGACGTCGTGGTCGGAGCTCAAACACCATAGACAGTCGGAGTGAGGATCTGTAACTGACATCTTGCCCCCACACTCTCGACAGGGCTTGAAACCCGACTTCCTCTGAGACATTGTTACCGCAGAGAAGACTACGCAGCAGACAATACACTGTAACCACGAAGGTAACAGTAACTCCCTCGAAGATAACCGTTTCGAATGCACGGAAAAAAGGGAACTGTCATCGGCACGTCGGCGAGGACTTCTTATTGCCTGTATGACGTCAGACGGCGTCGCGTGGGCTAGAGTGACGTCCTCGTCGACGTGCAGAGACTAGTAAGAAGATTTCCGTCAAATGCTGGCGCCATGGGAGTATTCATCAGGTGAGGAATCCACAGGTAGTTGTATCCATCAGAAAGAGTTTGCTACCTTATTCTCCTTCTGCCAAACTCTTCAGGCTACTGACTTTGTGGTTACAAAGAGTTGTAGGATGCTTCCTTTACTGACGACCCATTTATTGCGATCATGGTATCCTATAAAATTATGCCACCAGCCTTGATATGCAATGTTATACCAGCAGTGTGTGTCTTCCACTGACAAATTCAGCAGCAAAACTTCACTCAGGGTTGGTTAAAGTTTCTGGCTCAAAAAAAACTATTAGTAATCTCCCAGACATGAATACAATAATTAGCTATGTAGGAAGATAATTATACCAAAGTACCTATTACGTTCCTGATGCAAATGAATTTGGAATATTCGGTGCACAATTTAACTTTCCCTCTCCCAGTGGAAATCAGAGAACCTCAGCAAAAAATTAGTGGCATCACATGTTGAATGGGGGCCCTTTTTAGGTGTCACTCAGGAAGATAAATATTCACTCTTCCCTAAGCAGAACTATATGCTGGTATGTTAGAACTGAACCGGTTCCTCCATCACTTGGTCCACCACTCGCAAATAGGTCTGAAAGCGAACATACATTTTTTGGTTGGGTGTAATGTCATAGAAAGAAGACACACAAATGCAATAACTGAGCCTGGATTTAATAGGATAATATTATACATGTGGTGACAAATATATTGAAATATTACCCCAAAGAAGAAGTTATGACTCTTTTATTGGAACAGCAGGCAGATCTTTCACTTTGGATACAATAAAGGCCTTGCACATCCGATGCACAGAAATTAGAATTTCTGGGCTTGGATTATGGGCCAAAATCCTCAGATTAAATTAGCTATGAGCTCATCAAAAAGATAATGTTCTGGGGACAGCAGAAATGTTTGGGACTCCAACAGGCACTCTTGCTTACATAGAAAATATATTATTTCCAACAAACTCAATGTATTCTGTCCCTGTAACAGGAATGAAAATGTTCACTGGAGACAAAGACTATTAAAGGCCTTCAGTGCACACCAGATTACATTATGAACCATTAAAGTCAAGGGGGCATGGCTTGATGGTGCAAGATGGTGGTCTCTCCTCCATGCATCCCCTGGCCATTTGGGCCCGGCATTGCAGTACCCAAGGTCTGACTGGGTGATGGTGCCCCAAACTACCCTTTCCTATCTCTTGGGAGACTGGGCCACCCTGTCATTGCGACGCTGTCTGCAACAGAACCATTTTTTTCCCATTCCCAGCTGGCAGGACAACTAAATATGATGACCACACAACTCTGCTGAGGTCCAAGGAGCTGCGCTAGACAGATGATCTGTGACCCCATGAAGGCGTGGGACACACCTGAGAAGACCGACCAGTGACCCCGGATATTGCAACTGCCCTGCTTTTCCCCAGGGCCCAGAGATCCAGTGATGGGCCGCTGAGGCAAATGTTGCTGTCAGCAGCGCGGCTCCACTGAGCGGAGTCTAGTGAAGCAGGCCTCTGCTCTCCCAGACGAGGTGGAGGGAATGCTCTCTGCAGTGTCTGAGCACGGAGCCTTCCTGCGCTTGTTTGAACCCTGTGTAAAGCCCATATGGGGCCTTGGCAAAGGTGGAGAGTTCATGCCCTCTATATACTGTAGAGACGTGACCATTTTGAGGGTCAAGAGGGAACAACTGAACATTGAAAATTGAACACTAAAAATAAAAATAAGATGCTGCAATTCCTGGGGCATGCTCTGCTAATCTAGTGCCCCTCCGGGTTGGTAGACGCCAGAGGAGGGTGGTGCAGGTGGATTACTTTCAGATAAGGGGGGGTGACGAGTGACCAGCGGTAAAGCCAGACCAAAAGCACTGGACCTCCCTGCTCCTCGCTCCTATGGGCCTGCTATCCGGGGCTGGATGTGTGTGAGGTACTGCTGAAGGCAGGATGTGAGGGCCTAATCTCAGGTGCTCACATTGGCGGGGTGGAGCAAGCAAGCTCACGGGCTCCAAACCTTGAGGGTGGATGTCTGTGGGCCACATTACTTATGTCAGAAGTAGCACCACCCACACACACTCCTCATCTTACATCCCCATTAATCATGGGTCACAACAAACCCACCAGACCCAAGAACATCATAAGAGCAATAAATACAAATCTACCACCTCTGGAGCTCGAGGACCTACGGACACTGCCTGAAGTCTCCAAAGACCCCGATGTTTATTAACACAGTCAGCACAACTGTATCTTTTGTATATTGCGGATCACTACGGAACAAAGTGGCGAGTACTCCATTGGACTTACACTTAAATTTGATCTAGTTTGTTTTCGGGCCAGAGGGGCGACTGATGATTCTGGGGGAAAGTGTGGGTATGAGGGATGTTGGGGGGGAGGGGACCAAAGGCATTCATCAGATTAGCAGGTTCCAGCTTTAAAGGTTTAGTGTTTATTGTTCTTCTATTTTAAACACCACAATATTCGCCACTGTACCCACAGCAACTGCACTTTACGCTACGGACATAAACATCCTTGTTAGCGGACCCCAAGTGTGGGCCACACTGGCCTTGCATGACTTTCCTTTTTTCCTGATATGGGCTCTTTCACCCGAATTATATGGAATGTCAACGGCCTTAATGATCATATTAAGGGAGGGATGGTACTCTGCTTTTTCAAAAGCCATGACATCACCATTCTACTGCAGAAAACTCACATGCTGGGCGCAAGCTTCCGTTTTCTGGCCTGCTATGGGTATGTCAGAGTCTTCCAGGGAAGGAATCCAGGGAAGCGGCAGTGCTCTTCCACTAGGATTTTCCCCTGGTTGTCTCCTGAGAGAGCTCAGAACTTATGGGATGCTATGTTGAGGTCGAGGGTATCCTGGAGGGACACACACGCCATTTTATTAGAGTGTATGTCCTCACCATCTTGATACACTGTACTATGAATAACCTGCAGACTGAGGTTCTCGTACACCCCCATGGGATCACCTTTATTTTCTTTGGGGGGGGGGGGGGGGGGGGATTCATCAACATTATGTCCACCCACTAGACTTCATGGGCCTTGGAACCTCCCCGGGCAGCATGAGTGGAGGACTGCACGATTAGGCAGAGGGACTGTGACTATGTGACACCGAGAGGGAATGTTATCCCTGGTTTCATCCCCAAAAGTGACCAACATCCGGATACAGAGAGTTAGTGGAAGCAGCACGGATGACCTGGACCCTCCCCTCAAGATGAAAGAAATCACACTGGCACTTCGTGACATGAGTTCAGGGAAAAGCCAAGAACCAAATAGTTTCCCTGTTGAATATTAGATACTTCCAGGCCACGTTGGCCCCTCACTTCCTTCATTTACATTAAGAGGCAATCAATTAATCATAATTCCTTTCTGAGATTCACTTGGTTACCATAGTGATGCTGCCGAAACTTAGACGATTATGGATCACTGTGCATCTTACTGTTCAATTTCCCTCATCAACTCTAAAATTAAAATCTATGCCAAAGTGTTAACTGGCTACTTAAAACCATCCTACATTTTATCCACCAAGATCAATGTAGGTTTACACCCAACAGAAATTTAAGCATCGTCTCCGAAGACTACATGTGGTCTTTACCGGCCTCTCCATGCTTAGAAACCAAACCGCTCTCCTACTCCTAGAATTTGAGGCACCCTTTGACAGTCAAGTGAGCATTCCTTGAGAAGATTACAAAAAATGTAGGTTAGGGCCCTAAACTGTGATTGTTCGTTTGAGCACTTTACTCCCGTCCTCAGGACCAAGTTCATGCCAAGGGCTCTCTCTGCCCCATTTGCAATAGGCCAAGGCACTCATCAAGGTTGTCTTTTATCCCCTCTCCTATTTGCCCTAACAGTAGAACATTTGGCAGTCTGGATACACTGCGATGGACAGATAGGATTTGAATGGGTGGGGAAGCAATGGAGGACAGCATTGCCCTAAATGGAGATGAAGTAATTCTCTTCATCTCCAGACCTTCCCTTAAGATTCCACAATTGCTTCTGATGCTCACCCTGTATAGAGAGGGACAGGAATGAATAATAACTGGCCTATATCAGCCCTGGTCCCTCTGAGGGGGACGATCAAGGGACAACCTGGTTAAAATACCAAACAATCTGCAGACTCAGCCTTTGCTATTTAGGGATTCACATAGCATTTTAACCTAACATGGAGCCCTTCATTGTTCGGCTCACAACGGACATGGGCAGGTGGACACAACTTCCACTTGATATCCTAGACTTTATTGCCCTGCTGAAAATGACTGTGCTACCTCGAATGTTGTACACCTTACAAAACTATCCATTACTGATTCCACACATCTGGGTATGAACACCACTGACTAAGATAGGCACCTTCCTATGGCTTAACCTGCCCCTGTATCCCCTATGGTAAATTTGTCCAATCCCACTATGATAGAGGGATGGGCGTGGCAGATGTCCGCCTGTATGACTGGGTGGCCCACCTATTGGTGGTCATTCGATGGCTGAACGGAGGAACAGACCAGTTTTCTGCCTGGAGGTGCCAACCATGGGATTGGGCAAGATCAGAGGTATGCTTTATGTGGGCCCCATCCCCTCACACCTCACACCTCCTAGTCCTTGTAAAATGGCATTCAGTGGTAAAATGGTAAATGGATCACGCTTGAGACCCTGCTAAGGACGGGATGGATGATGGCTACACCATTCGTCCTCCTTAGCTGTGTTCAGAGGCTGGGGAAACAAACTGGGATCCCCATGATTGGAGACGTGTGGCATGGAACCCATATTAAGTCATTCCAGTCCCTTCAGACTGACTACACCCTACAACGGTCTAATATCTTTAGTTACCTACAACTCCGTCACACCCTTAAACATAGCTATTCCCTTGGTACAGTTCCTGAATTCAGCCTCCTAGAACCTCAAATCCTTAGGAGTCCTATAGAAGGTAAAGGCATCTCAAGGATTTACAAAGTACTCAAACTTAACTTCCCAGACATGTTTGCACCATTGTGGTTCCTTTGGGAGGGATGGCTGGGACCCTTGTATGACTCTGATTGGAGAAATGCACGTGTCATCTAAAGTGTTGGTCTCAAGGCTCAGAATCATTCAACTTAATTCCGGCACATGACCTACGAAGGCTATGGCATGCAGGCACACTGGCAGCGCAAACATGTTGGTGCTGCCCAGAATCGGCAGCACACTTTTTCCACTTGAAATAGAAATACCCCCATATAAGTCAATGCTGGCAGGCCATATTTGCCATCTTCTCTAAAGGACTGGTGAGGGCAGTGGATCCATCCCAAAGGTAGCCCTCTCAGGAGTCCTGGGTTGGAGTGAGTGACACAGTGGAGGACAGAACTTTGGTAAGGATTGGAACTATGTTGGCTAAAAACAGGCACTGTAAATTAGTAGAATTCTATACCCACTTTCCCCCATGGTCCTCTGGGAATGAGCAATGGACTAGTGTACCAAGCACAAATTAACACCTTATACTTCCCAAGGGTGCCCCAAGAAACATGTGACAATATGGGGGGAATTGTTGCAATATTGGGGATTGCCTTAGAACACATTTATTGTGATGAGTATTGTGTGATGTCTCTGTATGCGTGTCATTATCACTATGAACATGGTTATGTATTGTGGCATTTGTACCAAAACAACAGAATTCAGTGCATAAAAAAGAAGCATAATAGTTCAAGCAGTCCTGTGACCAAGTGTAAATTTGGTTAATACTATGCTCTAAACATATACCCAATTAACTCACTGTTCTAATTGCTGGGTTGTCAATAATAACTTAACCAGAAAAGACTGAAACAAAAGGCTTTGTTACCTCTTGGAGGAGCCCATCTGTACAGGGTGCCATGTGAAGGCAAGTAAAGTAAGCTTGGTGGTAGTATAGGTTTTTACTAACATCTGGATGATTTAGACAAGATGTAATGAGAGCTACTGCTTCAGTGGTACGTTCACAGGCAATCAGGTATCGTACACGCAGTTCAAAGAAGAGTTGATCTTCTGAGCTTAAATATTTGTTTACTGCAAGGAAAGAACATACACATTATTAAGGCAGAAGTGTTAATATACCTTTGATAAAATAACGCAGTGCAAATCTTAATTGTCAATACAGGACGGAGAACAATAATTTTCGAAGTAACACTATACTTTTAATTTCCAATTTAGAAATCACTACACATATTTAACTTACTAAAACTCTTAAGTTCACATAATTTGGACAGATCAGTTTCCTTTGGATGCAGACTGATCAGTAAACGTTTCTTAGCCAAGTAAGTAAAGAAGATAATGCATGCCTCCATTGCGAGAACAGGATTTAGTCTATCATTCACCTTTTTAATGCAAATATATATTCTTACCTGTTGTGGTGATGTCTTCATGGTGCAGGCAACCCTGCTATCTAGCCCAAATTGTTTTTTCAACTTTCCCCATGTCTTTTCTTCCAGTGAACTTGAAAAACTACAAGTTCACTAGAGATGTTTAACATTTTATTTTGCCACGCTTCAGTAGAGTTAGGGTAGGCTCTACTCTTCCCAAACAGAATTAAAAGGGCCTGTACCTCTACCTTTCATGATATGAGGTGAGAGATGGTGGCGGAAGCAGCAAAATTCAAGTGGGGGGAGTGGTTACTGGCTCGCACTGTTAATGACGCATCCAGACTCCTTTAATTGGGGTCCCATTAATTTTGTTTACTTTCCCCGCTCCCCCCAAGAAAGAGAAAATCAATAAAGAACATTTTATATTCATACTTTCTACTTGCAATGCCTGTGATGCATACAGCAGTCTCCATGGCAACATAAGAAAAGACCCCAGCATAAATGACCCCTCTATGCTGTCTAGTAATTAGGGGAAGAATCTGCATTAAAACATTGTTTCTGGTTAGTGACTTAATAGAAATGGAAAGGTGTGAGGTATGGCAGGGATTCCGCTTTGAATGATTAGCTACCTATGCAAGTCTCACACCGCTTTCAGAGACGTGCGGAGCACACAAGGGTTACTGAGCTCACCCGTGGTGGTTGAGGCCTTTTACTCCTGATGTCCCGGGGCCCTAGCTACAATGGATTCTGCTCAACTGGGCCAAGTACCATTTCTGCACTTGACTCTTAGTGGTAGCTGTCAAGACTCCTTCGGGGTGGGTGATGTAAAGGTCAGTGAACACGACAACTCAAAGTGCAAAAAGTACGAACAATAACTCAATGTCCAGCCAAATACTTGTTTTCATAAGAAATGGGTCTCTCTTACTTGTAATGCTAATATCTGTCACACACTTCTGTGTGTAACATGTTTAGGGTTATTCCCCAGTCACTGTTGGCTGCATCCAGAGAATGCATACTATTAGGCCGTACCTAAGAGTTTAATCCGACTCTTCAGGTATTCACTGAATATTGTCTATAGTGCCCTAGAACCTTCAGCAGCAAAACCTCTGGGGCCCACATGGCCAGTTGAAGTCTTACCCGCTCCTGCAGCACAGAAGAGTTTAGTGTTACAACAGGTGTCCTCAATGCGGGCACGCGCGAGGTAAGACCCTGCTCAGAGAAGTCGGGTTGCTTGCTGTTCCCGGGACAGTGTCAGGCAGGCTGACTCTCAGAGGTAGCACGGACGGCTCTCCCCAGTGATCAGAGCAATTTCTAGCTTGCAAAGTCGCAGTAAGTCAAGTTCCCCCCCAGCAGGGGAATTCAATCCTTCGACTCACAAATGGAGTCCTGTGAGGGTGCATCGTCCTACTGATTCTCAGGGGTCAGTCAAGGCAGATCTCATGGTGTGGTTAGACTCGCTGCCTCACTCCAGTCCCATACAACACCCCAAAGTATTTGTGCCAGGAGGGGATGCGGGGAACAAATGATCAATTAGTTGCCACAGTACCTTTAAGATGCAAAGCAGGCTCCTCTGGTGCATCTGGCCACACTACGCTAGATCCACCTGGCATACAGGGTCAACATTAAGGCATTCACTAATTCTGGCATGCTGAGCGCACAACTAATTCAGCGGTGGCCCCCTCTGGCTTATGGGGTCACCACAACAAGACAGTGTGGGCTTGGCGCCATCTGCACAACTTTCAATACTTGGCTAAGTCTAAGGCGGCCATCTCCTAGCATACAAGGGTCACTGAAAAAGTCCTGCACACAGCTGCAGCTCAATCTGTGCACAGCCAACCCCTCACACTTCGCACATGGCTAGGGTAATTAAATTGAAAAATGTAGCTTTGATAGCAGCTGCTAGAAAGGAATATAAGGCCACTATGCTTAAGGCTTCAGAAGAGGGAGTGGGATAATGACAGGTGGCAGATGCTAGTGGAAGCATCTGCAGCCAGAGACCAATCGTCTTTCTGGAGGCTGTGGCCCAAATTTTAGGACGACTGATCTACAGAATTATGTCTTGCCATTCTAATGGTTCACCCATTTTGCGGGTCTGTATTATGAGGAGACAGCTGTGTATCAACAGTACTGCACTGTACAATGGCATACAGAATCTTTATTCTCCACATTTTACTAAAGAGTATGTAATTGAATCTTTGACCATATTTGTGAGGGGTAAGGCCCCAGAGCCAGATGTCCTATTTGTGCATGATATTGATACATGGGCCGAATATATAGCAGTATTAGCAAACATGATTGCACTGGGGGCATCTATACCTCAATCTTGGCAGGGTGCTGAAGTAGTGGCACTATATAAAAGGGATGATAAGTCCCTACAGGTTAACTACAGGCCCATCAGCCTATTGATTTTGTTCAAAAGGTTTTTGAGCGCATGATTTTGGCAAAAATGCAAATGTGGGATTTAGACCATGATATCATAAGTCAGCTCCACGCTGGTTTTAAAGCTAAATCTTCCACAATAGACCAGGTCTTTTGTTTTGTTTTAATTTTATTGATGATTGTAAGGATTGGCGGAGGCAACTTGTTTGTTGCTTCTGTAGACCTAAAATCTGATTTTGATCTGGTTCCACGCTTGAAGCTGTGGCAGGTTCTGAGGGCGATAGGAATGCCTCCGGATATTTCGTCTCTTGTGATTAAATTACATGAGAATATTTATGCAAGGGTCAGATGGGGGCCACAGGGCAACTTATTGATAAGATCCCAGTGTTAAAAGGTGTAAGGCAAGGGTGTGTTTGGGCCCCTACTCTTTTTACTCGTTACTTAAATGGGCTAGTTCACTATCTTTCTGAATGTCAAGCAGATGCCCCTGTAATGAGTAACATTAAGTCCCCAATATTGTTGTTTGCGGAAGACAATCAATTTCAGAAACACTGAGCAGTCCACAAACATTTATTAATAAAGTTGCTGCTTTTTGTCAGGAGCGTGGATTAGTAATTGATGCTGCCAAAACCAAATTTATGGTTTTAACAAAAAAAAAAAATAAGGAATTTGATGATCGAGGTAAATCTTAAGAGAAGGCCAAGATGTTTAGACTATTTAGGTATCAAACTGTCAACCAACATGGCCAGGAGATATATATATATATATATTAATAATAATAATAATGACACTTACCCAGTGTACATCTGTTCGTGTGTTCGTGGCATGTTCCGCTGCAGATTCACATGCTGTGCATACGTCTGCCATCTAGTGTTGGGCTCGGAGTGTTATAAGTTGTTTTTCTTCGAAGAAGTGTTTGAGTGACAGGATCAAGTGACTCCTCCTCTTCCGCTCCATTGCGCATGGGCGTAGACTCCATTTTAGATTGTTTTCCCGCAGAGGATAAGGTAGGAGTGATAGAGTACAAAGAAAAGAGATGTCCATGCAAATGGAATATATATATTATATATATATGGAAAATGTCACTTACCCAGTGTACATCTGTTCGTGGCATTAGTCGCTGCAGATTCACATGCTGTGCACATCCCGCCATCTGGTGTTGGGCTCGGAGTGTTACAAGTTGTTTTTCCTTCGAAGAAGTCTTTTCGAGTCACAAGGTCGAGGGACTCCTCCCATTTCGGCTCCATTGTGCCTGGGCGTCGACTCCATCTTAGATTGTTTTCCCCGCAGAGGGTGAGGTAGGAGTTGTGTATGCTAGTAATAGTGCCCATGCAATGGAGTGAATACGTATGTACATAATGTAGTTTAAAGTAATATATTTACAAATTTACAAATGTTCAAGATCAACTTCTAAACGGCTGCCGGCTCCCGGGGAGGCGGGTGGGCACATGTGAATCTGCAGCGACTAATGCCACGAACAGATGTACACTGGGTAAGTGACATTTTCCGTTCGATGGCATGTGTAGCTGCAGACACACATGCTGTGCATAGACTAGTAAGCAGTTATCTCCCCAAAAGCAGTGGTTCAGCCTGTAGGAGTTGAAGTTGTTTGAAACAATGTTCGTAGTACTGCTTGACCTACTGTGGCTTGTTGTGCTGTTAATACATCTACACAGTAGTGTTTGGTAAATGTATGAGGCGTAGACCATGTAGCTGCCTTACATATTTCAGTCATTGGAATATTTCCTAGAAAGGCCATGGTAGCACCTTTCTTTCTAGTTGAGTGTGTCTTTGGTGTAATAGGCAGTTCTCTTTTTGCTTTAAGATAACAGGTTTGAATGCATTTAACTATCCATCTTGCAATGCCTTGTTTCGAAATTGGATTTCCTGTATGAGGTTTTTGGAAAGCAATAAATAATTGTTTTGTTTTTCGAATTAGTTTTGTTCTGTCAATGTAGTACATTAACGCTCTTTTGACGTCTAATGTATGTAGTGCTCTTTCAGCTACAGAATCTGGCTGTGGGAAGAACACTGGTAATTCTACTGTTTGATTTAAGTGGAACGGTGATATGACTTTTGGCAAAAATGTAGGATTTGTTCGTAGAACTACTTTATGCTTGTGTATTTGAATAAATGTTTCTTGTATGGTAAATGCTTGAATCTCACTTACTCTTCTTAGAGATGTGATGGCAATTAAAAATGCAACTTTCCATTTTAAGTATTGCATTTCACAAGAGTGCATGGGCTCAAATGGTGGGCCCATAAGTCGTGTTAAGACAATGTTGAGGTTCCATGAAGGACATGGTGGTGTTCTTGGTGGTATAATTCTCTTTAGGCCTTCCATAAACGCTTTTATGACTGGTATCCTAAATAGTGAAGTTGAGTGCGTAATTTGCAGGTAAGCTGAAATTGCAGTAAGATGTATCTTAATGGAAGAAAAAGCTAGCTTTGACTTTTGCAAATGTAGTAAGTATCTTACGATGTCTTTGGCAGATGCGTGTAAAGGTTGAATTTGATTATTATGGCAGTAATAAACAAATCTTTTCCACTTATTTGCATAGCAATGTCTAGTGGTAGGTTTCCTAGATTGTTTTAAGACCTTCATACATTCTTATGTAAGGTCTAAGTGACCGAACTCTAGGACTTCAGGAGCCAAATTGCTAGATTCAGCGATGCTGGGTTTGGATGTCTGATCTGTTGTTTGTGTTGCGTTAACAGATCTGGTCTGTTTGGTAGTTTGACATGAGTCACTACTGAGAAGTCTAGTAGTGTTGTGTACCAAGGTTGTCTTGCCCATGTTGGCGCTATTCGTATGAGTTTGAGTTTGTTTTGACTCAACTTTTTTACCAGATATGGAAGGAGTGGGAGAGGGGGGAAAAGTGTAAGCAAATATCCCTGACCAACTCATCCATAACGCATTGCCCTGAGACTGATCTTGTGGGTACCTGGATGCGAAGTTTCGGCATTTTGCGTTTTCCTTTGTTGCAAATAGATCTATTTGTGGTGTTCCCCAATTCTGGACGTAAGTGTCCAGGATTTGGGGGTGAATCTCCCATTCGTGGCTCTGTTGGTGATCACGAGAGAGATTGTCTGCTAACTGATTCTGAATTCCTGGAATAAATTGTGCTATTAGGCGAATATGGTTGTGAATCGCCCAATGCCAAATTCTCTGTGCTAGGAGACACAACTGTGTTGAGTGTGTCCCACCCTGTTTGTTTAGGTAATACATTGTTGTCATGTTGTCTGTTTTGACAAGAATGTGTTTGTGGCTTATTATGGGTTGAAAAGCTTTTAGCGCTAGAAATACTGCCAATAGTTCTAAGTGATTTATGTGAAACTGTTTTTGTTGAGTGTCCCATTGTCCTTGGATGCTGTGTTGATTGAGGTGTGCTCCCCACCCTATCATGGAGGCATCTGTCGTTATTACATATTGTGGCACTGGGCCTTGGAAAGGCAGCCCTTGGTTTAAATTTATACTGTTCCACCATTGAAGCGAGATGTATGTCTAGCGGTCGATCAACACTAGATCTAGAAGTTGACCCTGTGCCTGTGACCATTGTTATGCTAGGCACTGTTGTAAGGGCCGCATGTGCAACCTTGCGTTTGGGACAATGGCTATGCATGAGGACATCATGCCTAGGAGTTTCATCACCATTTTGACTTGTATTTTTTGTTTTGGATACATGGCCTGTATTACATTGTGGAATGCCTGAACCCTTTGTGGGCTTGGAGTGGCAATCCCTTTTGCTGTGTTGATTGTCGCCCCTAAGTATTGTTGTGTTTGACACAGCAGAAGGTGTGACTTTGTGTAGTTGATTGAGAAACCTAGTTTGTGGAGGGTTTCTATGACATATTTTGTGTGTTGTGAACACCGTTCTAGCGTGTTGGTTTTGATTAACCAATCGTCTAGGTATGGGAACACATGTATTTGCTGCCTTCTGATATGTGCAGCTACGACTGCCAGGCATTTTGTAAAAACTCTTGGCGCAGTTATTCCGAATGGCAACACCTTGAATTGGTAATGACCTCCTTGGAATACAAACCTTAAGTACTTTCTGTGTGAAGGATGTATCGGTATATGGAAATATGCATCCTTTAGGTACAGTGTTGTCATGTAGACTTGTTGTTTGAGCACTGGGATTACGTCCTGTAATGTCACCATGTGAAAGTGATCTGATTTGATGTAGGTATTCAATGTTCTGAGATCTAGTATAGGTCTCAGACTCTTGTCTTTTTTGGGTATGAGAAAGTACAGAGAGTAAACTCCTGTCCCTTTCTATTGTTTTGGTACTAATTCTATTGCCTCTTTCTGTAGCAATGCCTGAACTTCTAGGCCTAGAAGATCTATATGTTGTTTTGACATATTGTGTGTTTTCGGTGGGACGTTTGGAGGGAATTTGAGAAATTCTATGCAGTAACCATGCTGGATAATTGCCAGTACCCAAGTGTCTGTTGTTATCTCCTCCCAATGTTTGTAAAATTTGCTTAGTCTCCCCCCCACAGGTGTTATGTGTTGGGGATGTGTGACTTTGAAGTCACTGCTTATTTTGAGGAGTTTAGGGACTTTGGAACTTCCCTCTGCTTTTTTGGAACTGTCCCCCTCTGTATTGTCCCCGAAAACTTCCCCGCAGATATTGGCTCTGATAAGTGGGCCTTGTTTGTGAGGTCGTGGGTTCTGTGCTTTGCCCTCGAAACTGTGTTTTTCGAAATGTGCCTCTGCTTTGTGGGGAGTAGAGTGCACCCATGGCTTTGGCCGTGTCAGTGTCTTTCTTAGGTTTTTCGATAGTGTCCACCTCCGGCCCAAACAACTGCTGTCCATTAAATGGCATATTTAGCACAGCTTGCTGTATTTCTGGTTTAAATCCTGATGTACGCAGCCATGCATGTCTCCTTATTGTTACTGCTGTGTTGACAGTTATAGCAGCTGTGTCTGCAGCATCCATTGCTGACCGTATCTGATGGTTGGAGAAACTCTGTCCTCCTTCTACTACTTGCTGTGCTCTCTTTTGGAACTCCTTGGGCAAATGTTCTATAAAGTGTTGCATTTCATCCCGGTGAGCCCTATCGTATCTGGCCAACAAAGCCTGTGAATTTGCAATACGCCACTGGTTTGCTGCCTGTGCCGCCACCCTTTTGCCTGCTGCGTCGAATTTTCGACTTTCTTTATCTGGAGGTGGTGCATCTCCTGAAGTATGTGAGTTCGCTCTTTTGCGAGCTGCCCCTACTACAACTGAGTCCGGTGTTAGCTGTTGTGTGATGTACACAGGTCTGTTGGTGGCGGTTTATATTTTTTCTCCACTCTTGGAGTAATGGCCCTTCGTTTTACAGGCTCCTCAAACACTTGTTTGGAGTGTTTTAGCATTCCGGGTAGCATGGGAAGACTCTGGTACTGGCTGTGTGTGGACGACAGTGTGTTAAATAGAAAGTCGTCTTCAATGGGCTCTGCATGCAGGCTGACATTATGAAATGCCGCTGCCCTCGACACCACCTGTGCGTAGGCTGTACTATCCTCTGGTGGCGACTGTCTAGCTGGATAACAGTCAGGACTATTATCTGACACTGGTGCGTCATAAAGGTCCGAAGCGTCAGGGTCATCTTGACTCATCCCTGTATGGGTCGGGGATTGCATCAGTGGTGGAGTGGCTAAAGGTGATGTTTGCGGCAAGCGTTGTGGAGACTGTGGCGGGCTTACTTGTTTAGCCACCTTTGCCTGTGGCTGCTTGTCTTTGTCCTGGAATGAAAGTTTGCATTTCATTCTAATAGGAGGGAGAGTGCTGATCTTCCCTGTTTCTTTTTGGATGTGGAGCCTTCTTTGGGTGTAGTCTGGCTCCATTGTCTCCAATTCCTGTCCAAATCTATGTATTTTCATTTGTGAGGACAGTCCTTGTTCCTCTGTGTAGGAACTTGATTTCGGTTCCGAGGCCGGATGTTTCAGTATCAAAACCTTTTCGGCTACTTTTTTAGGTTCAGACGATACCTTTTTTGCTTTCGGCGTCGTTGATTCTCGGTGCCGACTCATTTCGGTGCCGCTTTCTCGGTGCCGAACTTGCTCGGAGCCACTATCTCGGGCCCGAGATTGCTGTGTGGCAGGATCTCGACCGGAGTCGGATGACTTCGACACCAGCGTGCCCTTTTTCGGTGCCGATGATCGGTCACCTATTTTTCGGGTTAAGCCATGGCCTGTTGGCGCTGGCATCCCCTGGGCTTTTGTGGTCTTTTCGTGAGTTTTGTGTTTCGACGTCTTACTCACGGTTTTCGGCGTTTCTTCGGGATCGATCTCCTCCGAGTCCGATTCCCGGATGGAGAAGGTTTCTTCCTCCTCCTCGAAACGCCCTTGTCCTGTCGGCGCCGACGCCATCTGCAGTCTTCTTGCTCTTCGGTCTCTTAGTGTCTTCCTGGACCGAAACGCTCGCCAGGCTTCACAAGTATCTTCCTTGTGTTCTGGCGACAAACACAAGTTACAGACCAGATGCTGATCTGTATATGGATACTTGTTATGGCATTTTGGGCAGAAGCGGAATGGGGTCCGTTCCATCAGCCTTGAAGAGACACGTGGCCAGGCCAACCAGGCCCCGACGGGGGATCGAAAAAACCCCGAAGGGCCACCGGAGCTCTTCAAAATTCGGTGTTGATCTGTTGTAACTAACCCGATACGGAACGCAAACAATACTGACGATTTTTCCGAGATTCTAACTAACTTTCCGACCCGAATCACGGAGCAAAAAGGAACACGTCCGAACCCGATGGCGGTAAAAAAACAATCTAAGATGGAGTTGACACCCATGCGCAATGGAGACGAAATGGGAGGAGTCCCTCGACCTCGTGACTCGAAAAGACTTCTTCGAAGGAAAAACAACTTGTAACACTCCGAGCCCAACACCAGATGGCGGGATGTGCACAGCATGTGTATCTGTAGCTACACATGCCATCAAACATATATATATATATATACACACACACACACACACATATGTACAAGTGTTTGTTTAACTTAAACAGCTACAGGCTTCCAGGGAGGTGCATGTGAATCTGCAGCGGAACATGCCACGAACAGATGTACACTGGGTAAGTGACATTTTCGGTTCGATGGCATGTGTAGCTGCAGATACACATGCTGTGCATATACTAGAAAGCAATTATTCTTCCCATAAAAGCGGAGGTTAGCCTGTAGGAGTTGAAGTTGTTTGAAATAATGTTCTTAGTACAGCTTGACGTACCGTGGCTTGCTGCACTGCTAAAACATCTACACAATAATGTTTAGTAAATGTATGTGGTGTTGACCAAGTAGCTGCTTTACATATTTCAGCCATTAGTATATTTCCTAAGAAGGCCATTGTAGCCCCTTTCTTCCTTGTGGAATGTGCTTTAGGTGCAACTAAGTTGTCTTTTAGCTTTAAGGTAACATGTTTGGATGCATTTTACTATCCATCTTGCTAAACCTTGTTTTTGAAATGGGGTTACCATTATGAGGTTTTTGAAAAGCTACAAATAGCTGTTTAGTTTTTCTGAATGGTTTTGTTCTATCTATGTAGTACATTAGAGCTCTTTTAATATCTAATGTATGTAGAGCTCTTTCTGCCACATAATCTGGCTGTGGGAAGAAGACTGGTATCTCCACTGTTTGATATGAAAAGGTGATACTACTTTAGGAAGAAATTTAGAGTTAGTTCGTAGTACAACTTTATGTACTTGCATGAACAGTTCTTCAATTGTAAAAGCTTGAATTTAACTAACTCTTCGCAATGATGTAATTGCGACTAGGAAGGCAACTTTCCATGTTAAGAATGGCATTTGACATGAGTGCATAGGTTCAAATGGTGGGCCCATAAGTCGCGTGAGCACTATGTTTAGATTCCATGAAGGCACTGGAGGTATTCTAGGTGGGATGATGCGTTTTAAACCTTCCATGAAGGCTTCGATAACAGGAACTCTAAATAAAGAGCTGTGCTGTATATTTTACAAATATACGGAAATTGCAGTGAGATGTATTTTTATGGAAGAAAAAGCTAAATTCGATTGTTGTAAATGAAGCAAATAGCACACAATATCTTGTATTGAAGCTGAAAGAGGGGCAATTTGTTTAGATTGACAGTAATATACTAATCTTTTCCATTTGTTGGCATAGCACTGTCTGGTAGTGTTTTTTTTTGCTTGCTTAATTACTTCCATACATTCAGTTGGTAGTTGTAGATACCCAAATTCTATGACTTCAGGGGCCAAATCGCTAGATTGAGTGTGTTGGGATTTGGGTGCCTGATCTGCCCTTTGTTTTGTGTCAACAGATCTGGCCTGTTTGGGAGTTTGGAGTGTGGTACTACTGACAGGTCTAATCGTGTTGTGTACCACGGCTGATGTGCCCACATTGACACTATGAGTATCAGACTGAGCTTGTTTTGACGCAGTTTGTTGACTAGAAATGGAATGAGTGGGAAAGGGGAAAAAGCGTAAGCTAATATCCCTGACCAATTGATCCATAGAGCATTGCCCTTGGATAGGGGATTTGGGTATCTGGATGCGAAGTTTTGGCATTTTGCGTTTTCGCTGGTGGCGAACAGATCTAGGTCTGGTGTTCCCCATTGATGAAAGTATTTTTGAAGTACTTATGGATGAATCTCCCACTCGTGTGTCTGTTGATGATTTCTGCTGAGAACATCTGCTAATTGGCTGTGCATCCCTGGAATGTACTGTGCTACCAGGTGAATTTGGTTGTGTATTGCCCATTTCCAATTTTTTTGAGTTAGGAGGGAGAGTTGGGACGAATGTGTCCCTCCTTGTTTGGTTAGATAAAACTTGGTGGTCAGGTTGTCTGTTTTGATCAAGACATTTGTGTGAATAAGGAGAGGCTAAAAAGCTTTGAGTGCTAGGAATACAGCTAACAGCCCTAAGTGATTTATATGTAGCTGTTTGTGTTGGGCATCCCATTGTCCTTGAATGTTGTGATTGTTGAGGTGAGCTCCCCAGCCAATCATTGATGCATCTGTTGTAAGTATGGTCTGAGGCACAGGGTCTTGAAATGGCCGCCCTTTGTTTAGATTTGTGGAATTCCACCACTGAAGGGACATGTATGTTTGGCAGTCTATCAACACTAGATCTTGAAGTTGACCCTGTGCTTGTGACCATTGTTGTGCAAGGCACTGTTGCAAGGGCCGCATGTTTAGTCTTGCATGTGGAACAATTGCAATACAGGATGCCATCATGCCCAATACTTTCATCACAAATTTGACAGTGTACTGTTGACCTGTCTGTATTTGTGCCAATATATTGTGAAATGCTTGTATTCTTTGTGTATTTGGACTTGCAAGCACTTTGCAAGTATTTAGTATTGCCCCTAAATACTGTTGAATTTGCGCAGGTTGTAGTTGTGACTTTTGGTAGTTTACGGAGAACCCTAGGGCGTGCAGGGTTTGTATTACATAATGTGCATGGTTTTGACACTGTGTATGACTGTTTGATTTTATTAGCCAATATTCTAGATATGGAAAGACATGAATGTGTTGTCTTCTTAGGCAGGCTGCGACTACTGCCAGGCATTTTGTTTATACCCTCAGAGCTGTTGTTATTCCAAAGGGTAACACTTTGAACTGATAATGCTTTCCTTGAAAGGCAAACCTGAGATGTTTTCTGTGTGCAGGATGGGTGGGTATGTGAAATTACGCATCTTTGAGGTCTAATGTTGCCATGAAATCGTGTTGCTGAAGTAGTGGGATAACATCCTGTAGTGTCACCATATGAAAGTGTTCTGACAGGATGTAAAGACTGAGGGTTCTGAGATGTAATATCGGCCTTAAGTTTCCGTCCTTTTTGGGAATGAGGAAATACAGTGAGTAAACACCCGTCCCTATTTGATTTTGTGGCACAGGTTCCATTGCTTGAGTAATAGAGATGTGACTTCTTCCTGCAACAGAGTGATATGATATGGTCTGTGGATAGCCTGTGTGGTTTTGATGGAATGTTTGGTGGAGTTTGTATCAATTCTAGGCAATAGCCATTGCAGATAATTGATAAAACCCAGCTGTCTTTTGTAATGTTTAGCCAATTGTTGTGGAACTTTTGCAGTCTTTCCCCCACAGGGGAGGTGCGAATTGGGAAGGAATGGCACAAGTCACTGCTTACTTTGTTGTGAGGCTTGTTTTGATGTTTGATATGTTCCCCTACCTCTAGGGTACTGGCCTCTATAAGTGCTTTTGAAACCAGCTCGTTGGTATCGAGGTTGGAAGGCCGACTTTGTCTGTGAGATGGATGCCTCAGCAGTTTGGGCCCTAAATCCACCTCTAAATTGGGGCTTACGAAAGGATCCCCTGTATTGTGTGGTATACAGTGCACCCATGGCTTTTGCGGTGTCTGAATCCTTTTTCATCTTTTCAATTGCAGTGTCAACCTCTGGGCCGAAAAGTTGTTTTTGGTTGAATGGCACATTGAGCACTGCCTGTTGGATTTCAGGCTTGAATCCTAAAGACCTAAGCCATGCATGTCTCCTTATGGTTACAGCAGTGTTGATGGTTCTGGCTGCTGTATCTGCAGAGTCTAGGGCTGACCTGATCTGATTATTAGTGATGGCTTGCCCTTCCTCTACTATCTGTTGTGCCCTTCCTCTACTATCTGTTGTGCCCTTTTTTGCTGTTCCTTGGGGAGATGTTGGTTTATATCTTTCATCTCGTCCCAGTGGGCCCTGACATATCTAGCCAACAATGCCTGAGAGTTGGCTATTCTCCACTGGTTGGCTGCCTGAGATGCCACCCTTTTCCCTGCAGCATCAAACTTCCTACTCTCTTTGTCTGGTGGGCGTGCATCACCTGACGACTGCGAACTTGCTCTCTTCCTGGCAGCGCTTATAATTATGGACTCTGGAGGTAGCTGTTGGATAATATTAATACAGTACACTGTTCCACACAAAAGTAAAGAAACACACCTAATCCACAGGGAAACAGAAAACTTCTGGAGCAAAGCAGCCCCCACACATCCTGTAAGATGTCAAGTTTCATCACTGGGCACAGCTCCACATCAGACCGGCACTGCAATGTCTGATGGGCCACCCTTTCAAGAGAGGAAGGGGTGGCACTTAACAGCGTGCCTACAAGGGACACAAACTAAAGATGTGTGCAGGAGAAAAGAAAAAGTGGATAAAATTGGTTCTGAACTATAGCCATCACATTTAATAAGTCAGTATAGAAAGGTCCAGGCCAGGATTAAAAACAAAGACAGGGAGTGCGGGAGGAAATAATGCTCGTCCGCACTCACACACAACTAGAAAGATGAAAATCTCTTCAAATTCCTCTAAAGTAAGGTCGACATGTTTTGCGTCTAGGTGGCCACAAAGGGTCCAGTGACGCTTCTTCAGGACCAACAAAATATAATTTCTCCTGGAAAGAGTGCCTAGACTCGATTAAAGTAAATGAAAGACAACAGGTCACTTACTTATATCAACTGCTCGTTGTGGTCAGTCTTAAGTCAACAGGTTGCCCATCCCTTATTAGGGACAAGGCTCCATAGGAAAGCGCGTGCCCAGAAACAGGTGTGCTACGCTATAGTATTGCCGTTTTCGAGTCCGGGACCTACCCGGGTGCCGCACTCCTGAAAAATGATGTTGGGTAATATAGACTGGATCGGAAGGAGGCGGCTTATATTTTTTCTCCCCTCTAGGAGTAAATATCCTTGCTTTTACTGGCTCTTTAAATATCTGGTCAGCATGCTTTAGCATGCCAGGGAGCATAGGAAGTGACTGATATGTTGCATGCGTGGAGGAGAGTGTATTAAATAAGAAGTCATCCTCTAATGGCTCAGTATGCATGGTGACATTGTGATATGTTGTCGCCCTAGCTATCACTTGAGTGTACTATGCCCTGGGGGTGAAACCTTAGTTGGATAGCAATCTGGGTTATTGTCTGGAATGGGGTCTGGATCATAAAGATCCCATGGATCCACATTGTAATGCTGCGAATCAAATGAGTGTGATGGTGACTGCATAGGTGTAGGACTGGTAGGAGGAGAGATATGTAAATGTGGAGAGTGAGGAGACGGAGGAGGAGAAAATTGAGGAGGTGGAGGTCTCACCTTTGTTCTTGGCACTTTAGCTGGAGGCTGTGTAGTGTCCAATTCCTCCTGAAAGGCTAATTTCCTCTTTGGTTTTGAAGGAGGTGCAGTTAAAATTCTGCCAGTCTCTTTATGGATATGAACCCTGGCTTGCCTTTCATCCTTTGCCTCTATTTGTGAGTCCTCCTCAGTAGTTTTGCAGCTTTCTTTAAGTGCTTGTGAAAGTCCATGCTCCTCAGTATAAAAAGGCTTTTTCAGCTCCAAAGCTGGCTTTTGCGGTATTGAAAAAGTTGGGGTTGAAGATGGTCTCAGCTCCGAAAATGATTTTCGAGATTTGGACTCAAAAGAGCAGTGTTTGCTCGGTTTGGAGACAGAGCTTCGGCTCGAGTCTGATGGCTTCGGAGGGGTGGCCGTTTTTCGGTGCCGAGCTGGTGGGTTGGTCACCGAGCGTTTTCTTTCGGGTCGAGCCATGGCCTTCCGACAGTGGCGTTCCCAAGGCCTTATGTTTGGGCTCAGATGATACAGGGGCAGGCGTACTCACGTGCTGTCCTGCCGTGACCGGTCTGTCCTCCTCGGAATCCTGGTTGGAGTCAGATCCTCGAACGGAGACTTTGGTCAGCATGATTTCTTCCTCTTCGATGTTGAGATATTCGGTGATTTTTGATGCCATCTCGAGTCTCCGTGCTCTTCTGTCGCGGAGCGTCTTTTTCAACCAGAAGGATCTGCAGGCCTTGCAATTCTCTTCCCGATGGTCGGGGGAAAGGCAGAGATTACAGACGAGGTGTTGGTCTGTATAAGGGAATTTAGCTTGGCACAGAGGACAGAATTGGAATGGAGTCCGATCCATGAGGCTTCCACGCAGTCGGCCTGACGAGGGTACGCGCGCCTCCGAAGGGCGAGTAGAGATGTGTGTTCCGAGGGTACCGAAGTGTCAATAGAAGATGTAACACGATCAATACAATCCCATCGAAAAATGAAGCGTTTTCAAAATCGAACTATCGGAGCAAAAGGAAACACATCCGAACCCGATAGCGGAAAGAAAACAATCTAACATGGAGTTGATGCCCATGTGCAATGGAGCCGAAAAGGAGAAGTCACTCGATCCCGTGACTCAAAAACACTTCTTCGAAGAAAAACAACTTGTAACACTCCGAGCCCAACACTACATGGCAGACGTATGCACAGCATGTTTATCTGATATATATATAAAAATTAGTTACTTACATGTAACTGTGGATCTCCAGTATTGGTATCTTTCATAGATTCACATGCTTGAATCATCCCAGTCATCGAGGTGGGAGCCTCACGGTAACCTGAAATACACATAGCAGTACACATTATATACTAGGCACCAAGGACCTCCTTAGATTCTTTTATAGTCTATCCATGTCGTTTTGCAAAAAGACCCAAAGTTGAACCTCAGCCAATCAGGCATCCACACTCTCTAGAACACTCCCAACAGAGGCTCTTTCCCTCAGATTTTTTAGTACAAGTGTGAAGTTAAGAGCTCATGTAGAAGGGGAGCCTCTGCGGGGAGGAGGACAGGTCGCATGTGAATCTATGAAAGGTACAAATACTGGAGAACCACAGTTACAGGTAAGTAACTAATTTTCTTCTCCAGTATTGGATCTTTCATGGATTCACATGCTTGAATTACAGTAGCGAGCAGTAATATTGTTTAAGTAGACATATAGCCGTACCTTTACAATCCGAACAAACATCAGAATATCAATAGAAATGAGAGTAACAGTACCTCCAGCTAGTGTTCAATGGCAACGTAATAATGTTCCTCTGTAAGTAACCATCAGTTATAATAAGCATAGCTCTCTGCATTACAACGAATATGTGGCATGCTACGATAACCAGGCTCTAGCATAACCATAAGAAATAGAACAGATTTAATCTTGATTAGAATAAGAAACCATTGTTCACCTTACCCTGGTTGCGGAGGTGAGATGATCCAAGAGGCTCACCTTAACAAAACAAATGCCGCAAGACTGCTTGACCCACTGCTGTGTCCATGTTATTCGCCTCATCGAGACAGTAGCTTTTCGTGAACGTATGCTCGCTGGACCATGTGGCCGCTCTACAGATCTGCTGTAGGGGTACTCCTGCGAAGAGGGCAGCCGATGCGGCTACCACCCTTGTCGTGTGGGCTCTTACCCTGCTGTGGAGAGGCTTACCAGCCTGAATATGACAGAATTGGATTGCCAGGCCAACCCACCTAGCCACAGTGTTTGGATACTGCAAAGCCCTTCCTTCAGTTTCCAAAGGCCACGAACAACTGGTCTGACTTGCGCATGCTCGGAGTCTTTTTTAGGTAAAACTTTAGACATCTTTTAACGTCCAGGGAATGAAATGCTTTTTCTGCCACTGCCTGCGGATTAGGAAAAAAAGGTTTTCAAAACAACCGGTTCATTCAGATGGAAAGTTGAGGGCACTTTCGGAATGTACTTAGGATTCGTTCTCAGAATCACGCTAGTAGTGGTGAACTGAAGAAAAGGCTCTTTGATGGTGAATGCCTGTATGTCACTCACTCTCTTAGCGGAGGTAAGAGCCAGCAACAACACTGTTTTCCATGAAATCAACTTTAACTCCGCTCTATGGATGGGCTCAAAAGGAGGTTTCATGAGCTCCCCCAGGACCACGTTTAGGAACCACAACAGTGGAGGCTTCTACACTGGTGGAAAAGCACGAAACAGGCCTTTAAGGAACTGCTTTACAATTCTGGTGGAATACAATGAAACCGTATCCTGAGACCTGTGGTATCTTGAAATTGCCGCCACATGCACACGGATTGAAGAGTATGTCCAGACTTTGCCAGGTGTAACAAGTACGGTAGTACCTGTTCTGGAGGGGAGGAGATCGGGTGGATCCCTTCAGCTGCGCACCACAGACAAAAACGCTTCCATTTCAACCTGTAGGTTCTATTGGCAGTATCTGCTCTAGCTCTGGCTAGAATCTCCCTACATTCAGAAGAGATGTTTATGGTAGAGTACTCATGGAACTCAGGAGCCAGGTTGATAAGTGGAGAGATGACTGATCCGGATGTCTGACTTGGCCCGGTGCATCGTTAATAGGGCTGGCTTCCGTTTGAGTAGCACATGTGGTTGTTCCGAGAGGATGAGGAGCTCCGTGAACCACACCTGTCTGGGCCATCTCTGTGCTATTAATAGGAGGCGACAACAACCCTCCGCCTTCAACTTGCTGATGACTCTCGGTATCAGTGGGATCGGAGGAAAGGCGTAGGCATAAATGCCGGACCATCTCATCGAAAACGCATTCCCCCACGATCCTCTTTGGGGAAGCCAGCTTGCATAGTAAGGGCATTTCTGGTTCTCGAACGTGGCAAACAGATCGAGGTTTGGTTTGCCCCATAACTGGAGGAGTTGGTCCAGGATCTCCTGGTCTAGTTCTCTCTCATGGTAGGGGATAATTGTCCTGCTCAGGGTGTCCGCCAGCATGTTGGTGTGTCCCGGTACATGCACTGCTTTCAGAGAAGTGTGGTGCGTTATGGCCCATTTCCAGATGTTCTGAGCCTGTTGCGAGAGCTGTAGAGACCTTGTGCCACCCTGTTTGTTTAGGTAAAACATGTTTGTGGTACTGGCCATCCTGGTTAAGACATCTGAGCCCTGAAGCCTTGGCAAGAAAGCTTTTAGAGCTAAATCTATTGCTTTGAGCTCCAGCTGATTGATGTGGAGCTGTCTGTCCTTTGGAGTCCAAGACCCACTGATTCGAAGATCTTGAAGGTGGGCACCCCAACCTTCGAGGGAGGCATCCGTCGTCACGATATAGCGAGGCAGCTGATGAAGAAACGTGAGACCGCTGGACAAATTTGCCAGTGTCGCCCACCAAGACATGGCTGCTCTCATTACCGGTGTGATGAGAATTTTGTCCTCGAAAGATCCCTGAACCTGGCGCTACTGCACATCCAATTGCGCTTGCAGGGGCCGCATATACAGTATGCAACCAGCGGAATGCATGACAAGATTGTTCCCAGCAATTACTTGTAAGTGCGAACTGAAACGCACTTTTTTGCCGAGAGGTTGCGGGCTAACCTGTTGAGCTTTAATTTCCTTTCCTGCAACGGGTAGGCTTTGCCTTGGACAGTGTCCAGTACCGCTCCTAAAAAGTTTAATGTCTGCGTAGGGTGAAGATGCGACTTCTGGTAGTTAACGGTAAGTCCCAGATCGTCTAACAACTGGAGGCAGAGAGATATGTGACGTACCACTTGACGTTTGAGGGTGCTTTGATGAGCCAGTCGTCGAGATAGGGAAACACCTGCATGCCCGACTGGCGAAGATGAGCCACTACTGGAGCCAGCATCTTTGTAAAACTTCTGGGGGATGATTTTAAACCGAAAGGTAGGACCCGAAACTGTAGATGCAAACCAGCTACCTTGAACCTGAGGAATTTCCGATGGTTGCGGTGTATCAGAACATGAAAATACACATCCTGGAGGTCTAGGGATGCCATATGATCTCCGGTACTCAGGAGGCGCAAGATGTCCTGCAGTGTTACCATCCTGAACGATTGTTTCTTCAGAAACTTGTTTAGAGACCTTAAGTCCAGAATGGGGCCAGTCTCCTGAAGGTTTCCTTACCAGAAAGAAGTGTGAATAGAACCCCTTGTTCCTGTGAGGAGCAGGGACCAGCTCTATTGCTCCCTTGCGTAGTATCACTTGTACTTCTTTGAGGAGTTGGGCTACTCGTGGAGGTGGAGGGCCAGACGGAGGGACGTCCGGTGGTTTCTGTATGACCTCCAGAGTATGCCCTCTGGCCACCACGTCCAACACCCACCTGTCTGATGTTATGACTTTCCAACGAAGGAAGTGAGAAGTGATGCGACCCCCAACCTTGAAGCCCCTAGTAGTGTAGGAAGCTGGTATGGCTAGCTGGTCATTTGTTTCTGCTGGTATCTCTTCCTCGTGGCGCTGGCCTTCCCTTCGCCGGGTGCCGATATGCCACGGTAGGTGGTAACCGGTAATGCTGTTGATGTTGGCCGTATTGCTGTCTGGGTCCTGCTGTAGAGGAATAATACTGGGGTCTATGTTGTTGAAAACCCCCTCGAAAGGAGTAATTTCCTCTGCCTCTTGCGTTACTGCAAGGTACCAAGCGATCTCGCAGTGTCAGTATCTGTTTTGATGGACTGTAGCATGTTGTCAACATGCTTCCCAAATAGACTTTCCCCATCATACGTCATATCTAGAATGCGGCTCTGGACTTCTGGGCGGAAAGATGTAGACTTGAGCCATCCCTGTCTAAGCAAGACCGCTGCTCCAGTGAGCTGCCGGAATCCTGTTAACGAAATGTCTACTGCGCAGTCAATGATTTCTGCTGCGATCTGCTCACCCTCTTGCAGCACTTTCTTTGCTTCCACCTTGACATCCCCAGGTAACAAATCCACGTAAGCGGACATGTCCGCCCACATCTGGCGATCGTACCTCCCTAGTATGGCCAAGGAGTTGGCCGCCTTGACTGTGATCGCCGCCACCGAGGAGAACTTTTTACCAGTGTTATCCTACCTCCTCCCATCCTTGTCTGGAGTTGCTGCGATAGGTGCCGAAGGGTTCTTTGATCGGCGTTGTGCAGCCTGGGATATTACAGAATCTGGCTTTGGTTGCGATATTAAACAGGCTGGAGTGTTGTCAGGGACCTTGTATTTCTTTTCCAGCTTTGGCATCTGTGAAGGCACTGTGGCTGGGTTCTTCATTGCCTTCAATCCCTCCTGCCATAGGAAGCCCACCATTGGGATCGTTCTTACTGATTTCCTTGATGGTTCCTTGAAGTCATAAGAAACAATCTGTTTCCTGGGAAATGATAGGCAAGTCGAATCTCTTGCCCGCCCTTTCCATTAAGTTGTGG
Organism: Pleurodeles waltl; assembly: GCF_031143425.1. Lineage (NCBI taxonomy): Eukaryota > Metazoa > Chordata > Amphibia > Caudata > Salamandridae > Pleurodeles > Pleurodeles waltl. Next base: position 525,673,111 of record NC_090447.1, on the reverse strand, counting down.
AAACCCCCGATGTCCTCAAGAGGTGAATCAACCGGTCCTGCTGGTGACGGTGATGGCGTGGGAATGAGGTAGTCATCCCACTCACTAGGGGCAGCCTCAGAAATCTCTCCTTCTTCCCTCCTTTCATCTGTCGAGATGTGGTCATCTTGTGGCGGTGGAACCAATGGCACACTTCTGTGCAGTGTTCCTGGGAGGCTGGTAAAAGGGGTCTGCATAGGTGTCCGTTGACTGTAAGGTCTAGATGGAGTTACCGGAGTTGATGGTGGGAACAGTCTATAGTAGTCTTTGAGCATACCCTGTAGATCTGTCACCAGAGACCTGGGCATGGGGAAAGAAGATTCCTGCTCCCCGTTGGGTATGAAGAGCCCTCCTGATATACAGTTGAGGAATCTGCTGCCCTTCTTCCTCCTCATCCAGGTCTTGGCATTTTACATGCAGCTGAGATGGACTACTGGCTGCACCAAACATTCCCTCATCCTAGAAATAATTGTCCTCATCCAGGAGGTGTTGCGGGGGATATGGCAAGACTTTGCTTTGAGACGTATGTCTTGGAAGGATTGATGATGGTCTTTCTCCCATGGAGATAAAAGAAAGAGGGAGGAATCTTGTGGACTCATGCTGTGCTCTGAATTCTCTAGAGGGGGGCATGATGGTCGACGAATGAGTGGACAAAACTTCCATCCCTGCTGCTGACACTGCAATGTTCATCGTCGACGGTTCTCTCAGACGGTGTTGCCGTTGACGGGACTCTCGTCAACAGTTGTGCCATTGACGGATCTGTCGTTGACGGTGGTGGTGTCGTCGACAGGTCTCTCATAGACGGATCTCTCGTCGACGACGCAGGTGTGCTCGTAGACATCGTTTTCCTCATCCTTGAGGACAGGTGCTTCGTCGACGATAGTGCCGTCGTCGACGGGTGGACCATTTCTGCTTTCGCTGTCGACTGTTTCTTAGTCGACAATGCCTTTTTGAATATTTTAGCAGTTATGATCGTCGATGAAATCAGTGATGATGTTTTTATCATTGGAGACACCGCCGTAGTAAACAACGTCATCGTCGTCGCTGTGACCATCGACGGGGTTGTCATCAACAAAAGTTTTTTGGGAACATCAGAGGAAGGCCTTACCGGATCACTCGTCAGTGAGAGAGAGGCACTTTTTGTGGGTGCCTTTTTCCCCACAGGCGTCGTAGGCTCTGAACGAACCTTTTTTAGGAGTTTTGTCTGGGTCTCTGATCCGGCAGTAGCAGGCTCTTGGCACCCCTGTTTCTCTATAGATTTATGTTTTGTCTTCTTCATCACCTTCTTTGGGGGTTCCTCAGATAGTCTTCCCTTTTCTCCAGGACGTTTGAGGGAACGAGATGATGCTTCACTCTCATCTGAGGATGGATTTTCCATTGCCTTCTGTCTCTACAGCCACAACAGAAGCCTACCCTCACGGTCCTTGAGGGTTTTCTGACTAAAGGTACAACAGATTTTACAGTCTCTCACCTTGTGGTCAGGATGCAGGCAGTAGATACACTTTCTGTGGGGGTCATCAACTTGAAGTCTCTTCTTTCCACAGCTGCCACAATCTCTAAACAGACCTTTCTTAGTCTGCTGAGACATGTTAGAATGGTAAAAGTGAAATTTTCTGAGAGAAAAATTCATGTCAGAAAGGTATACTGAACAGAGCTCAGGGAGACTCCCTTCACACGACGTGTGGTAGAAAATCTGAGGGAAAGAGCCTCTATTGGGAGTGTTCTAGAGGGTGTGGATGCCTGATTGGCTGAGGTTCAACTTTGGATCTTTTTGCAAAACGACATGGACAGACTATAAAAGAATCTAAGGGGGCCATTGGGGCCTAGTGTATAATGTGTACTGCTATGTGTATTTCAGGTTACCTTGAGGCTCCCACCTCGACGACTGGGATGATTCAAGCATGTGAATCTATGAAAGATTCAATACTGGATATATTGAAAATGTCACTTACCCAGTGTACATCTGTTCGTGGCATTAGTCGCTGCAGATTCACATGTTTAGCACAGTCCGCTGCCTGGTGTTGGGCTCGGAGTATTACAAGTTGTTTTTCTTCGAAGAAGTCTTTTTTGGTCACGGGACCGAAGGACTCCTCCCTCTTCGGCTCCATTGCGCATGGGCGTCGACTCCATCTTAGATTGTTTTCCCCGCAGAGGGTGAGGCTGGAGTTGTTTGCTATAAATAGTGCCCATGCAATGGAGTGAATACGTATGTACCTAAAAAGTTTATAATAATTATTTACAAATGTACAAATGTTTAAGATTTAAGATTTACTTCTAAACGGCTACAGGCTTCCCGGGGAGGCGGGAGGGCACATGTGAATCTGCAGCGACTAATGCCACGAACAGATGTACACTGGGTAAGTGACATTTTCAGTTCGATGGCATATGTTGCTGCAGATACACATGTTTAGCATAGACTATAAAGCAGTTACCTCCCCTAAAAGCGGCCTGTAGGAGTTGAAGTAGTTTGGAATAATGTTCTTAGTACAGCTTGGCCTACTGTAGCTTGTTGTGCATTTAGTACATCTACACAGTAGTGTTTAGTAAATGTATGAGGCGTAGACCAGGTTGCAGCCTTACATATTTCGCTCATAGGAATGTTTCCTAGAAAGGCCATTGTAGCACCTTTCTTTCTGGTTGAGTGTGCCTTTGGTGTAATAGGCAATTCTCTCTTGGCTTTAAGATAGCATGTTTGAATACATCTGACTATCCATCTAGCAATGCCTTGTTTAGAGATTGGATTTCCTATGTGTGGTTTTTGAAAAGCTATGAACGGTTGTTTTGTTTTCCTGATTAGCTTTGTTCTGTCAATGTAGTACATTAGTGCTCTTTTGATGTCTAATGTATGTAGTGCCCTTTCAGCCACGGAATCTGGCTGTGGGAAGAACACTGGTAATTCTACTGTTTGATTTAAATGGAATGGTGAGATTACTTTTGGTAGAAATTTTGGATTTGTTCTTAGAACTATTTTATTTTTGTGTATTTGAATAAATGGTTCTTGTATGGTAAATGCCTGTATTTCACTTACTCTTCTGAGGGATGTGATTGCAATGAGAAATGCGACTTTCCACGTTAGATATTGCATTTCACAGGAATGCATGGGTTCAAAAGGTGGACCCATGAGTCTTGTTAAGACGATGTTAAGGTTCCATGAAGGAACTGGTGGTGTTCTTGGTGGTATAATTATTTTTAGCCCTTCCATGAATGCTTTAATAACTGGTATTCTAAATAGAGACGATGAATGAGTAGTTTGTAGGTAAGCAGATATTGCTGCGAGGTGTATTTTTATAGATGAAAAAGCGAGGTTTGCTTTTTGCAAATGTAGTAAGTATCCCACTATGTCTTTTGTAGAGGCATGCAATGGTTGGATTTGAATGGTATGGCAGTAGCAAACAAATCTTTTCCACTTAGATGCATAGCAGTGTCTAGTGGAAGCTTTTCTAGCTTGTTTTATGACCTCCATACATTCTTGTGTGAGGTCTAAGTGTCCGAATTCTAGGATTTCAGGAGCCAAATTGCTAGATTCAATGATGCTGGGTTTGGATGCCTGATCTGTTGTTTGTGTTGTGTTAACAGATCTGGTCTGTTGGGTAGTTTGACATGCGGTACTAGTGAAAGGTCTAGTAGAGTTGTATACCAAGGTTGTCTTGCCCATGTGGGTGCTATCAGTATGAGTTTGAGTTGGTTTTGACTCAATTTGTTTACTAGATATGGAAGGAGGGGGAAAAGCGTATGCAAATATCCCTGACCAACTCATCCATAGAGCATTGCCTTGTGATTCGCGGTGTGGGTACCTGGATGCGCAGTTTTGGCATTTTGCGTTTTCTTTTGTTGCGAACAAATCTATCTGTGGTGTTCCCCAAATTTGAAAGTAATTGTTCAGAACTTGGGGGTGAATTTCCCATTCGTGGACTTGTTGGTGATCTCGCGAAAGGTTGTCTGCTAGTTGGTTTTGGATCCCTGGAATAAATTGTGCTATTAGGCGAATGTGGTTGTGAATCGCCCATTGCCATATTTTTTGTGTTAGGAGACACAATTGTGTTGAGTGTGTTCCTCCTTGTTTGTTTAAATAATACATTGTTGTCATGTTGTCTGTTTTGACAAGAATGTATTTGTGTGTTATTATGGGTTGAAAGGCTTTTAACGCTAGAAATACTGCTAACAGTTCTAGGTAATTTATATGAAATTTTGTTTGGTGTACGTCCCATTGTCCTTGAATGCTGTGGTGATTGAGGTGTGCTCCCCACCCTGTCATGGAAGCATCTGTTGTTATAACGTATTGAGGCACTGGGTCCTGAAATGTCCGCCCTTTGTTTAAATTGTTGCTGTTCCACCATAGAAGCGAGAGGTATGTTTGGCGGTCTACCAACACCAGATCTAGAAGTTGACCCTGTGCTTGTGACCATTGTGATGCTAGGCACTGTTGTAAGGGTCGCATGTGTAGTCTTGCGTTTGGGACAATGGCTATGCATGATGACATCATGCCTAGAAGTTTTAGTACAAATTTTGCTTGTATCTTTTGGTTTGGAAACATAGCACTTATTACCTTGTGGAATGCTTGAACTCTTTGTGGACTTGGAGTGGCAATTCCTTTTGATGTGTTGATGGTTGCCCCTAGATATTGTTGTGTCTGACACGGTTCGAGGTGTGACTTTGTATAGTTGATGGAGAAACCTAGTTTGTGAAGGGTTTGTATGACATATGTGGTGTTGTTTGTGCACTTTTTTACTGTGTTGGTCTTGATTAGCCAATAGTCTAGGTAAGGAAACACATGTATTTGTTGTCTCCTGATATGTGCTGCTACTACTGCTAGACATTTTGTGAATACTCTTGGTACAGTTGTTATTCCGAATGGCAACACCTTGAATTGGTAATGTATTCCTTTGAATACGAACCTTAGGTACTTTCTGTGAGAAGGGTGTATCGGTATATGAAAGTACGCATCTTTTAGGTCTAATGTGGTCATGTAATCTTGCTGTTTGAGCAGTGGAATGATGTCTTGTAGTGTGACCATGTGAAAGTGGTCCGATATGATGTAGGTATTTAGTGTCCTGAGATCTAATATTGGTCTTAATGTTTTGTCTTTTTTTGGAATTAGAAAGTACAGGGAGTAAACTCCTGTGTTTTTTTGTTGTACTGGTACTAACTCTATTGCATCCTTTTGCAGTAGTGCTTGAACTTCTAGTCCTAAAAGTTCTAAATGTTGTGGTGACATTTTGCGTGTTTTTGGAGGGATGTTTGGTGGGAATTTGTGGAATTCTATGCAATAGCCATGTTGGATTATTGCTAGTACCCAATTGTCTGTTGTAATCTGCTGCCAAGATTGGTAGAATTGGCTTAGTCTTCCCCCCACTGGTGTTGAGTGAAGGGGTTGTGTGACTTGAAAGTCACTGTTTAGGTGAAGGTGTTTTTGGAGTCTGGAATCTTCCCCTACTCCTTGGGAATGGACCCCCTCTATATCCCCTGAAACCTCCCCTTTGGAATGAACCCTGATATGGTGTGGTTCTTGTTTGTTGGTTGGTGGTGTCTGTGGGTTGGCCACGAAACCCCCCTCTAAATGGAGTTTTTCTAAAAGAGCCTCTGCTCTGCGGGGAGTAGAGTGCGCCCATGGCTTTGGCCGTGTCGGTTTCTCGTTGAAGGGCATATTAAGGACAGCCTGCTGGATTTCAGGTTTGAACCCTGAAGTGCGGAGCCAAGCGTGTCTCCTTATGGTGACAGCAGTGTTGACTGTTCTCGCTGCAGTATCGGCTGCGTCCATTGAAGAGCGGATTTGATTGTTTGAGATCGTTTGTCCCTCTTCAACTATTTGATGCGCCCTTTTTTGGTATTCCTGGGGAAGATGGTCTAAGAGAAGTTGCATCTCATCCCAGTGTGCGCGGTCATATCGGGCTAGCAGCGCTTGAGAATTTGCGATGCGCCACTGGTTGGCTGCCTGTGATGCTACTCTTTTTCCTGCCGCATCAAATTTTCGGCTTTCTTTGTCCGGAGGTGGGGCGTTGCTAGATGTATGGGAATTTGCTCTTTTGCGAGCTGCCCCTACTACTACGGAGTCAGGTGGTAACTGCGAAGTAATAAACACTGGGTCTGTGGGTGGTGGTTTGTATTTCTTATCCACCCTTGGGGTGATGGCTCTTGATTTTACGGGCTCCTCAAAAATTTGTTTTGCGTGCCGTAACATCGCTGGTAGCATTGGGAGACATTGATATTGGCTATGTGTAGCCGAGAGGGTGTTAAATAAAAAATCATCCTCTATAGGATCGGAATGCAGTTGGACATTGTGGAATTCTGATGCCCTAGCCACCAGTTGCGAGTATGAGGTACTGTCCTCTGGCGGTGACGGCTTTGTGGGGTATGAATCGGGATCATTGTCCGGCACTGGGGTGTCGTATAGGTCCCAAGCGTCTTGATCCTGATTATCTTGACTTACAGTAGTTTGCGCTGGTGAGTGCATTTGTGGCGGAGTTTGTGCCGGCGATGCCTGTTGTGGTGGAGAGGGCGGAGGCGTGACTTTTTTAACCACTTTGGCTTGTGGTTGTGCGTCATCCTTGAGAAATCCGATCCTTCTTTTTCTCATTATTGGGGGAAGAGTTGATATCTTCCCTGTGTCTTGTTGGATGTACAGTCTCTTTTGTGTGTAGTCTGATTCTACACTTTGGAGCTCTTGTCCAAATCTGTGCATCTGGCCACTTATCCCTTGTTCTTCTGTGTAGGAAGGAGGTGTGGAACTTTTCGGCGCCGAGAGAGAATCTTTTTTCGGCTTCGGTACCGACTGAATTTTTGTGGCTTTCGGCAGTGTGTCTCGGTGCCGATGTTTTTCGGTGCCGGCATCTTGTTTTTGCTTATAGGAGCCGCTATCTCGGCTCCGAGGTTGTTCCATGGCGGTCCCTCGACCGGAGTCGGGTGTCTTCGCTATGGGCGTGCCCTTTTTCGGCGCCTTCGACGGGTCGCCTGTTTTATGGGTCGAGCCATGGCCTGTTGGCAGTGGCGTCCCCTGGGCTTTTGTTTTTTCGATGGTCTTTATTTTCGACGTCTTACTCACTGTTTGTTGTTGTTTGACGTCGGAGTCTCTGGATTCTGATTCCGGAACCGAGAATGTTTCCACTTCGTCGTCGAAACGTTGTTTTGTCGGCGTGGACGCCATTTGTAGACGCCTGGCTCTTCGGTCCCGGAGTGTTTTTCTGGACCGAAAGGCTCGACAGGCCTCACAGGTATCCTCCTTGTGCTCGGGGGACAAGCAAAAGTTACAGACCAAATGCTGATCTGTATAAAGATACTTACTGTGACATTTTGGGCAGAAACGGAACGGGGTCCGTTCCATCGGCTTCGATGTCGCACGCGGTCGGGCCGACCAGGCCCCGATGGGGGATCGAAGCTACCCCAAAGTCTTCCGATGATCGGTGTCGATGTACCTAACTATCCCGATACCGAACGGAACAATACCGACGCTTTCTTCCGAGATGCTGACTAACTTTCCGAACCGAAACACGGAGCGAAAAGGAATACGTCCGAACCCGACAGCGGAAAAAAACAATCTAAGATGGAGTCGACGCCCATGCGCAATGGAGCCGAAGAGGAAGGAGTCCTTCGGTCCCGTGACCAAAAAAGACTTCTTCGAAGAAAAACAACTTGTAATACTCCAAGCCCAACACCAGGCAGCGGACTGTGCTAAACATGTGTATCTGCAGCAACATATGCCATCGAACATATTGAAAATGTCACTTACCCAGTGTACATCTGTTCGTGGCATCAGTCGCAGTAGATTCGCATGTTCTGCAATAGCTCGCCATCTGGTGTTGGGCCGGAGTGTTACAAGTTGTTTTTGTTCGAAGAAGTCTTTCGAGTCACGGGACCGAGTGACTCCTCCTTTTGTCTCCATTGCGCATGGGCGTCGACTCCATCTTCGATTGTTTTTCCCCGCAGAGGGTGAGGTAGGAGTTGAATTGTAGTAATAGTGCCCATGCAATGGAGTGACTAAGTATGCACCTATTTAAGGTTGAGATGATACATATATAAATAATTGAAGGTAACTTCCAAACTGCTACAGGCTCCCGGGGAGGCGGGTGGGCACATGCGAATCTACTGCGACTGATGCCACGAACAGATGTACACTGGGTAAGTGACATTTTCAGTTCGATGGCATCTGTCGCTGTAGATACGCATGTTCTGCATAGACTAGTAAGCAGTTATTTCCCCAAAAGCGGTGGATCAGCCTGTAGGAGTGGAAGTAGTCTGAAATAATGTTCTTAATACGGCTTGACCTACTGTGGCTTGTTGTGCGGATAACACGTCTACACAGTAGTGCTTGGTGAATGTGTGAGGCGTAGACCATGTGGCTGCCTTACATATTTCTTGCATTGGGATGTTTCCTAGAAAGGCCATGGTAGCACCTTTCTTTCTGGTTGAGTGTGCCCTTGGTGTAATGGGCAGCTGTCGTTTAGCTTTAAGGTAGCAGATTTGGATGCATTTAACTATCCATCTGGCTATACCTTGTTTTGATATTGGGTTTCCTGCATGAGGTTTTTGAAATGCAATAAATAGTTGTTTAGTCTTTCTGATGTTTTTTGTTCTGTCAATGTAATACATCAATGCTCTTTTGACGTCTAATGTATGTAGTGCCCTTTCAGCTACGGTATCTGGCTGTGGAAAAAACACTGGAAGTTCCACTGTTTGATTTAGATGGAACGGTGAAATAACCTTTGGCAAAAATTTAGGATTGGTCCTTAGGACGACTTTATTTTTGTGTAGTTGTATAAAAGGTTCCTGTATTGTAAACGCCTGAATCTCGCTTACTCTTCTTAGGGAAGTAATGGCGATGAGAAATGCCACCTTCCAGGTTAGGAACTGTATGTCGCAGGAGTGCATGGGTTCAAAAGGTGGACCCATAAGTCTAGTTAGGACAACATTTAGGTTCCATGAAGGAACAGGTGGTGTTCTTGGTGGTATAATTCTCCTAAGGCCCTCCATGAATGCTTTAATGACTGGTATCTTATATAGGGAAGTTGAATAGGTAGTCTGCAGGTATGCAGATATTGCTGCAAGGTGTATTTTAATGGAAGAGAAAGCCAGGTTAGATTTTTGTAAGTGAAGCAAGTAACCCACTACATGTTCTGGAGTTGTGTGTAATGGTTGTATTTGATTAATATGGCAGTAGCAAACAAACCTCTTCCATTTACTTGCATAGCAGTGCCTGGTGGATGGCCTTCTGGCTTGTTTTATGACTTCCATACATTCTTGGGTAAGTTGTAAGTGCCCGAATTCTAGGATTTCAGGAGCCAGATTGCTAGATTCAGCGATGCTGGATCTGGGTGTCTGATCTTTTGGTTGTGCTGTGTCAACAGATCTGGCCTGTTGGGCAATTTGATGCAGGGTACCACTGATAGGTCTAGCAGCGTTGTGTACCAGGGTTGCCTTGCCCAAGTTGGTGCTATCAATATGAGTTTGAGTTTGCTTTGACTGAGTTTGTTTACCAGGTAAGGAAGGAGAGGGAGAGGAGGAAAAGCGTAAGCAAATATCCCTGACCAGTTCATCCATAGGGCATTGCCTTGGGATTGTTCGTGTGGGTATCTGGATGCGAAGTTTTGGCATTTTGCGTTCTCCCTTGTCGCAAACAAGTCTATCTGAGGTGTTCCCCAGAGTTTGAAATAAGTGTTCAGAATTTGGGGGTGAATTTCCCATTCGTGGACCTGTTGGTGATCTCGAGAGAGATTGTCTGCGAGTTGATTTTGGATCCCTGGTATAAATTGTGCTATTAGGCGAATTTGGTTGTGAATTGCCCAACGCCAAATCTTTTGTGCTAGCAGGCTTAACTGCGTGGAGTGCGTCCCCCCCTGCTTGTTTAGATAATACATTGTTGTCATGTTGTCTGTTTTGACGAGAATGTATTTGTGAACTATTATTGGTTGGAAAGCTTTTAGTGCTTGAAAAACTGCTAGAAGTTCTAGGTGATTGATATGCAGTTTTGTTTGATGTACGTTCCATTGTCCTTGTATGCTGTGTTGATCGAGGTGTGCTCCCCACCCTGTCATGGAAGCATCTGTTGTTATTACGTATTGTGGCACTGGGTCTTGGAAAGGCCGCCCCTTGTTTAAATTTATGTTGTTCCACCACAGAAGCGAGAGGTAAGTTTGGCGGTCTATTAACACCAGATCTAGAAGGTGACCCTGTGCTTGAGACCACTGTGATGCTAGGCATTGTTGTAAGGGCCTCATGTGCAGTCTTGCGTTTGGGACAATGGCTATGCATGAAGACATCATGCCTAGGAGTTGTAATACCATCTTTGCTTGTATCTTTTGTGTTGGATACATGCGTTGTATGATGGTGTTGAAATTTAGAATTCTTTGTGGACTTGGAGTGGCTACTCCCTTTGATGTGTCTATTATGGCTCCTAGGTATTGTTGTACCTTGCGCGGCAGAATGTTGGATTTTGTAAAGTTGACGGTGAACCCGAGTTTGAAGAGGGTTTGTATGATCTGATTTGTGTGATTTGAGCACTCTATGAACGAATGGGCCTTGATTAGCCAGTCGTCCAAATATGGGAACACATGTATTTGCTGCCTTCTTATGTGTGCAGCGACTACCGCTAGACATTTGGTAAAGACTCTTGGTGCGGTTGTTAATCCGAAAGGCAGTACCTTGAATTGGTAATGTATTCCTTTGAATACAAACCTTAGGTATTTCCTGTGCGATGGGTGTATTGGTATATGGAAATAAGCATCCTTGAGGTCTAAAGTTGCCATGTAGTCGTGTAGTTTTAGCAATGGCAATACTTCTTGTAGTGTGACCATGTGGAAGTGATCTGATTTGATGAAAGTGTTCACTACTCTGAGGTCTAGGATTGGTCTCAGCGTTTTGTCCTTCTTTGGTATCAGAAAGTACAGTGAGTAAACTCCTGTGTTTATTTGTGTGTTTGGCACTAATTCGATTGCATTCTTTTGCAATAGTGCCTGCACTTCTATCTCCAGGAGATTGGAATGGTGTGTTGTTAAATTTTGTGCTTTTGGTGGTATGTTTGGAGGGAATTGTAGAAATTCTATGCAATAACCATGTTGGATAATTGCTAGAACCCAAGTGTCTGTAGTGATTTCCTCCCATGCTTTGTAATAATGACCTATTCTTCCCCCCACTGGTGTTGTGTGGAGGGGGTGAGTGACATGTGAGTCACTGTTTAGTAGTAGGGGTTTTGGGGCTCTGAAATCTTCCTCTATTTCTAGGGAATTGCCCTCCTCTATATTGTCCCCGAAAACCTCCTCTATACTGTCCCTGGTAACTGGACGGTGTTGCTTGTGAGGTGCTGGCTTGTGTGCTTTGACCCCGAAACCCCCCTCGAAAGGGCGTTTTACGGAATGTGCTGTAATTCCCTCTGCTCTGCGGGGAGTAGAGTGCGCCCATGGCTTTGGCAGTGTCCGTATCTTTTTTGAGTTTCTCAATCGCTGTGTCCACTTCTGGACCGAACAGTTCTTTTTCATTAAAAGGCATATTGAGAACTGCTTGTTGAATCTCTGGTTTAAATCCAGACGTTCGGAGCCATGCATGCCTTCTGATAGTTACAGATGTATTAATTGTCCGTGCAGCTGTATCTGCAGCGTCCATGGAGGAGCGGATCTGGTTGTTGGAAATGGTCTGTCCCTCCTCAACCACTTGTTTTGCCCTATTTTGTAAGTCCTTGGGCAGATGTTCAATGAGATGTTGCATCTCGTCCCAGTGGGCTCTGTCATAGCGCGCAAGTAGTGCTTGGGAGTTCGCGATGCGCCACTGGTTTGCAGCTTGTGCTGCGACTCTTTTACCAGCTGCATCGAACTTGCGGCTTTCTTTATCTGGGGGTGGTGCATCTCCAGATGTGTGAGAGTTGGCCCTTTTCCTAGCTGCTCCTACAACGACAGAGTCTGGTGGCAGCTGTGTAGTGATGAAAACCGGGTCTGTAGGAGGCGCCTTATACTTTTTTTCCACCCTTGGTGTGATTGCCCTACTTTTGACCGGCTCCTTAAAGATGTCTTTTGCGTGCCGGAGCATACCAGGGAGCATAGGCAGGCTTTGGTATGAGCTGTGGGTGGAGGAGAGTGTGTTGAATAAAAAATCATCCTCGACCTGTTCTGAGTGGAGGCTTACGTTGTGAAATTGTGCTGCTCTAGCCACCACTTGAGAATACGCGGTGCTGTCTTCTGGTGGAGATGGCTTCGTAGGGTATGCCTCCGGACTGTTATCTGACACTGGGGCGTCGTATAGGTCCCATGCGTCCTGATCTTGGTCACCCTGGCTCATGGTGGTGTGAGCTGGGGAGTGTGATGGAGTTTGTGCTGGTGAGACGTTAATCACGGGCGGAGGAGAGGGTGGTGGGGTAACTCTTTTCACCACTTTTGGTTGTGGTGTCTGTTCAGTCTGGAACTCCAACCTTCTCTTTCTCCTAATGGGGGGAAGGGTGCTTATTTTTCCTGTCCCCTGCTGTATGAAGATACGCTTTTGCGTATGGTCCACATCAGTTGCTTGTAGCTCTTCCTCAAACCTATGCTTTTGCATTTGGGAGGTTAGCGAGTGCTCTTCTGTATAAGAGCCTGAAGCTGGGTCGCTTGCAGTTTGTTTCGGCATCGAAACCCTGTCTGCGTGTTTTTTCGGCTCCGAGGTGACTTTTTTCTTTTTCGGGGCCGAAACCTCTCGGCGTTGATCTGCTTCGGTGCCGCTGTCTCGGCGTCGAGCCGTGTCCACACCGGCATCTCGGTGTCGAGGCTTGTTTCCAGCACTTTCTCGGTCCCGAGAAGGCTGCGTGCCGGTGTCTCGACCGGAGTCGGACGACCTCGGCACTGTTTGGGCCTTTTTCGGTGCCGACGGTCGGTCACCGAATTTATGGGTGGAGCCATGGCCGGATGGCAGTGGCGTCCCCTGGGCCTTGTAAATGTTTCTCTGTGTGGTTTTCGACGTCTTACTCACGGTTTGTGTATCGTCAAATCCTTCGGAGTCTGAGTCTTGGATCGAGAAGGTACCTTCCTCTTCCTGTTCCTCGAACTCCCGTTGGGCTGTCGGTGCGGACGCCATCTGAAGTCTTCTGGCTCGACGGTCTCGGAGTGTTTTTCGGGACCGGAACGCACGACAGGCCTCGCAGGTGTCTTCGCTGTGCTCAGGTGACAGGCACAGGTTGCAGACCAAGTGTTGGTCTGTGTAGGGGTATTTATTGTGGCATTTGGGGCAGAAACGGAACGGGGTCCGTTCCATCGGCATTCTTCAGCACGCGGTCGGGCCGACCAGGCCCCGACGGGGGATCGAAAAACTACCCCGAAGGGCACCGGAGCTCTTCGATCTTCGATGCGGTGTGGAATCTAAGTACGCCGATCCCGAACGCAACAATACCGACGAAAATCTTCCGAAATTAGCTAATTTTCCGTTCCGAAACTCGGAGCGACAGGAACACGTCCGAACCCGATGGCGGAAAAAAAACAATCGAAGATGGAGTCGACGCCCATGCGCAATGGAGACAAAAGGAGGAGTCACTCAGTCCCGTGACTCGAAAGACTTCTTCGAACAAAAACAACTTGTAACACTCCGGCCCAACACCAGATGGCGAGCTATTGCAGAACATGCGTATCTACAGCGACAGATGCCATCGAACATATATATATATATATATCAGGTCTTAAGCATAAACAGGTTGCTGGTGTTGTTTTGAAAGAATACTTAGTTTCAGTTACAAAGCCAATGGCGCCAGCCCTACAGGTGTACGAGTTCAAAGCACTTGGAACAGGACTGTATGGAGCTGAGCAATGGGGATATAGCGATGTTTCTGTGTTAGAGAGGTCAGAAAACAGTTTAGGATCACTGGCCTTTCTTCCATCTTGTACGCCATTACATCCCCTGGCCTTCGATATGGTAGTTAAAAAGTAGCTCTTGAAGCATTATTGCAGCCTTTGTTAGTTAGAATAACTGCCACCCTGGAGTTGACTCAGTATGCTGCAGCCCTAGCAGATATCATCAAGATAAACAGATTTCATTAAATTTCTTGGCTGTCTTCGATTTTGAAAATTCTAGTCTCCTTGGGCTATAGTGACATCTGGTATTATCCAGTAGAATCTCAAATTCCCTCTCAGGAGTTGCTGAAGATACAGTATTGGGCATTTATGTTCCAGAGGGAGGAGCAAAATGGGGCAGACAGCTCATTAACTGGTGCTTTTGTGATGTTTAAGTCAGTATATGGGTTCGAGAAATATTAGGACTTGATTATGGTCCCACTAGATAGGAAGCAGTACCACCAATTTAGGGTTCCTTTAAATTCATTTACTGCAAAATGGTTGGGCTACCCATCTGAGAAATGCCCCTTTTGTACAGACCGAATCAATTCTGCGCCGCATGTGTTATTGCTTGCCTGGCATATTCCCAGCTGTGCGGTCTGGCTGGCAGCTGTGTATAGGCATCTGGGCACTTCTAGTCATTCTGCTGCTGTGGGGCTATTGAGAGCGGACTCTTTCATTTTGCCTCACTGCTGTGCGAAATGTTTGGGGCTCATGTGGGCAAAGAAGTCCTGCTCTCAAATAATATGGGGATTGTTCTGGCTTATAGTATTTTGTTTGCCATCAGCTGCATATGTGTTATATATAGGACTTAGTTTTAAGGTATTTTAGCTTGGGGTATGTATGGTTTAAAATATATTTTTCAAATTATTTTTGTAGTTGTATGATTATATTCAACTGGATCTACTTACTCTCTTTTATACCCAGGACAAAGAAATAGACTCCAAGGGTCAGCCAGCAGACCTCCTTTGTGGCTACAGGTAAGCAACAAGCTACAAGTGGTCATTTTCCTGAAGTGATCAGTTGACTAGTACCAAGTAGACCTGGACCCTGCTGGTGGACCCTACTGGAGTGAGCCTTTGCCCCTAAGTGCTGTCCCTGAGATCCTGGTAGCCTTAGAGATGACACAGTGGAGCTGCTACAGAAACCCTAAAAATATTGGACTTGGGAAAATTTGAGACTTCCAAGACCTCCAGAGCCATCAGCAGGACACAGTGGCAAATGGCAGATTTCAATGCACCTTCCTTACCAACAGCCTCAGGCTTTACCCGCTGGAGGTTTTTGAGGTCCATAAATAGACTATATGTGAAGGTAAAATTCTAGATTGGGATGAACGCTCCTGATGTACCGATCTGCGCGCCATCAAAGTTGGCCTGAAATCACACCTATGTCCCCAATCTATCACCTTCATAGAGTAACACTGGCACTAAGGTTTTTGGCTCTATTTTAATTTAGAACTTTAAACATGCATGTTTCTTGTACCCTTATTAGATTGTTGTTTTGCTGTCATTTTGATCATTAAAAAGTACTCTATTTTTATATCGGTTTGGGATTTTTATTATTAAGGGTTTTTACTTCATTAATGTTTTGGTTCTGTATAAATATTTTTCACATTGCCCTAAGTTAGGCATGTCTGTAACTTTTAAGTTCACTCTGACAAGTTAATGTTATTATCCCTTAAGGGGGGCTAGCATTCACTCCAAATCTACGTTATTTAACTGTCACTAGCGCTGCTTGAAACAATGTGTTAGTTGGTGATATTGCCAACTTGGGGAATGCTGCTGGAAATACTCGTTATATTTTTCAAAGGACTTCATTCGAACATCTATGATCTGCTCTTATATGTGTTTTAGGACTATGGCTGATAACTCAGTGCTTCAAAAAGTGTTGTTGTCAATAAGGAGTCAAGGGCATCCACAAGCAAAGATATGAGATCCGCAGCTTCTTGTGGGCTGTCCGTCATGCTGAAAACAAGGAACGTGACATGGAACTGAAAACATTTTTCTTGAAGATTTGGATCTCTGCAGGACCTGCGGTCCTCCACTACTCCTTAGCATAACCTCTTCATTTGTCAGTCAGGTAGCCGTGAATCAGGTGTGAAAGTGTCAGGAGAATGTCATCTTCCTAGAACATGATTTTCTGTTCTACCACTGAGTAGGCTTTTCTTGTAATGTCACAGGGCTTCATGATCACTGAATTTAGTGTTTTAAGCACAAGCAGTAAGTAGATGGGCTAAGGGACAACCCTGACCAAAAAAGGCCTCCTTAACTTTTTTCCCCACAAAGTATCCATGCCAAATTTGTGTCCTTTTTATCAAACATCATGGAGATTCTTAAGGTACCCTGGGTTTGTGGATTCCCCTGAAGAGGGCAGAGGAATAAGCCAAAGCATAGCTACATCTTGGATTTTTAGGGAAAAATAGGAAAAAAGGGCATTGCAAAAAAAAGTGTCAGTTTTTTTCCTAAAATGGCATCAATGAAAAGTTTGCCGTGCTAAAGTCACAAACTTCAGTTTCGGGAACATGCAAAGCAGAATCAAAAACCTATTTTTAACCACAGTTTGTTTGGCATTTTTCAAAGTGATTACCCGTTTTTTTCTAATTGCTGTGCTTTCAACCTACTTCCAGTTTGTGCTGGAGACTGCTGTGAAACCCAGGGGTCATCCAGGAGAGCTATAGATTTCTGAAAATAGACAAAATTCTAAACTCAGCAAGGGGTCATTTGTGTATATCCCGAAATGTTTTACCTAAGAAACTAACTGTTGAAATTAATCTTTTTAAAAATGAGTCGGAAATTCCATTTGTGACAACATTTTCATTTGTAAATTCTTGTCATGAAGGCTGGTTTACAAAAGCAATATACCATTAATTGTGTTAAAGCCTTCATGTCGTGGGGATATATAGGGTTTATACGTTTTCCAAGAACCTGAGGTACCTAGAGCCAATAACTGAGCTGCATCTTACAATGGGTTTTCATTGTGTACCGGGTATAGAACGATTCATATGGTAAAATATAAGAATGAAAACTGTGTAGTTCTGATATAGGCACAAGGTATAGTGTTTAGGAACAGTAGTTTTTTCCACATCTCTGAATTTGTGGGTAACCACATTAGCATCAAATTCAGACAGCATTTCTCAAAATGTCTTCTTTCTTCAACACTGGCTTACATTTGGAAGGCACAAATGCAGAGACATACAGTTGGTAGCAACACAGTTGGTAGCAACACGTCCTACTATTCTGTGTTCTCCTAAATCTCTCGATAAAAATGGTGGTTGGATTGATATGGCCAGTGAGGGGACTTAACTGTTGACAAGGTCTTTTTTTCCATGGGTTTGAATTCTTCGAAGTACTATTTCTTGTACTCCAAGATAACTGCAAGGAGGGTTTCTGCTTTATTTTCAGCAGTTCATCATTTGCGTGTTGGCCAAATAAATATGTACCTGTAAATGGTAGATTAACTACCTTCAACTAAGCATCTGGTTTCAACAATGTCAAGCAAAGTCATGATAATCTTCTGAAAACCACACCATGACAATAGAATGCGTGAAGAGCGATTTATTGACCCCAGCGCGTGAAGAGCGCTTTAGAGGGGAGCAATGAGTTGCTGGATCAAAAGCGCGAGGAGAGCGTCCCCTGTTTTCCCTTACGGCAAGGGCCCTTGGGGTCGCTGCTTTCCCAACCCCCTTCAGGAGGGCTGTTTGGGGTATTATGAACCAAGCAAAACCGCCGCCCGTCCCAGGAGAGTGTGAGACGAGCTGTGCACCCACTATGGTGCACCCAGGGTACAGACACCTCCGGTTTACAAATCACTGCCACAGCCTAGGCGGGTGCATTGGACTCCGCCACCAGATACCGGGCCTGCCAGAAGGGCTACAGTTTTTGTCCCGGAGCCAGAGAGAGCTCAGGAAGCGCACCAGGAGGGGCGCACAGCCATAGAGGACACTGCTGGAATGAACAGCTGCCCGCAGGTAGGCGGAGGGCTGCCTTGCAGTTTCTTCCCTAGCAAGGGACCCAGGGAGGGTTCCTGACTACATGGCAGCCCCATGTGCTCCTCTCTCTTCTCCCCTGCCTCAAGGGAGGGGCCCATGGCTATACAGCCTTGCTGATGTCAGTAGCAGGCCTGGAGGGGCCTCAACGGAATTTCCCGGTCCTGCCAGTATAATTTTAGCATTGTCACATGATCTATCCTAGGAGCGCAGGTGCTCCTGGATTGAGACACGCGTGTCCCTGATCACCACATTTATTGCAGTAGGAGAGCGGGAGCCCCAGCTTTTTTGGACAAAGCGCTCGGATTCCACACTTCCTATGAGAGGAACACTGTGTCCTTTGCATAGGAGGTGGTGATTGTGACTCCTGTAATACTTGCATTTCACTAGGGTATTCCTGCCCTCATTGTTTCGGCATGGTTCTCACCACCTGGCTCGTACTACATGTTATGCTTGCCATGTTAGGGGTGACCTACATCTTTTCAGGATTTACCTTTTATGCAATGGGAGGGTGTGTTGTATGATGTATACAGTATAAGAATGTTTCACTATGTGCATTATGGTGATAATGATGACCTGAAACTGCTGGTGTTAATGAATACTAGTAACCTATGTACTTTCCAGACTACTGCTTGCTTAGCAGAGTACTAGTAACCTGCGTGGGTGTATTTATTGTGTCACTAGGTTGTGTGTGTTGTGCAATTGCTTTACACATTGAAACTGTGATAAGCCTGACTGCTCATGCCAAGCTACTAAGGGGGGGGTGAGAGCAGGGGTTATCTTGGGTGTGTAGCTCCCTTGCCCTGACTAGATTGGTAGTCCCTGCCTGGCTGAGGTGCCTACCGTAGCCAACCAGGAACCCCATTTCTAATAACCGCTCATCAGCCAGGCTAGTTTGAATCTGGCAGCACAGCGAGCACAGGACCCATGTCTGGGCATATCCAAAGCAGGCCTTATCCTCTGAGAAGGCTTGATTGGAGCAAGTACAACAGTACTTGTTTTTTTCATCAAGGAAGAAGGCGATGATGGTGACAAACCTGGCATCAGAGTAGTCTGTGAAGAATGAGGAGATGATCAAGAAGAAAAACCAAAAAAAATAAAATAATAACTCACCATAGATGAGGACCATGATGAAGAGTGCAAAATCTTTGCTGCTGTCTGAGAAGAGCCCATTGTGATTTCCAGGGAATCCTCTTCCCATCGTTTTGAGGGCGATTTCTATGGAGAGCACAGTGGGCTTTTCTTTACACCGAGTGGCAATGTCTTGAAGATGCTGGTGACACAGTCTGCGGTTAATGTTTGAAGAATGTAAGGAATCAATGATTAAGCTTTGATGCGGATAGCTATCTTATTGGCTCTGACTTCAATGAACCAGTATGACGAGACTGATGATGCCTGTCTCCGTGCCTGTGGTGGGAAGGATTAGAACCCACCTTAGATGACGAATGCGCTGGGTCTAAGACTTCTACATCGCTGGAGATAGTCTTGGTGTCAATTTCAAATGACAACTAGAATGACACAGTCAGTGGTAAGACTCTTCACCTAACCTATTTTCTCAGGATTTCCCTTTGTAGATTCCTCATCAGGACATGATTTCTTAGACACAGATGGTTATGAAGTTGTGCCTTCTAGTTGTTTCCACTTATTTTTCTCTTCTTCAGCCTTCATATTTTGAAATCATCCCCCAAAGTCTGATGTCCTCTTTCTCCTTAGGAGTCCTTTAAGACATCTTTCGGCCTGTATTGAAGACTAACAGTATGGAATGGAGGAAGGCTTTCTTCACAGACCTTGTGAGGGTCTCAAACTGCTTTCTTTCTATGTAAGGAGTGTCACCCATCAAAAAGAGAAGCCACTTTAAGAAGAACTAGTCTCAAAATGTGGTAAAATCTCACGTGACAGCAGATTGTAAAAGATGCTGAGTGAAATTGAAAAACTGTCTCAAAGGACTAGATTTCTGAAGAAACAAACTGGGGTACAAACCTCACAAATGCTTTCAGATCCTTGTTACAGGGACTGGAAAATGAACTGAGTTGGTGAGGCAAACTACCAGTACAATGCATCATGGGTAGAAGAATCTCCTGGAGTTCTTAAATTCTTAAAGGGACAGGATTCTTTTCACTCTATTCTAACAGTCTATTAGCTTACATAATTTCTTGCTCTTTTCATATGTTTAATTTGTCTTTGTACCCAAGATTAGACTTAGTGAATAATGAACTTAAGCGTTTTTTCAGCCATTCTATTCAATGACATATGCATGCTCCAGCCAACAGATATCTTGAAGACAAAAACTCTTCGATTGCACATTGGCACCTACTACTATGAAACCATGGATACAGTTTCGCCAGCACAAACCCTATGGGCTACTGGCAAAGCAACCAACATCAACACCCCCTTTACATAACAGGCAAAACAAGACTTTAAAGCAGACACACCCTGGTTAAGGTAAAAAGGCAGGCACGTCATTAGCGGCCGAAATGTGTCAGAAGGAATTACAGGCACCTAAAGTTGCAATCCAAGACAAGGTTGGCTGGTTCCCGACACTTGCCCCATGACATTACAGAGCCCCGAATCTCCAGTTGGAATGCCAACTTTGACCCTGGGGATTGGCTAGCTTCAGTTGGATCCAAAGCTTACACTAGGTGCTGCTGTGACCGCCCCCCTACTGTCTCAGCAGTAAAGGCGTGGAGGCTAAGTTCATGACAGACTGTCGATGGCAGCAGGGGGTGTAGGAGTGACCCGATCATGCCACACTCTTGGCCGGCCTTTGGAGAGCACAAGGCCTCGAAGGACAGCAACTGGGGCTGTTGGGCAGAGACAGCGCCAATCAACTAGAAGTGCCACAGACAGGCAAACATTATTGCCTTCTCAGGGGGAATCTGCTGCAGGGTTGTGCTGTCCAGACGTTATGGAGCACTAAGTTGGGCTGGAGCCCAAAGAGCCTAAACAGCCCTCAGAGCCCAACAAGCACAATCTGATCCAAGTGGAACAGAAAGCAACTGCAATCGTACAATCACATGCAGAGGTAAAAGAGCTCAGTGCAGCAAGTAGGAGGACCTCTGATTTGAGACTGAGATGGAGGGGCCATTAGCTTACTGCTTCCTTCAGTTTTATGCATTTCAGAAATTCTTATGGTCATTAACTCAGTATATCCTCCTACTCATACCGGATCCTCTGATAGACTGGCCTCACATTCTGGATTGAGCCCAGTCAGAAAACAATGACTGCTCTACACTAGTCGGGGGATAGGAGGCAGGGAGCTGATGTCCTCAGTGCAGGAAAGCACTACACCTGATGTCTTTAGCTTTAATTCAAGGGTGAGCACAGCTGATGGCTCAAGCTCTCATATTAATCTATCTCTTCCAAGGTGCCCGACTCTCCCCCAGCACAACCTTTGACCACTTAAGTTCCTGGGAGTGGGGTCTGTGTACCCAACTCAAAAGAAATGCTAGAGCATTTTTTTCACTTACAGATCTGTTGAATGAAGAGAACTCCTTTTCTGGACCAAGTTCGGATTTGGACTATGAACTAGGAGCGGCTAAGCATAAAAAAAACAGGTCTCTACAGAGGATACTATAATCCGTTTACGCTCCACTCAGGCCATAACCAGTAAAGCCTGAGACTGGGGCTAAAAAATAAAAAAAATAAAAATAGGAAAAAAAGAAAAAAAAGAAAATCAGGAACAGGAAGCTTAAACTACAACAGATTTTACTTGGGGGAGCTGGGTCTAGGCTAGTACAAGGTCGCCCTTTACAGTGCTGCTAGACTACGGTGTTGAGGACTTGTTGGCAGGTGCTGCCCAGGAGGAGGAGGAGGATGATGATGATGACTTTTCATGGGATACGGAAGGTACAGCACTCACACCTGTGAATACTGTGACTGAAAATATGGATCAACAGCTCCCTGGAGTGGTTGTTATAGTGTCAGGTTGTGTCTTATCAGGATCTGCTGCTCTCTACTCTCCCTCTGCTTTTTGTGCCCCAGCCAATCAGGGTTCTCGGGAGCATACAGAAGTTCCATCTGAAGCACGCCCAAGCCCCTTTCTCTATTTTTGTCAGTCATGTATTACTTAATACAAGTATACAGGGAAGAATACCAAAAGGATTCAATGTTTCTGAAAGCCGCGCATTCCAAGATTCAGGTAACATTGTGTAAAATGTCTTAAAATATAGACACTCCCTATGGGAGACTAAATGACATGTAGAATCAGTCAACGCAGCTGCAGGAGACTGTACAGCATGCACAGGTTCAGGCTGAAGCTCAAGAAACATGGCTAAGTGGTAACTCATGGCGATGCCAGGCAGTACATTGTTCATCTATTTAGCCATTCCTTCCCTCAATTTAAAGGCTGAGATACTGACTGCCAGGTGCAGCAAGCATATTTTTTTTCCTTTTAATAAACCTTCTAAGGGTAGAGCCTTGAAATTTCTACAAGCAATTTTGATCTAGGTGGGCAATTTCAACTTTCGCCGGCTACTGTACCAGCTTGCTCAACCACGTAGCCATGGGAAATCCTGCGTGGTTGAGTTTTTTGTGCGGTCTGATTTTTGTCAGGACACAGCAGTACAAAAGGTAGCAGCTGACTGCAACCTTTGTCAAACTTGGGGCTACTGTTTCTCTTTTGAAGCCAGTCTTTCAATCTGAGAATCCTCTACCAGGATCTAACTTTGTTTTTCCAAGACTTGATTAAGGCCAAGGATCTTTTGGAATCTTGGTAGCAGAATTAGTGACTGGTATGGTTTGATTCAGGGCTTCCTTGAAGAACATTTTTGTTACCATAATTGGTAAAAAATTGATGGTTATTTTTGCTTTTTTTTTTTTTTTTAAACTTCCCCTATGCACATGTTTCCGTGGTCTTATGATCTGGCCTCTTAAATTAGGGGAGGGAATGCTCTAGGAAGAGTTGGTGCTGATCAGTGATGACCAAAGTGTGAATATGGTGTGGGGGAGGGGTTTCAAGGTGGGGTGCGCTGAAGATTCTAGTTTCCCTCAGGAACCTGCGATAGGCCAGGGAGTGTGCATGGCAGGGGGTTTGGAAGCGGTGGCTTGAGAATGGAGAACAGGGTGGCTTGGGATAAGAGTGTGTTGGCTTGGAATGATTTTGTTGGTTGGTTTGGGTGGCAGAAGGAAAAAAGCGCTAATTATCAAACTGGGGAGGGGGGGGTGCATTTGTGCGGTGTCATGCAGTACTATGTGTTTTTAACACTTAAGGATGACCAGTAAGATTGGTACTGGTAGCTGGGATTTACACTTGGTCAGCTAGAACATTGCAGTCTATGATCAACCGCTAAGTGTTGATATGTCAAGAAGGAGCTCTTGTTTTTAAAATCTCACCTTCTTTGCCTCCAAGAGACCCACCTATTCCGGTCACAGAAAAAAAAATCTGAATATCTGTGTCTGTAACTTACTTGTTGCAACCGGCTGGGATGGGTCTCAAGAGGAGAAACGCCCGTTACCAAGAAATCAACAATAAAGGGTGTGCTAGTCTAAATGAGACTACCTAGGCAGCTGGGCAATCAAACAGATAGGGAAGATCCATGTCCAATTTTGTTTGTGTGGTGTACACATGAAATAGGGATGGATGCAATATTTTTCAACTTCTTAGTATCTGAACTGAGCCTATAAAAACATCCCCCTTTTTTTCTTAATGTGGCGACTTTGATTTGCCATTAGTACCGAGAGTACCTCAGGTTCGTTGCCAGTTCAAAAGCACATAAAAGAATCTTGGCTGCACTGAGGGAGGTCATTAACCCTCAAGCCCTTATTGATGTATGGAGAGCATGTGGGATGTCTTTACCAGGCCACACATTTTACTTGGCCTCCAAAAGTCCTTTCTCAGATTGAAATGATTATTGAAAGTAGCACTGCTGTACCCTCACTTTCAAAGAGACTGAATCCACACGTTATCTGAGGACATAATGCTCCATCTGTATTTACTATATTGAGCTCCAGCACCATCACTGCTTCCCTCTCTAGGTGGTCCTTTGACCGCAAATTGCTGCTGGCGGAGCACTATCTGAGCAATATGTCGGCCTCTGTGAAGAATATTTTCTTGATAATCTAAGAGATATACAATCATCATTATTCAGTGTTCAACAGGTCAAGGTCAGGTTCTGCGGACATCCTATCTGTATTTTGGGAATTTTATGCCAAACTATATCAGGAGGAGACTCTCCCCTCATTAGCAGCTATGAAGTTTGTCCCGGTTATCTACCACTCAAAGCAAGATACCTGATGTTCTCATAATGTCAGTAGAGATCAGGAAAGCGCTGTCTCAATTAGCCTCTGGAAAAGCTTCAGGCCAAGACTTTATTCCTCATGGATTTTATAACGTCTTTGCAAATATTCTTGTGCCTAGACTGGAAGAGTTGGTTAATTCTCTAGACTTTTCGAAAACTGTGCCTGTGTCCTGAAGGGAAGGATATATTTTGATCTTTTTAAAGAAGGGCAAAGACCCTCTTAATTGTGGATCATATCGCTCGATTTCCTTAATGAATACAGAAACAAAAATCTATACTCCCATTCTGGCCAATCGCTTGTCTTCTGTCCACACCAGATTAGTTGAGTATATGCAGCATGGACTTGTTTCGGGAAGGGACACCACTGCTCACATCAATATGGCCTTCTCTATTTTGGGCTTTGCGGAAACACAAAGAGCCCGTGGGTTGGATTCTGCTTTACACTGAAAAACATTCAACAGGGTCTCATGGGGTTTTCTCTGGCAAATATGAGGCTCACACGGAAGTTTATAACTGCTATCAGAACACTATATGTCATTATCAGCCCGACTTGTTAGTATGGGGCATATTTAGGACAGTCTCATGATTCAACAGGGGACTCGAGACGGATGTCAGTTGTCCCCTTATCAATTTAATTATATCTGGAGCCTTTTATCCATAGACTAAGTTTTCAGATACCAATCCGCTGCTACGCCCCAATCAGTTCTTGGGTAAGGTAATGGCTTATACGGAGGACATTGCCATCTTCCTGTCATCTTCTGAGCAAGCACCCTGAAGCTGCAGCCACTGACTTTGGTACAGTCTCTGGGTATAAAGTGAATGTTAGAAATGGGGTCTTTGGTTGACAGTCAGATTACCCCCTGTTCAAGCAAGGACCCTCACTCTAGTCAGGGTAAAAGAGAATCACCCTCAGCTAACCCCTGCTTACCCCCTTGGTAGCTTGGCAGAGCAGTAGGCTTAACCTCCGAGTGCTAGGTGTAAAGTATTTGTACCAACACACACAGTAACTTAATGAAAACACTACAAAATTACACAACACCGGTTTAGAAAAATAGGAAATATTTATCTCAACAAAACAAGACCAAAACGACAAAAATCCGACATACACAAGTCAAGTTATGAATTTTTAAAGATTAAACTAAAAAATAGCGCTTAGAAACAAAAATGCTTCAATGAGATGTTAACACGGCTTCGTGACGGAGTCGTTCCCAACAAGCCGACACCAGCGGCGCCGGACACGGAGTCGTGTAGACCCCCAAGTACAGTACCTTTGGTGTAGAGTGAAAACAAGCCGAGGCGCGAAGTCAGGAATCGCGGCGTCTGTGCAAAACGTTGAATCCGTGCACTTCAAGCGGCGTCAGTCACGACGTGGTGTGGCGACTTCCACTGAGTCGCGGACTTCAGCGGGGCTGCTGCAGCGACGGGCCTGCGAATAGTGTCGCGTTCCAGCAAAGGTCACGGCGTCAGGTGCAGGCGGCGTTACCGATTCAGCAGCGGCGTCGGTCAGAAGTCGATTTCCTTGGATTTCCACCAGCTTTCCTTTCAAGGGCCCAGGGACTGGGTAGGGCACCACTTGTCAGAGCAGGAGTCTCTCCAGAGACTCCAGGTGCTGGTAGAGAGAAGTCTTTGCTGTCCCTGAGACTTCAAACAACAGGAGGCAAGCTCTAAATCAAGCCCTTGGAGATTTCTTCACAAGATGGAAGGCACACAAAGTCCAGTCTTTGCCCTCTTACTCTGGCAGAAGCAGCACTGCAGGAAAGCTCCACAAAGCACAGTCACAGGCAGGGCAGCACGTCTTCCTCAGCTATCAGCTCTTCTCCAGGCAGAGGTTCCTCTTGGTTCCAGAAGTGTTTCTAAAGTCTGTAGATTTGGGTGCCCTTCTTATACCCATTTTAGTCTTTGAAGTCACCTTTCTTCAAAGGGGACTCACACCTACTTGTGAAATCCTGCCTTGCCCAGGCAAGTCATCAGACACACAGCAGGGGGTTGGAGCCGGCATTGTGAGAGGCAGGCACAGTCCTTTCAGATGAGAGTGACCACTCCACCCCTCCCTCCTAGCAGAGATGGCTAATCAGGAAATGCAGGTTACACCCCAGCCCCCTTTGTGTCACTGTCTGGTGTGAGGTGAAAAACAACCCAACTGTCAAACTGACCCAGACAGGGAATCCACAAACAAGGCAGAGTCACAAAAATGGTTTAAGCAAGAAAATGCTCACTTTCTAAAAGTGGCATTTTCAAACGCACAATCTCAAAATCAACTTTACTAAAAGATGTATTTTTAAATTGTGAGTTCAGGGACCCCAAACTCCACATGTCCATCTACTCTCTAGGGGAATCTACGCTTTAATCATATTTAAAGGTAGCCCCCATATTATCCTATGAGAGAGACAGTCCTTGCAACAGTGAAAAACGAATTTAACAATATTTCACTGTCAGGACATATAAACCACATTACTATATGTCCTACCTTAACCATACACTGCACCCTGCCCTTGGGGCTACCTAGGGCCTACCTTAGGGGTGTCTTACATGTAAGAAAAGGGAAGGTTTAGGCCTGGCAAGTGGGTACACTTGCCAAGTAGAATTTACAGAGTAAAAATACACACACAGACACTGCAGTGGCAGGTGTGAGACATGATTACAGGGTTACTTGTGTGGGTGGCACAACCAGTGCTGCAGGCCCACTAGTAACATTTGATTTACAGGCCCTGGGCACCTCTAGTGCACTTTACTAGGGACTTAACAGTAAAACAAATATGCCAATCATGGAGAATCAATTACGTACACATTTTAAACAGGAGCACTTGCACTTTAGCACTGGTTAGCAGTGGTAAAGTGCCCAGAGTAACAAAAACAATAAAACCAGAGTCCAGCCCCCTTCAACAACCTGGGGAACAGAGGCAAAAAGTTAAGGGAGACCACGCCAAGGATGAAAAGTCTAACACGTGTCCCCCCCAGCTAAAAGTGGGGAGCAACTACCCAACCTCATGGGAGTTCTCATCACTAAGGCGGAAGAACCTGGACAGACCATCAGCATTGGCGTGCTCTGTACCAGGACGATGTTCCACCGTAAAGTCCATCCCCTGTAGGGAAATGGACCACCTCAACAGTTTTGGATTCTCACCCCTCATCTGCATTAACCATCTGAGGGGCCTGTGGTCGGTCTGAACTCGGAAGTGAGTCCCAAACAAGTAGGGTCTTAGCTTCTTCAGTGCCCAGACCACAGCAAACGCTTCACGTTCTATGGCACTCCACCTACGTTCCCTGGGTAGTAACCTCCTGCTAATGAAGGCTACGGGTTGATCTAGGCCCTCTTCATTAAGCTGTGAGAGTACTGCTCCAATACCATGCTCTGAGGCGTCTGTTTGCACAACAAACTCCTTGGAGTAGTCAGGTGCCTGCAGCACAGGTGCTGTCACATGGCAGCCTTCAGGGCATCAAAAGCGTTCTGGCAAGCCTCTGTCCAGATCACTTTCTAGGGTTGCTTCTTAGAAGTCAACTCCGTTAAGGGGGTAACAATGGTACCATATCCCTTAACAAACCTCCTGTAATATCCTGTGAGACCTAAAAAGGCTCTCACTTCAGTCTGGGTCTTGGGAGGCTCCCAAGCCAGAATCGTGTCAATCTTAGGCTGTAGGGGTGCCACCTGGCCACTCCCCACCTGGTGTCCTAAGTACACCACAGAACCCTGCCCTATTTGGCACTTGCTCACCTTAATAGTGAGGCCTGCCTTCTGCAGGGCCTCTAACACTCTCCAGAGGTGTTGCAGGTGTTCCTCCCATGTGGAACTAAACACAGCAATGTCATCCAGGTAGGCGGCACTGAACTCATCCAGTCCTGCCAATACCTGGTTGACCAACCTCTGAAAGGTGGCAGGGGCATTCTTCATCCCAAAGGGCATCACAGTGAAGTGGAAGTGCCCATCTGGGGTAGAGAATGCTGACCTCTCCTTTGCCCCCTCAGTTAAGGCAATCTGCCAGTACCCAGATGTTAAATCAAACGTACTGAGGTACTTGGCAGCTCCTAACCGATCAATGAGCTCATCAGCTCGGGGGATGGGGTGTGCGTCAGTCTTGCTGACCGCATTGAGACCCCGGTAGTCCACACAGAACCTAAGTTCTGGAGTGGCACCAGGAGCAGCAGCCTTTGGGACCAAGACCACTGGGCTGGCCCAAGGACTGCTGGAGTGCTCAATAACCCCTAGGGATAACATTTTGGAGACTTCCTCCTTAATGCAAGCCCTGACCCTGTCAGTCACCCTGTAAACCTTATGTTTAACAGGTGTACTGTCCCCAGTGTCCACATCATGTGTGCACAGGTGTGTGACTCCTGGGATCAGGGAAAACAGCGAGGCGAACTGTCCCAGCACGTGGCGACAGTCCCTCTGCTGTTCCTCAGTCAGGGAGGGGGAGAGGATCACTCCCTCCACAGACCCATCTTTCTCTCCTGCAGACAGGAGGTCAGGAAGAGGCTCACTCTCTTCCTCCACCCCGTCATCTGTTGCTAGGAGCATGGATAGCTCAGTTCGCTCAAAGTGTGGTTTGAGGCGGTTGACATGTAGGACCCTCAAAGGGTTTCTGGGGGATTGCAAGTCTACCAGATAGGTGACCTCGCTCTTTCTTTCCACCACCTCAAAAGGCCCAGTCCACTTATCTTGGAGAGCCCTAGGCTCCACTGGTGCCATGACCCACACTTCTTGTCCAGGCTGAAACTCAACCAGAGTGGCATTCTGGTCGTACCACCGTTTCATATCCTCCTGGCTTGCTTCCTGGTTCTCCTGAGCGAGACTCCTGAAGCGGGCAGTCTGGTTTCTTAGTGCCAGCATGTAGCTAAATACATCCTGGGGTGGTTTACTAGGAGCTTTCTCCAAAGCCTCCTTCACCAGACTGAGCGGTCCCCTCACAGGGTGGCCATAGATGAGCTCAAAGGGGCTAAAGCCAAGTCCCTTTTGAGGCACCTCCCTGTAAGCGAACAGAAGGCATGGCAAGAGAACGTCCCACTTACGCCTCAAGGGCTCTGACAGGCCCTGAATCATGCCTTTCAAGGTGCGGTTGAATCTCTCAACCAGACCATTACTTTGGGGGTGGTAAGGGGTGGTGAACTTGTAGGTTACCCCACACACCTTCCACAGAGACTTCATATAAGTGGATATGAAGTTTGTACCTCTATCAGATACCACCTCCTTGGGGAACACCATGCGGGTAAAACCCCCCATCAAGGCACGTCCCACCACGGGGGCAGTGACCGTCCTTAGAGGAATGGCTTCTGGGTACCGTGTGGCATGGTCCACCAAGACCAGGATGAACCTGTTGCCCATGGCTGTCTTGGGATCCAGAGGCCCCACAATGTCAATTCCTACCCTTTCAAAGGGAGTGCTGACTACAGGTAAAGGTTGGAGGGGAGCTTTGCATTTCCCCCCACTCTTGCCACTTGCCTGACAAGACCTACAATAAGCAGCTGACTGCTTGTGCATCAAGGGCCAGTAAAAGTGGGAGACAAGCCTCTTATAGGTCTTGTCCTGCCCTAGATGTCCTGCCAAAGGCACATCATGAGCCAAACCCAGTAGGAAGGCCCTGAAGCACTGGGGTACCACCAGCATACGAGCTGACCCAGGCTCTGGAACCTTAGGCTCACTGTACAGGAGGCCATCCTCCCAATAAATCAGGTGAGTACCTGGCGCCTCGCCAGCCGCCTGGGCTGCAGCCTGCTGCCGCAGCCCCTCAAGAGTAGGGCACTCCTTCTGCGCTGTGCAGAATGCTTCCCTGGTGGGTCCCCCTTCCTGCTGCCACTGCGACAGCTCAGGGATCTCTCCCAGTTCAGCCACCTGTTCCCCTGAAGGCTCCGGGGCATCACCCTCAGGCTCTGCCTCCTCCTGGACCGTGGGAACTTCTGGGGCTGGTTTCCCGTGCCCCCTGCCCTTCCTCTTCTTGGCGGTCCCCTGGGCCACTGTTTTAGGCTTCAGGGGCTCTTGACTACCCTGATTGGCTGCCATAGACCGGGTGGATACGCATACCCACCCAGGCAGACCCAACATCTCCAAGTGAGACCTGTGTTCCACCTCCTTCCAAGGGGAATCCTCCAGGTCGTTACCTAGCAAACAATCAACAGGCATGGTTGGACTCACAGCTACTTTCCAGGAACCTGAGACCCCCCCCACCATTCAAAGGGAACCTGCGCCACTCTGCAGAGGCGCTCAGAGTTGTCTACCGCAACTACTTGGTGAAGTACCCGGGGATCAATCTGCTCTTCAGACACCAGGTGACTCCTCACTGTAGTCACACTGGCTCCTGTGTCTCTCAGAGCCTCCACCCTCTGTCCATTGATGGTCACCCATTGCCTGTACTTCTTAGTGTTATCAGGCACTAGGTTTCTCTGGACCATCTCACTGTCCCCTAGTGAGACAAGGGTCATTTCTGCTGGTTCCCACCCTCCTGAAACCAACTCCTCCCCAAGCGCTACACTGGCCAAACCCTGGGACGGTGCACCAGTGGGTGCTGGTGTACTTTTGGGGCATTTGGGGTCCCCCCTCACATGACCCACCTGGTCACATGCATAGCACTTACGTGGGGGACCACCTGCCACTGGCTTCCCTTTGGACAACCATGGCTTCTTTTCACTGGGGGGTTGGGAATCCTTACCCAGGGAATCAGTTTGGGGCCCTTTATAGAACTCCCCCTGTTTGCCCTTACCCACCCCCTTTCTTCTGAGAGGGACCCTGCCCACCCTTGGCGTGGTCTCCCCCATACCTCTTTTGGACCCTGGTGCTCTCCCAGCGGTCCGCTTCCTGTGCAAGCTTCCTGGGGTCAGTCAGCTTGCTGTCAATGAGGTGCTGGCGCAGCTCTGGAAAACATAAACTGTACAAGTGCTCCCAAGCAATTAAATTGTAAAGCCCCTCATACGTGTTTATCTTACTGCCCTTCACCCAACCATCCAGTGACCTGCAAAAAGAATCAACACATTCCAACCATGTTTGGGATTCCTTTCTCTTGTAGGATCTAAACTTCTCCTTGTACTGCTCAGGGGTGAGACCATACCTGGTGAGTAAGGCCTCCTTCATGACAGGGTAGGTGAGATCCTGAGCATCCCCTAAGGCTGTCAGTGTGTCCCTCCCCTCTGCCTCAAAATGCTTCCACAGGGCTGCCCCCCCAATGAGCTTCAGGGACCAGGTTCATGTGGAGAGCTGACTCATAACCCTTGAACCACAAGTAGATATCATCCTCCCTCTTATAATCCCTCACAAGGTCTTTTGGGATGTGTACCCTTCTCTCAGGCTGCACTGTAGGATTGCTGCCACCATCCCTACTGGGCTGACTCCTCTGATCTATCTCTTTTAAACTGAGCTCATGAGCCATTGCTAACTTCCTTTCCCCAATGGCCAGCCTTCTCTGTTCCATCTCTAGACTGAGCTTTTTCAGCTCCAATTGGTACTCCCTCTCTGCCTGTCTGTCCTGTAACTCTCCAGGTGTCAGACCCTTGGAGGATACACTGCTACTTGCCCTAGAGACTCTTTCCCTGTGAATAACAGGTCCCCCCAATATACCATTATGTACTGATTGCTCTCCCTCCTGATCCTTATCTTCCTCCTCATCCTCAGTGTGCTCTCCAGTGCTTCTGGTTGTCACCCAGGCCCTCAGCGCCTTTTTCAGCTCATCCTTCTTGGAAGAGCTCTTAATGGGACAACCACAATTTTTACAAAACTGCTTTAGCTGTGCCTTGTTGTAACTATCCAATTGCTTCAGGTCAAAAACAGCTTCAACTGATGCATCTCCAAGTAGAGACATGATAAAAGGTTAAAAGAGTGCAAAGTTCCAAATGCAGAAAAGCAAGTTCTCAAATGAAGTTCCAGAAAAGTCAATCACCGGATCAGCTAAAAAAGAAACTGAATGCAGAGCAGAAACAGTCCAAATAGAAAAAAACAAAAATCGCAAGACTAGTAGTATGTGGTCACGTAGTGGTCTGAACTCAAACAGTAGTGTACACTTAATTACTGTATGTCAAGTACAAATACAAGTCCAAATCCCAACCGCTGATCACCAATGTTAGAAATGGGGTCTTTGGTTGACAGTCAGGTTACCCCCTGTTCAAGCAAGGACCCTCACTCTAGTCAGGGTAAAAGAGAATCACCCTCAGCTAACCCCTGCTTACCCCCTTGGTAGCTTGGCAGAGCAGTAGGCTTAACCTCAGAGTGCTAGGTGTAAAGTATTTGTACCAACACGCACAGTAACTTAATGAAAACACTACAAAATGACACAACACCGGTTTAGAAAAATAGGAAATATTTATCTAAACAAAACAAGACCAAAACGACAAAAATCCGACATACACAAGTCAAGTTATGAATTTTTAAAGATTAAACTCAAAAATAGCGCTTAGAAACAAAAATGCTTCAATGAGATGTTAACACGGCTTCGTGACGGAGTCGTTCCCAACAAGCCGACATCAGCGGCGCCGGACACGGAGTCGTGTAGACCCCCAAGTACAGTACCTTTGGTGTAGAGTGAAAACAAGCCGAGGCGCGAAGTCAGGAATCGCGGCGTCTGTGCAAAACGTTGAATCCGTGCACTTCAAGCGGCGTCAGTCACGACGTGGTGCGGCGACTTCCACGGAGTCGCGGACTTCAGCGGGGCTGCTGCAGCGACGGGCCTGCGAATAGTGTCGCGTTCCAGCGAAGGTCACGGCGTCAGGTGCAGGCGGCGTTACCGGATTCAGCAGCGGCGTCGGTCAGAAGTCGATTTCCTTGGATTTCCACCAGCTTTCCTTTCAAGGGCCCAGGGACTGGGTAGGGCACCACTTGTCAGAGCAGGAGTCTCTCCAGAGACTCCAGGTGCTGGTAGAGAGAAGTCTTTGCTGTCCCTGAGACTTCAAACAACAGGAGGCAAGCTCTAAATCAAGCCCTTGGAGATTTCTTCACAAGATGGAAGGCACACAAAGTCCAGTCTTTGCCCTCTTACTCTGGCAGAAGCAGCACTGCAGGAAAGCTCCACAAAGCACAGTCACAGGCAGGGCAGCACGTCTTCCTCAGCCATCAGCTCTTCTCCAGGCAGAGGTTCCTCTTGGTTCCAGAAGTGTTTCTAAAGTCTGTAGATTTGGGTGCCCTTCTTATACCCATTTTAGTCTTTGAAGTCACCTTTCTTCAAAGGGGACTCACACCTACTTGTGAAATCCTGCCTTGCCCAGGCAAGTCAGACACACAGCAGGGGGTTGGAGCCGGCATTGTGAGAGGCAGGCACAGTCCTTTCAGATGAGAGTGACCACTCCACCCCTCCCTCCTAGCAGAGATGGCTAATCAGGAAATGCAGGTTACACCCCAGCCCCCTTTGTGTCACTGTCTGGTGTGAGGTGAAAAACAACCCAACTGTCAAACTGACCCAGACAGGGAATCCACAAACAAGGCAGAGTCACAAAAATGGTTTAAGCAAGAAAATGCTCACTTTCTAAAAGTGGCATTTTCAAACGCACAATCTCAAAATCAACTTTACTAAAAGATGTATTTTTAAATTGTGAGTTCAGGGACCCCAAACTCCACATGTCCATCTACTCTCTAGGGGAATCTACGCTTTAATCATATTTAAAGGTAGCCCCCATATTATCCTATGAGAGAGACAGTCCTTGCAACAGTGAAAAACGAATTTAACAATATTTCACTGTCAGGACATATAAACCACATTACTATATGTCCTACCTTAACCATACACTGCACCCTGCCCTTGGGGCTACCTAGGGCCTACCTTAGGGGTGTCTTACATGTAAGAAAAGGGAAGGTTTAGGCCTGGCAAGTGGGTACACTTGCCAAGTAGAATTTACGGAGTAAAAATACACACACAGACACTGCAGTGGCAGGTGTGAGACATGATTACAGGGTTACTTGTGTGGGTGGCACAACCAGTGCTGCAGGCCCACTAGTAACATTTGATTTACAGGCCCTGGGCACCTCTAGTGCACTTTACTAGGGACTTAACAGTAAAACAAATATGCCAATCATGGAGAATCAATTACGTACACATTTTAAACAGGAGCACTTGCACTTTAGCACTGGTTAGCAGTGGTAAAGTGCCCAGAGTAACAAAAACAATAAAACCAGAGTCCAGCCCCCTTCAACAACCTGGGGAACAGAGGCAAAAAGTTAAGGGAGACCACGCCAAGGATGAAAAGTCTAACAGTGAACATTTGTAAAACTTAAGTAATAGCTAGCTCTGCTTTAGGAGTTGCAAATTTCTGCCATGTCAAGATAGCTACTTATCTAGGTGTCTGTATTTCCCCGTGCAATTATAATTATTGAGGGGTTTTATCATGAATCCTGGGCACTTTCCTGGAAATAGGATCAGTATCATCTGAGGCTTATTGGTTGCTGAAATTTGATTAAAATGGTCCATCTGCCTCAGTGTTTGTATCTGTTTCAGTCCATACCAATTTTCCTTTCTTTTTTTTATTTATTTATTTAAATGGTAGACACTAGCTGACAGGGATTTGTATAGGGATATAAAAAAAAATGCTTGCTGAGCCATCAGCTACTGATACCTCGGAATATGGCAATATGGCCGTTCCCTCATTATGGCTGTATTGTAATTCTTCATTCGGATACAGACTACTGTCCATTATGGGTAAGTTCGACTGGCAGCAAGCAATCTTATCCGTTTTTTAAGTGTACTATAATACCTACGCAGGGCTTTACAGAAACAGTTTATATTTAACGTATCAGGTTTACCAAGCTGGCCGTCTAGCATAGGATTTGGACTTCAATTAAAACGCATTGCAGTATTTCATCCTTTAAACCTCAGCTGAAACCCTAACTTGCCACTGCATTTGCAGGTTTATTTGCAATTCTAGCAACAGGTTGGTTTTAAATAACTTGGCCAATTGTTCTCGAAGGTGATATTCCACACTTCTGAGTCTCTCCGTTGTCCCCATGGCACACATCAGCATTGTTTCTTTAGATCTTTGCATCTTGGTGATTTTGTGACCCATCTTCCGCCTAATGATTTTTCTGTGTCACACCTTGGTCTCCCCAACTAACAGCATTTACAACAGTTAGTGAATAAATGGGCCAAGAAGTTAGGCTTGACTGTGACCATGGAGGATATCCGGGTCACCACTCAGCTGACACAGGACGTACTTAACACTAATTAAGTCTCATTTTTTAGGACCTTATATGATGTATACTATACGTTGCTCAGCTCCAGGAGCAGACGCTACTCACCCTTCACTTTCTTTATTTTGGGCTTCAGAATGTAATAAAACAAATAATTTATTACAATGGGAATTTGATCATAATCCAAAGCTTGTAATGCTTGGCCATTCCAACTCTATCCTGCACAATCTAACAAATCTACTTTTAAGCTAGTAGAGTGGCTAGATTGTGTACCACTAAGGCCTAGCAAAGGAGCAAACCAACTGATCCTAGGAAGTGCTTGCACAATTTTATTCTTGTCCGTGGCTTGAATTTTACAATAATTAATTATAAGCCAAATAGGCAACAACTGAAGAAGCTATGGGAGACAGTTAGGAAGTGTTTTGTTCTTTGCATGCATACCTTTCAGGGATTTAAAATAATTTAGAAATGGTTTAAATTGGCCAGGATCTTTAGATTTCAGAAATATGACACTGCATTATCGTTTTTTTTCAAATATTTCTTTCTTTACATAACTATTACTGAGATTAAATGCTATTATTGTATTGCCTATTGCAGTTTGTTTTTTGATAATTTTCCAGCAAAAAAATATAATAAAACAAGCATTTACAATGCAATGGGGTCACACATTTGCTCAAGTTAGAGAGATTATTGTTTTAAACTCCTAACCGGACTTTTCTTGCCCAAAATGAAAAGTAAAACAGTTTCACATAAGTGAGCCGATGGCCGCCATGAGTGCAAAGCTAACACACACAAAAAAAAACAGAAGTTGGCTCGCAGTGAAACCTATTGGCAAAAGTGCAATTATCCATGTAACAGGGTCGATGTCATGCAAAGCGCTTGATTACTGCCCAGCGAGATCGCTCTGCCTACGAAAAAAAAAAAAAAAAGTAGTCAAGAAGAAATACGGAAACATCGAGCCATGTATGTTTTCAGTAGTTGGCTGGTGCGCTCGAGGCGGGCTAAACACCGGAAAAGGCATGGCGTGTGCAAGCCTTTCACTAATGAAATCAAGCGCATTTTAAAAGGCAAGCCCACAAACCAACCAAACTGATGGGCATGACATGGGTGTGGTTAAAAGCCCACAGAGAGATTACAGCAGGGACAGAGTGCTTTACGCGCTAAACCCTAAAAAAAAAAAAAAAAAAAAATAGAGGGTCTTCGATATGGATTCACTTCAAAGGTATAGTCTGCCACCCTATTTGCAAAATCATTTAAAGCACCTTTCTAGCACATGTTCTGATGGAGTTACTAATGTTTCAAGTCAATGTAATTCCCTTACCCTAAAGATCTGTTCACATTAGGAACTGATGAAGCCCTTGGGTCCACTACATGCTCTTAAACTCACTCCCCATCTAAACTGCCCATGTAATAACTAAACTTTAATGTTCTAAGACTAGGTATGTCTTTAACTGAACCAACTCACATCTTGATCCCTGGCAGCCAACTTAGAAAGCAATAATCCTGCTTTACTTAGGCAGGATCCTTGGTCTTTTTAAGGTGAAATAGTGTGTGGAACATTATAATTTCTGTGCCCCTGTTCCACTGTCTGACAATTTACAGGTATTGTGGTAAACCCAACAAATTCTGAAGTCTTTAACGTTCTCCCTCGTGCAGCCCAAAAGGTCAACACTGACCATACAGCCACAGTTATTAAAAAAAAAAAAAAAAAGCTAGTTTCTGTAAAGGTACATGCTAAAAAAAGGTTGGGGTCATACAAAAAACCCAAAAGATGCTTGCTCTTTGCTATAATTGTAAGCCTTTGGTGAACGTTCAAGAAAATTAGACCTATTCATCTTCAAAGTAAAAACACTGACCAGACTTCGAATTTATTTAGAATTATTTACTATGTGATGCTGTACATAGCCTCTGATTTCTTACAGTAAATCTACTGCTCATCTTAGTCATTCCTATAGAGTTAAGACCACAAAGTAACTTAGCAGTTTAATTGTAATGCAACAGTAGAGGGAAACTTGAAATGTCAGCTGAAAATGTCAGCTGTCAGTTTCCAGTAATGACCTATTGCCCAAGGACAACAAGGCCCAACATCTACAACAAACCTTTCTGCTGATGCTGTGCATGTAGTCCATTAAGCATGGGAAACAACCCCAATATAAATACTTTAAACCTTTTCAAATCATAGTATCCCTGCTTCTTTGAGATGAAATTAAAGATGGAATGCAATGCTGCAAAAGGCTACAAAAGGCTACAAAACAGATGGGTTTTATCAGCTTCATTTTATTGCTTGATGCACAGACTCCTTATAATTATCTTTTCATGATGGGTTTGCTACCCTCAAGCATCAAGTAGGCTCATGATCTACATAAAGGTTCTGAACAGGCAAATTAATACACAATCTGGAGGTGAATAACTTTAAAGCTCCCACCCCTCCCCTAGCCCCACCCCTCAGAAAAACAAATCGATGTTAATCAGCAGACATCATGGTAAAAGACTTGTGATAGACAGCAGATTTAAAGATTAAATCTTAGTACAACTCTTAGAAACACTAGCTCCAACTGGGGCTATCACGCCATCTTGACGGAGTCATTCCCAACAGTCCGACGCCACTCGCAAGGGAGTGTGGGCTGGTCATGGAGTCTCAAGTACCCCAGGTACAGTACCTTAGTAAACTAGGAAACAAAGACTGTGCAAGGAGTCTGGGAGGTAAGGTGTCGCTGGAGCCGGTGCGGCATTGGTTCCTTACTGCTACCGGGGAGGGGGGACATTGGTTCCTTACGGCTGCAGGGGGGCGGTTGATGCGGCATTAGTGGTGAGGCATTGGTTCCTTTCAATCCGCTGGGGTTGGTGAATCCAAAGGTCAAGATGTCGACTTCGCGATGTCACAATCGCGCCAGGGGCCACGGGTGCTGTGGCGGAGTCAGGTGTCATGGACATCGGTGACAGGGCACTCCGGACTCACACTGTGGCACGACTTCAGAGGTGCTGTGGCGGCGGGCCTGTCGCAGTCCTTGCCCTCAGCGGGGACCATGGCTCTTGGTGCAGGCAGCGGCGCAGAGTCAGACAGCGGCACCAGTTCCAAAGTCACTCGAGACGATGTGCTTGTTTCTTATTGGTTACAGCAGAACTCACTCCCAAGGGCACAGGAACTGGATTTGGCACCACCTGGCAAGTCAGAGCTCTTAGCACGAGAACCCAGGTGCTGGTAGATAATGTATTTGATGTCCCTGAGACTTCTATTAGGAGGCAAGCTCAGTTCAAGTTCTTGGAGAACCTTGGAAAAAAGGATGTAGAAAGCAAAGTCCAGTCCTTTCACTCCCAGGACAGAAGCAGCAGGCCAGCACAACAAAGCAACAGACAGAGTGTCAGTCCCTCCTACGGCATCTAGCTCTTCTTCCTGGCAGAATGTCCTTAGTCCAGAAGTGTTCTAACTTTGTGGGGTCAGAGGTCCAGTACGTATACCCATTTCTGCCTTTGAAGTAGGCAAATGTAAAAGAAAAGTCTTTGTAGTGCAAAAGACTTTGCCTTTCCTGTCCTGACCTCCGGGCACACTCCAGGGGGTTGGAGACTGCTTCTTGTAAGGACATGCATAGCCCTATTCAGGTGCACTTGTCAGCTCCTCCCAACACTTTAACCTAGGAAGACCCATCAGGATACGCAGGGCACACCTCAGCTCCCTTTGAGTTACTGTCTAGACTGAATTCAAAACCAGCCCAGAGACAAAGAATGGATAAGCAAGAAAATGCCCACTTTCTAAAAGTGGCATTTCAAACTTACAATTTAAAACCCAACTTCATAAAAAAGATTTTTTTTAAAAACTTCTACATTTTGAGTTCAAAGACTCTAAACTCTATAGCTCTATCTACTCCCAATGAGAAATGACACTTGAAAGATATTTCAAGGCAATCCCCATGTTATGGTATGGGACAGGTAAGTCTTGAAATAGCGAAATACTGCTAATTCCGGTTCTCACTAACAGGACATGTAAAACACACCAGTTCACTTACTACCTTTTAAATACACTGCACCCAGCCCATGGGGCTGCGCAGGGATGTCTTACATGTAGTAAAAGGGAAGGTTTAGGCCTGGCAAATGGGTGCAATTGCCAGGTCGAAATGGCACTTTAAAACTGCACACACAGCCACTGCAGTGGCAGGTCTGAGACATGTTTACAGGGCTACAGCCTGTGTGCCGTGTCCACTAACACTGTATGCAATCTATGTAAGTCATCCCTACAGCAGGCCTTCCTGCCCTAAGGCAGTGTGCATTATATTAAATGTATGGTCCTATCTGCAAGAGCTTCCCACCAACAGACACGTTTCTGACCCATAGGGATGAGAGCCTCTGCTCTTGGGAGGTGAGGAACAAAGCCTGCTCTGGCAGGGATGTTAGACACCCCTCCCAACAGGATGACCCGCAAACTACCATTCCAAAGCAGTTGGTTTCAAACAGCCTAACGCCTTTGGAATGAAAATCTGGCTTCCCTTAGAGGTGAAGAGATGTCGACTCCCCATGACCCAGGGCCCATTAGGACCCTGGACTGGAGGTAAAATTAGTAGTCAGATAGGTGTGTCCACCTTCAGGTCAGTTCCACCCCCTAAGGTGAGCTTCCTTATGTGGACAAGTAATTTGAAAGTCTGCCATCTTGGTGATGGCAAAACTAGGAACTCTGGGACAGGGTTATGCACACAAGAAGTGCTCATATATGGGGTATAGTGACCCAAGGCGTAAGTAGCCCATTGGCTGCTACCCTACACTCACCTAACACCCCTAAATTCAGTAAGGAGTCCTTGGCACCAGAAAATCAGATCCTGCCGACCTGAAAGAAGATGAGACCCTGAAGTGTCACAAAAGCAAGAACAAAAGACCAGCAGCTGACTTGGTCCCAGCCCCGCCGGCCTGCCTGTTGCCCTAGAAAATTGGTTCAAAGACAACGTGTCCTGCAATTGCCTGTGCCTACAAAAGCCTGGACGGACTGCCAGCCTTGAACCAAGACCCAGGAACTCCTGTGGAGTAGCAGAGCTGGTCCCCTGCATCCCTTGGACACCTCAGAAGAACTGCAAGGACTACAGACCACCAAAACCTGACCCCCGAAAACACCACTGCCCCTTAGCCACCTCTGCACCTGGACACCCCAGTGCCTCTCGAGGTGACCAGTTGGTGCTGCCTTGGACCCTGGCACATACTCACCATAAGTCTGGTAGATTGGTCCTTTATGTGGTTGTAAAGTACCTGTATGCTGTATATGCTTGCATCCATTGGTAACGTTACCGATTCAGATTTTGCACTGTGTTGATTTTTCAAACCTGTGAAAATTAATATCTCAAAATGTACTTACCTGATTCGGATTGTCTTGGTGCCTAAAATATGTAAATATGTAATTTTTATAAATTGGCGTGAATCTCCTTATTGAGTCAAGTATCATTTATTGACTGTGTGCATTCAGCAAATGTCTAACGCTTCTCTCTGATAAGCCCAGGGTTGCTTAACCACACTACCCCTTAAGAGAGCACCTTGGGATTGCTAAAGCGAGCCTCTGTCCACTTATAACGGAACCCTTGGACTCTTTCCACAGTATACCTCATTTTGGTATACCATATAAAGAGCCAGCTTCCTACAGATGTGTGCTTCTTTAATGACTGATCAGAAAAACATGCATCTAGCCTACGAAACCAAAAAAACACCCTGAAAATAAATCAATCTTATAAACTGTTACCTAAATCCAGAGGTTCGTCCTTTCCTTTAAGAATGGCCTGCAAGACCGGACTCTCCCAAGGTCCCCCATCCTTCATGATCTGGGTTACAAGTCTTAGTTCCATATTTTCGTACGGCATCAAGATGTCATTGCAGTCCTGTAAATTAAACAGTTTAGATTACTGACGAAATTTGTACATGAAGTTAACCCATTTAAGGTTTTGCAAGATTTTACAGCCAGATAGCTGGCCTCTCATCATTGTGACATTCAACTGTACAGTTTTCCCAATAACTAGAAGGGGCATTAAAAAAAAAAAAGATAAGATGAAGTGGTTAACCTATCCAAAACAAACTACTTATTCGTAATTAAATAAGAATGTCCCTTATTTGTAATCCTGGTTATGTACTTATAATCCAGGAACTTCACTTTTCAAGAAAGCGCAGCAATTATGGTGAAGCAGGTCACATTTACAGAAAATTCAAAGTGTGGAGGTAATACATTTTCAGCTTTTTTACTGGCGTAACAGGATGGGGGGGGGGGAACGACTTATTCATGAGTTCAAAGTAGTAATCAATGGAAGAAAACAATTACAAGCAACGTTCCCTTTCAGCCTCTGTTACAGCATTTGAAATCATAACCATCAGAACAGCAAAGTCATTGCTAAGCTACGGAGGTACTTCTTGATCCAAAGAACAGAGAAACATTTGAATTAAGCCATGAAAATAAGTTGTGGAGGCAGGCTGGTTCCACCAAGGTGGATATGCTGGAGTCAATGCAATAGTTTTAAGAAAAATGTGGTTGGATCTCAAGGTCCCCATACTGAAAATGTAGATTGGAAAGAGAACAGTGGTTGCTACGTTTCCTCTTGTGGAAAGAGAACTGGGTCTACTACAAAGGGCCTGCTCGCTTTTTGATAAGTAGCAATGCACATACTACCCATCTAGGAACAGATTGTTTTGAGAATGCTGAACTAATGCAAACAGAAATGATTTACAAATGTTTTTAATTTATATTCTTAGTTTTATCCAGATAATTATTTTGCCATTTCTTCTTTGGAGGTCATGATGAGGAAGAAGACCGACTAGATGTCTGATAAATGAAAACACTGATATGACTTCTGCAAAGAAGGAAACCAAGCTCTTAAGGATTCCATAAAGTCCATAGTTGCCAGCAAAAAGTATGTTAACTTTAAAAGAGGATTTTAAAAATGAGAAGCACAGTGAAGGAAACAGAAGTCTTCTTCAACAGGGCAGGTGCATTTTTTAAGTCCCTGCTAAGTTTGAACAAATATGCCTTCCCTTCTTGCACTCATGCAGAAAGTGAAGCTTCTCCAACCTGGCAGTAAAGTTAAAAATGCTCCTGCAGGGTGGGTGCGGACTTATGTTTCCTAGCCCACCCTGATGCAGGCAGGAAAACTACTGGATCCTGGGAGTGGGCTCCCCCGGACACAATAATTTGTGCCTGCCCTGGGAATTGGATCCCCATAGCCTTTAAAGAAGGGGGGGGGATGTGCCCCCTCCCTTCATATTACACATTGGCCCTAAGGGAAGGGATTGGGGAAGGCATACACCCCGTCCCCAAAAGAAATACTTTGCGCTGGCACTCAGGCCAACTACAGGGGTGGCGGGTTATTCAGGAGTACCACAGCAATCTGATTTTTTTCCATTAATTTTGCGTTAAATTCTCTCCGAATTTCCAAAAATAAAAAAATAAAAATGTTTTTGGCCCTAGGCCTTGGCGGTCAGGGTATCCCTACCCTGCACATTACGTCTTTATTGCTTTTTTTTCTTTTGTTTTTTTGGGACTCCATTCTGAGTCCTAAGAATCAGATCTCACTTTAAAAGTGGTCGGCTTTAATTGCTCAAAACATACTGAACAGATTTACACCAGATCACAAAAAGCACAGTTTCTGGACCATGATCTAACTTTCTGCCAAATTTGGTGTAAATCATTTCAGTCGTTTGGGCTAAAGCTGTGTCTAAAGTTTCTATGGAAAAATGAACGGGGAAAACACATTTTTCTGCTCCCACTTGACAGATCACGCTAAAACTTTCCATGATGCAACAGAGGTGAAAAAACATTTTTGGGAATGTATTGTACAAATTAGTCATGTGGCTCTAAAGATAAAAGTAAACAAAAAAAAATGCATTTCTTATAAAACACAATCCTAACTGTAAATACCCAGTGGCAACCGACATCGGGTAATACACATATACACACACAAATACTACAGTTTTCCAACCAGTACTTGCATTTCCTTTCTATATTAGATGGGCTATTGAAGGAGCGCTCGCGACTACTGGCTTCAAGCTTGTGTCCTGCCATCTGCATGTCCAGAGCTAGTACATTTCTTTATGCTGGATATACAATGAAAAACAAAACGTAACTTATGACCTGAATTTCCTTCTTGGAATAATCTTTTGTTTTCTCACACACTCCAGCATGTCAACTATAGCAGAGTGACGCCTGATTTTTCGCTTTATGCGCCCTCTGGGATATTAACAGAGCGTGCAAGGCAAGGTCTTACTGTATCCTCTCATGTAGGACTTGAGAGAGTAGAAATCACGAAGGTGTCAAAATGAGACTGTAGCATTTGGTAAGAAAATCAACAAATTAGAGAATAGACTGATAAAGTAAGGCTTACCTTGGAACTCTTCTCCACAGCCTTCCAGATTGTGATTTGTGTTTATCTGAAGAGTAACTAAAAATGAAGGATTTCTTTTATGCTTACAAAAGACTGCGATCAAGAGAATTCTGTGCCGTAATTATTTTTTTGTTGATAGTGACTACTTTTATTATGCTAACCTGTTATTTTAGGCTTTAGAGAGCGTTTATTCTGTAGTTAAAGGCAATGGCAATTTTTGTTCTATTAATTTATAATACATGGGATTCCTGTATAAACGCCAGTCTTTAATTTCTTTACTATCAGTGACCTTTGATGCTTTCAGTCGACGATTATGAAGAAAAGATGTCAGAACTCAACTATTATAAGGTATCACAGTCGAGGCCTGACGTCACACCACCTGCTGCCACATCCAGCAGCTGAGGTGAAAGGCAGATCAGGAAAAGAGAATTTTTGAAGCAGCTGCTTAAAAACAACAAAAACCGAAAACCGAAAACTGCTTTCTTTTCTTCTGCTCTATTTCTTTTTTTTTAAGCTTACAATGACAAGCAGGGAGAACATGTTTAAGCCTTGCACTCCTTAAATAGTTAAGAGAAAAGGTAGAATATTTCTGCATATTCCTACACATTCTGAATTAGTCAAACTTAAAAAATAAAATAAAACATGTGTTCATATTTGGAAACATGCTCACTCTCATCTGAAAGATCTACACACCAATGATTTAAGTGGTTTGTGGGAAAGGTGATGGTGTGAACATGAATTAAATGGGAGAAAATACTCCCTGGTGTACATAAGGATGCTAGAAGCCATCGCAGGGTTCTATAACCTTACAAAGGAACTCTGCCTTCATCCTCATTCATCTATATTGGTATGGATCTTTTCTGTGACTTGCAATATCCTTATAACGCTGGGGAGGGGTCACTTTATCCTTTATGTTATTTTACTTTTCAAAATAGGTGTAAAAACATACATAAGTTTATAAGAACTGTAATGTCACATTTGCTATAGAATCAACAGTGACTCCTGCAATGTTCTTGCAAACTCCTGGTGAACCAATAATGTTGTGGGAAGACTGGAAACTGGAGTTTGGAACATATCTAGAAGCCCTGGGAGTAATGTGTATGACGCAAAAAGACAATTAACTTTGTTAAGAGACGATTTAGGCATACAAGATAGGAAGATTTGAGAGCATTTTCGTGTACCACATATGATTGATAATGATGAGATGGACTTAGAGAAAATGATGAATATGAAAGGCATTGAAGGCTTTGCAAGAAAACTATGGGAATAAATAAAACATTCTGATGGAAAG
Organism: Pleurodeles waltl; assembly: GCF_031143425.1. NCBI lineage: Eukaryota > Metazoa > Chordata > Amphibia > Caudata > Salamandridae > Pleurodeles > Pleurodeles waltl. Next base: position 525,628,384 of record NC_090447.1, on the reverse strand, counting down.
ACACGTTTTTTTTCTTAGAGCCCAACTGCCTGTTGAGAGTGTTGCACAATATGTTATTCTAGCTGCCCCATGCAGACTTAAATATTTACATGGCAAGCTTGGGAAAGGCTGACTAATCACACTAATAATATTAGGATCCAAGAGAAACTCTTAAACCTGAATAACCAATATTATAAAAAGTAGCATACTCTCTGAGCAGGACTGAAATAACTTGATCCTACGTAAAAGGGGTTAAACTCCAGATTGTGAGAGGTGAAGCATGATGTGGGTGCCTAGGTGAAGTATCCCAAGGATGTGAACATAATTAAAAAATAAAAAAAGAAGCCTAGTACTACAGATGACCCAAATGGAAATAATAGTGCAGGGCTGTAAGCATGGTAGCATTAAACAGAGCATCACTGAGCAGCTGTCTAGTATTGAAAGTTGGGTGTTGCCGCTGTAAAGAGAGGCTGAAATTGTATTGCATGTACGCAAGAATTCTAAGTTTGATGGTTGGTAGAACAAATGGAAGTGAGGGTGACAAAGTGTTGGTCGGTGTGGAATGCCATGGAAATAGTGGTTGTTTGGATGAATTCACTGCTAGTGTGCAACCCTATACACACCTCCTACGTGCTAAGTTTCAATCAGCGGTGTAGACACATGTGGGAAAATTCTTGCTCTATGTACACTTTAAAAGACTGGAACACATGACCGCTTTTGGGGAGTATGGCTCTTAAAGAGTCGGATGCCGGTCCTTTTTGGTACTGTGGGGTGAAAATACCCATTTTAAGGTGTTTTGAGGCAGATGTGTTGTAAAGGAAGAACAACTAATGACAATATATGTCAAGAAAGGAAAGATGTTGTTCGGAGAGCAGAACGGTTTATGTATTGCATTAGCTTTCAATCACTTTGATCTGGTGTTAGTCATTAATATATTGTAGGTGGAGAAACAGAAATTAGAATATTCAGAGGTTTTTCAACAGAACTTGGGCTAATTGAAAACTTTCATGCACCCTATCATAATGAAGCAAAGCTTGTCACTCCAAATTGCACAGAGTGAGGTCGATGCCATTAGCATTAAAAGAATTGTTTGAATGTGCCTTGATTTAAGCAATTTAAGAGTCACTGCATTTAAGCTGTCCAGCATCTACTGCCAAAAATGAACGAGTATACTTTAGAAGTGGAGTGTATTTTCATTACTGATGCCTTTCACCAGATACTGCTTAATTTAAAATGTAGGCATTTGACTTTGTAACGCCAGAGGGTGCATTTGTAATAGAAAAAAAGACATCTTGGCCCGTTGATGGGGAATACAAAATCTTCATACATACTTGAGGGATATGAGATTTGAACTAAGAGCAGAACACGAGCTTTTGTTGGACATTTTTACCACAAAGCGTGCAGGAAGAGTTACAAATCACATGGTCAAGCGAGTTAAGATTACAAGCATTTTTGTGATGAAACAGGTATCAGCTGTGTGGAATATAGATGTCTAGATTGCTACTGTCTGAACCAATTATAGGAAAGAAAGACAAATGGATATTTGCTGTGCAATTAGCTTCAGGTGGGGCAAAAGGGGAAGAAAATTGAAGGAGCTTTGTTGATGAGGGCAATAAGTTGAGTTGATATCTATAAGGTTAAATATGTCAGGGATGGACAAAGGAGATAGCAGAAGATCTGCTGCTAGGTAAATTCAAATTAGGTTGGCCAGAGTTGTTGATGGCGTTATCCTACAAGGTGACATGTTAGTGGTACTTATTTCCTTGTGCCTGAATGCCTTTGCTGCAAGAGGGGCATAGTGGTATGACGACTACGAAGAAGAAAAAAAGAATGTTTTTTTCTGGCTATGGATGGATCGTGATCTAGAGAGATGTGCGAGAGATTGCACAGACTGAATGCAGAGTAACATCTATTCTTCAGAGAGAATCCCCCATTGTACCTTTGAAGTATCAGGGTAGACAGTGGCAGAAGGGTGGAGTGGATATTCTTGGATCATTTGGATACTGAAGCGTGAAGGGAAAACTAGTCATAGTGTTGATGGATTACTACTCAAAATGGCCTGCGGTGCAGATAGTAGAGGAGGTAAAGGTGGAGCACTTCAATGCTTTTTTGAGCGTTGTGTTCATAATGTAAGGGATTACAGAAGAAATAGTTACAGACAAGGGTCACCAGTTTGTCTCTCCCAAAACGATGGAGTTTGTGTTTGCAGAAGGCATAATACATCAAATGAAGGCTTTAAATTATCTAAGGGAAAACAGTGTAGCGGAAAGATTTAGATGTGTTGTGAGAGGGTGCTTACAAACGCCTGAGGAATGAGTTGAACTGGAAGAAAAAATTAAGGAAGCTGCTTTGGAGCTACAGAACCAGCCGGTCAGTCACCGTTCGTGCTGTTGCGAGGACAGAAGCCCAACGGTGGTTTGACTTATGTGGATGAGGAAAGTGAAGGAGAAGATTTTGACCGTGCAGAAGGGGCAAGGAGGGTGGAGGCCAAGCAGAAAATATACCAGAATAGACATAATAGCAGGCTGCTGAAATCTTCCTGCAATTTCACAGGTGGTCACTGGGTTTGTCATTACGGAGGCATTGTGTCAAAGGTGACCAAGAAAGATTCAGCAACTCTTGGGTAACACTGTTATACAGTGGTCGAAGTGCATTAAAAAAAGTATGGGAATTGTGATGCTGCATGCAATGGGTCTTGGTCAGTGAGCGGGTGGGGTCAAAGGTGTGGCTAAAAAAAAAAAAAAAAAAAAAAAAAAAAAAAAAAAAAAAAAAAACATTCTTTGAGTTTTTTGGTCTTTTACCGTCAGGTAGCTACACATAAAATAGCATGCAGCTTAAATGAAAAATAAATAAAACAAAGTTGTTACTCAGTGGGAAATGCACTATAGAACATTATGAAACCTCTGTTAGTTAATGCAGTGCAGAGGTTTGTGTATAACCAAAGAGCCACAGAACTAAAGCTTCATTGGTGCAGTGGAAAATAGTGACTTGTGTATTTCGAGTGCTACCAGGTCAGGACCTGTATGAATGTATAAGCTATTATTTTAAACATGCTTTATACACAGTATAATATAGACCTACAAAATTCATATAGGTTTAAGATAAAATGGTTCTTCCAAAATATAGTTTTTAGTAATACCCAGACTGTACGTAATGTTTTTTTTTTTCCATAACTGTCCCTTCAACACCTCTTCACGAGTAGTAAGCACTACATAAATACAGTTTCAATTAAAAGCACGCACTTCACAGCTGTGTTCTTAACTCTTTGCACTGCCACTCCAAAAGAAAAATTTGTCATCCAAAGATTTGGTTGATTCGGTCAATTAAAGCCAGTACTGGCAACCAGGCATCCTTTACATTTGCAGGTTACCCTAATCATTTGCAGATTAACTCGCTGCACACATTTGCATTTCTTTCAAGGAAGCTGGTATTCTGGGAGAAAGGCTTGTTTATGGCTACCTGCCCGGCTTTAGTTTCACAGCACAGGAGACCCACTGCATGACTTTCCAGCTTAAGAGCATTCAATATATCAGAATTAACCGTCCCGGGATAGTTGTATTTTTTACAAAATGTAGGGAAATGGTTTTTCAGAAATCTGAAAATTAGGGGCACATTGCACCCCTCGGATTCCACCCACTTCGAAATTGCTGTTAAACTTAAAATGGAGAAAGTGGAACCTCAGGAGACTTGCTCATTACTCTTAAAGACCATGTGAAAGTGGTGTGAATTAATATGTGGACAGGATGGGACACGAGTCAAGATTAAAGGCTTGCCCAACACAGTTCAAGGATTGCGTTTCATGAACTCAGACATTTAGTCACTTCTGTTTGTGTACTACTACTATCTGTAGTGAGTTTTGTTAATCTTTTACTTTGTGGATAATATCACCAACCAGGATCTTTTCCCCAACAGAAACATATGAACAAAGTATTATTTTGTTCTGATATTATTTTGTTTCCTGGTTTATGTAAAAAAAGGGGGAGATGTGTTAGGTTTATGTTGCTTTAAAATCAGAATGCTTAGTGCTTCATGTAGAATGTTTTCCATTTTTGGAAAAAAGATTTTGCGGACAGGCAGTTACTCTGGCAGTGTTTTTGGGTCTGCAACGGAATAAATATTCCCTCATAATCACCAACTCTGAGTGGATGGATGTATTGGGAAGAGTGTAGCCTCTTGGTGTAATTCCATTGCACACTTTTAGGGAACTGCTTTTTCTTTTTTGCTTTTGCACACTATGAAAGTGCATGTGTGTTTTCCTATTGTCCTACTTGTGTGCTTCTATCTCAAGTGCTGTGTTGTTCTCTCTTATCTGTGTAATTCCCTTCACCACGTGCTCCATGTTGTATTCTCATGCGCTTCTCTTCCTCTTCAAACCCCCTCCCGTTCTCCCAGCCCCACCTCTCCCCCCCAGCACTCCATGTAGCTCTATCTTACTGGCTTTCACACTTTTTTTTGTTTCACCGATAAGTTTCAGATTGGGCAAAAAAAAACATGGGTATCGGGCGGATCACAATACTGTACAGCATAAACGCCACTGACAGAGTCAACAGGCCCTAAAGACGAGACCTATTGGCTTTGGCAATGCTTGTTAATTTAGTTTACACTATCAAACAGGATGCCTAGCAGGAAATGATAGGCAACTGAAATTTCTAAGACCACCCCGCATTACCACATGAGAGAGCTGGAGATGTGGCTCAAATTTCTTCAAATGTTAATGACACACCCTTTATATAAAAAAAATCTGTTACGATACCAACAAAAACCCTATGTATGACAGTAGGAAGATACGTATTTATTAAGATACCAATATATGGTAACATGTTAGTACTGAGTACAATATATGCTTCTAAGGAAGGTGATTGGAATTTAACAATACACTACTTCTTAGAAAAATTCAGCAGAGCCGACCCAGGAGTTCAATAGGACAGACCTATATTGAAAGACCTTGCACTACACGATGTATGGAGACTCTTACACCCACGGGAGAGTGCTTACACGGAACTTGGACTCTCATAGACTACTTCCTCACATCGGGCAAAGGTCTGCCTGTTAACACATCTTGCAATATTTTTAAATGTAGTAGTTCTTATAACAGCCCAATCTGAAAACAGCTATATTGACTGCTACGCTGATAAAAAAAATCTCCTGGCGTATGAATAAATTCAAACGCCCAACAGAGCAAATGTTGCTACATTCACACCTAGAAATGTTTGAGAGACAATGAAGGAAGGCTCCGTGACCTTCAGACAATTGCTATGGGTTTCAAGCAAAGCATGTTTTAGATGGTACATGAGGAAAGGTAGGCCAACACACAAGAAAAACAGAGTTTGAAGAGCAAACAAACAATCTTAGAAAATAGAAAATCGCATACAGTGCAATACAACTCATCACCTAACAAGGAACCTTTGCAACCACTGCCTAGGGCAAAATACAAACTAAACTTCTTAATCACACCTCCAGCAGACTACACTCATCATACTGAGAAGGAAATAATACAAATGGGGAGAGGGACCAGGCAGAAAGTAGCCAAAGAGAATGGTCAGCCTCTGAGCCATACATACTTCATCAGGAAACACTCTAAAACACACTAGTGAATTCACTAAATTGTTTACAGGCTCACCTAACCCTGATACGGAAGGCTTGGAGGATTAGTTCCCAGCTCAAATAACATTATCCAAGCTTCCACCACAGAGTGAATCCTTAGTAACCTCACGGAAAAGGAAATAAAAAAGCAATTAATATAAAAAGTAATATAGCACCAAAAGAAGACAGATTGCAAACACAATATTATAGCATTTATAAAGATTGGATATTACACGAGTTAAGTGAATTATTCGAAGACGCAGATCAGGAACCAGAATTTATCCAGCTATCATCACAATCATTCAAAAACCTGGTAGTGTCTATTATGATTGTGCTATTAAAGGCTCATATGCATACTAAATACTGATATAAATATCAATTATTACGAAAACTCATGCACAGTGTTCAAACCCATAAGGAGAGAGCATGACATCTCCACTGCATCCGCCATGTTAAACTAGAAATGACCAGACAGATGGGGAAGCCCTGCCTCTAGATGCTGAAGACATTCAACTTTGTGGAGTGGGCCTACCTCTTCTTTTAAGAACGTTAAAAGCATCATGGTAAGGGAACCAGTTTCATTAAAAAAAAAAATTAAAAAATGGATATATGACAAACTAATGGCTCAGAAATCATGTAACAGTTTTCTCTCCACACTATCTCATTAAACGTGGGACCTACCAAAGGTGCCCTTAATCATCCCTGCTTTTCTTATTGTTGATTGGTCCTTAAGAAGCTAAATTCCATCAAAACCACTTTGTTCAACAAACAACAACAACAGGGGGACAACAGAAACTATTCCTCCAGACTGTTACGCTCTTCTTACAATATGAGAGGACAAGTATTAAATACCATGCATGATGTCTATAAAAATTGAAATTTCAAACTATTCAGGATATGGCATGAAGTGTGAAAAAAATGCCTATGTTCAAGAGCATAGCAGAAGTCATCCTTTCTGTTGGGTACCCTTTTAGCTTAATTATCTGGGCACACTAGTTTACCATGGCCTAAAAAACATGATGAGGAACAAATATACAACCCCTCATACAAAGGAATTCTAAAGGCTTTGCCTGCTAGTCAGATCTGCAACAGTGGCTGGGAGCTAAATTACTTTATTAAGATGAATATTGCACCATTATACAAAGACTTTTTGTCTAGGTCAACTCTCCAAATTCCCAAAGCCCCAATATCAGTAATTGACTCTTTGATCGATATAGTAGAGTTTTAAATCCTCTAAATTATGTACGTAAGCACGACTGCCAGTGGTCTAATGTAACCGCTTATTAAATCATACTACTTAGCAAATCAGCCAGGGAAGGTAGACGTTGAGAACTCAACACATGCACTGCACATAAAGTCTAAATTTTTGCAAAGATGTGAAAAATCGAGTAAAGTGTTAAAAAAAAAAATACTTACCAAACCAGCAAGAACCCTTGTTCGCTAATAATTAACCAAAACCCTAGCGATCACACACTGAACAACACCTTTCTTTCTACAATAAGCAACACTGACTTAATATAAAGCAATCCAACATGCCAACTGAATTATACATGGCACGGTTTCATTATGGTGGGGGGAAACAAACTATTTCTGCTAGATTGCCACGCGCATAATGGAGCCCCATTATGGGGAAATGCAGGAGTCACTATTGCTCACAAAGAGAGGGTTGTCTCTCCTCGGAGGCAGACACAGACATTATAGGGGATATCAAAGACAAAGGACCATGGAAATCTTCCAAACAATTATGCACCGAACGTAGCCTGACACAGATAGCAGAACAACTTACTCTCTCTAAATCTAAACTATATTTTACTAAATTCTTTAATTTATAAATACTTTACAGTGCAAGAGTAACATCAACACAGCCTTAACACATCAGTACAAAATGGCATAATAAGCTCTTGCTACAGTTCTCCAAGACTAGTCTCATATCCTAGAATTTCATGATAAAGGACTCAGAGGCAAGACAGAAGTTTAGCTACCTAAAATACATTCAGTCCTGGTTAAGCTACATCAAGCCCACGCAAGTCCCTCCTTCGCATGCTGTGGCTGCAAACAATTATGCTGTAATATACTTCACATACTACGGCAGTGTCCTAATATGGCCCAATATCAGTCTAAAACGTGACATTCATGGGAACGTCATATGGCTTACAATTTCAAATATAGACTCTTCTGGCCATAATATGTGACATATTATGAACCCTGAAAATAACTCACTCACCATATATACTGGTTTGCAACAACCTGCCAATGGCAAAATTGTGCATTCTACAACTTTGGAAAACATCTGCCGCCAAAATATAAACATTGTACCCTGAAATGTGGATCATGGCAGGGAACAAAACATATTTATAAACTAAAAGATAAATCTAATGTTTTTTAGGCTGCTTGGATGCATTTCACCAGTGGCTCAAGCCCCAAGTCACAATATGAACACGTTACGTAACACAGATAAACACTCCAAGACATGAGCCATAATCATCGCTTGAAACTGGTGAACACAAACTGAGGTAATAATAAGCTGTCTCCCACAAAAACTACTGGGTAGAGACAGGCTTGTATAGACACCTCATATGACATGACTAATGAAAAGGAAGCAGTACATCCTGGCACACCTACCAGTTTATTTGCAAACAAACAATCTAGAAACACGATAAGTAATATACTGGCAAAATCACCTAAGTACTCAATGTACTAAAGCGGTCTTTGCCCAAAAATAGAAGCATACAATGATACTTCAAATATATATACACCCTCTGGGTATTGCTTACCAACGGTTACCCTAGCTTTCCTGCTACCCATCATAACCCTCCACCATTTTTTTCCTTTTCAAATTTTTCATCAAACAATATTTGGATAACATCAGGATGTAACCTTTTAGATAACGGAAGAGAAGTTGGATATTTTTAATGTAACTACCTTGATTAAAAATAAATAAACAGTAAAAACAAAATATTAGCAAATCAGATCTGTTGGTCAGATGATTACATGACTTAACTATTTTGTCAGGGTTAGAGATTCTAGCTCACTCTCTCATCGATTAAAGTAATGAAAGACTGGAAACAGTCCTTAAAAATCTATTTGCCCTTTGGAGTCGTCTTTCTCTTTTACTGCCGTGACACTGAATCCAGTCACTACTTTAATGACTAGCAACATAGCAGATAAAAGCTCTTGATTTATTCCCCCACCGCCCAATTATCATTAAATTCATGAAAGCACACTAAATGATAGTTTGGGTTTAATAACCACCTAGCTGACCCAAGTCGCCAGTCGATGCAAGCAGAAAGAGCATGACAACAACTAAATATTATTCCAATAAAATGCCTTTTGGGTTAGACAGGGGCAGAAAAAAAATCTATCAATATAAAGTGACGCTTGCTGCTTATTAGGTCCTATCTGTCTGAACCAGAAAGAACCATAAGAACATTTTTGCCGCAAACAGTAAGGATATTTTCAAAATTGAACTGTCAATCAATAGATATTTACTGCCTCCATTGACCCATCATTGTATCCTTGCAATATTTCCTTGAGGAACCTGCCTGTTTTTTTTCATTCCTAAAGGTTTTGATAACCAAGATCAAACTGCATCCATTTTTTTTCAAATTCCAGTCAAACTTACTTCCTTCCTTTTCTGATCCTCTTCCTTTTTGGACTGAATTTTCACCTTGCAGGACTGATTCTATTTTGACTTTTACTTCTCAAAAAGAATGCAGCTCTGTTCTTAATCCCATACCTGTGCAATTAATATATGAAATGAAAGACTTTCTAGATACGCCTTGAGTCATTTTTTTTCCTCACTCTTGACCGGTCGAGATAAGAACAGCAGTCCTCACTTGTGTCCCTCATATTACTCAGCCTATTATGCACATTCCAGCCACCGCAATGATTCTGTAATCATAAGCGGATAAAAAAGCTATGTCTATTTTTAGAAGCTAGCAGAGTTATACGATACTTAGGATATCTTTAGATAAGCGAGTGGTATGGCACTGGTCATCAACTCAGTTCAGACCTCTGGCTGCTTGCAGATGTCATCACTGTTAATGCCCTGATCCAGCTTGATCTGCCAGCAGTATGAGACACTGTCAATCAACACCTAATTCTATTATTCTATTCATTCTTTATTACTGCATCTTCGTAGCTATGCCTCCATTTCTGACACATCATACTTTACCCTCCCTCTAGAACCACAGGTTCTATTACGGATTCCCCATTTCTGTGAGACCAGATAGAGTTGGGGCTTTTTCTGATCTTGTTCCTTTCTACTGGAACGCTCAACATTCGAGGTTGACGAAAATCTTTTCACATCTTTTGTTTAGGAAGAAACTGAAGTCCTTTTAGTTTAAACGTGTTTGACTGAACTCTTCAGCACTCGGCTATTTTTACAGCACCAACAGACCATATGGATTATAATGTGTTTTATAAGCTCCTGTTAACATGACATGTATGCATTCTGACGTTCCAGTCTACTAATTTGGATAAAGATTTAAAAACAAAGACATCATCTCTGGTCCTCAGTCTAATAGTTACAAAGATATGGGTCCTGTGGGGACATATGTTTCCTAAAAAAAGGGGTTTAAAAAGCTAATCGCAGGATCAATAGTAGGCAAGAGGGTAACTGTTCAGCTTCTATAAAGCATGAGTGACCCGTCTTCCTTCAAGCCTCAACTTCACTGATCAAGAGAGCAGAAGCAGAATGACAATTTGTAAATCAAATGTCTGACAAATAATACGAAAGCAAAGGTGATCCATGCCCAATCTTCCACTGAATGACTAAACATGTATATGCAACATATGGAAAAACACAAGAAAAAATGATTTTTACCTGTATTGACTCAAGAATGCCTTTTAAAGGAGTTTCATAAAATTCATCTTTGCCAAAAAACAGCAGCAGTTCAAAAAGACTCCTAGAAATAATTAAACACACATTCTTTATACAAATGTCAAGTAGAAAGTACAGAAAACATGAGAAAACCGATATATTAAATTTGTAATTTATAATTCAGTTCATTATGAACATAAGGTGTTGAATTAAGATAGGGCGAAGCAAGAAATAAATGTGAGAGCTCTTAAAGAATCTCTTTCCCTTTTTTAAATTCAAAACTGCTTCAGCAGGAAACATAAATTCTCCTTTTCAAATTATTGTATTTTAATACTCGACTGCTGAGGGGAACATTAATTCAATGTTCCTGATGTCCAATTGTGCCCAACAATTGATGCTTCTGGTGCAAACAGATAAAAAAAGTTGTTTTTGTTTTACACTATCAAAATACTGAAACAAATGCAATAGTAAACAAGCAACATTTTGGTTAATGCACTTGCCAAAAACGTGCTTTTAAAAAGAAATTCTAATTACTGCAAGATCTGAAATGTTATTCTGAGAAAGCAAAATCTTACTATGAACTTTAGTTTGCTTCTTTGGAAGGCTCAAGAAGCAATCTTTTTTTTCTGCTGTGTCCCTCAGCTGTCTCGTTTTAATGTGTTTAACCTGCAAACATGAGCACATTAACCCACTACAAACTGGCTTTACCAAAGTCTGTTACGAAACATTTCTGCAGCAAAGGTTTTTTTTTTACTACCAATTCTGAACGAATGTTGCACCACAACATTGTCATTAATTGTGTTTAATAGAAGGTTGCCTGAAAAAGTGGTCTTTAACTATAATCCTATAAGAGGTCGAGAGTACAGAGTCAAAAAACGAATCTGTCCTGATGAAACTGCAAACATTCGAGTGAGACACGCTGACATTTTTTTGAGGATACGTCAGTGTTTTATTTGTTTTCTGTGGCGGCACACTACAAGTTAATGATTTTTAAGTGATTTCGAGGCATTATTATAGGTAAGAGAAGCATAGTTGGACCTTACATAGCGAAATATAACCATAAGGTGGTAAGTACGCCTGAAAATGTTGAGTCAGGGACAGAGTTAGAAAGCAGCTTGATGGAAAAGGAACTATAACTACTTGGTCAGTTCAGGCTGATTGTTGACCTTGCCGTGATTTTAAGATGGATGATGTAAGTTCAGGATACTATTTAAGCAATATTATCTCAGGGGAGGGTACTGCCAGATAGCTATTGACGAAGGTAGAATCTATGGACCCAGAGACAAAACCAAGGACTAAACTCCATCACAGTCAATAGTTGCCTAGAAGGACTCTTACCCTCGGATACTATTGCTATTATAAATCAGACCCTTAAAAGGTACTAAACTTTGTTGTAGTTAATGCATGGTTTTCAGGGTCACTGCAGCATTGAGAGAGACTGATAGGCGATTTTATTAACAATACAAATCATTCTTCTGTAGAGTAATACTAATTTTAGGAATTGTAGTGAGCCCAAGATGATTTCACCCTGTGAAAAATCCTCTGGTTAAGAGTTGTACAACAACCTTTGAGAGAAAACATTCTCTCTTATGATGTTCATGAAAATTATGGTTGGTGCTTTAGAGGTTACAAAGAAGATACATTTTCTTTAAATTCAAAACTACCTGTCTGATACATGTGAAGTCTCTCAGCCGGTCAGTTGATTCCCCAGTGTTCTATTTGTAGCTTCACCACAGATCTCTACTGAACATCTACAGTGCCAATGTTAATGACAAAGTGAGCCATACCAGAATGCGACGTTGCTGGAATAAAAGCTATTGACGGAGGTTAGCGCTAAAGAGCATTGAGGGGTAAATGGAGTTCCAAAACAGCTGTTTGAAAAAGTGTTAAAAATCTTTAATGCTAGAGATCCTTACTTACGTCCATTGTAAAGTGAATGATTCTAAAGTTGCCTTTTCCAGCAGCAAATCTCCAAGTGGATGTGCAATCTGTGAGATAGCGGGACTTTCTTGTTCTTTATTAGAACTCAATCTGGACAGGCAGCTCTCTAAGAAAAAAGGAGTAGCAATATGTGGCTTCATAATGTCACAAGGCTTGACTCGGGTACTAGCTAAAATGTCCTGTGCAGGTCTTGACCAGTTAGGAGTCAATCCAAATGCATTATTTTGGAAGTGTAAAGCTATCTGATTTATAGTTATTTGATGGTTTCCCATATGGTGCTCCTGTGAGCTTTTCTTTTTTTTAAAGAAATGCTTAGTCCTTCACGTTGTTAGTAGTGCTGTAGTATACTATAATGAATAACAGGAAAGTATTTTTTGTGTCAATCATCCACCAGATATGGAAACTGGTGGAACAGGTCGATAAATTTAGAATAACATTGCTTTGCTCCCTGCCAAGGCTGTTCTGTATATGGTCAAAAAAGCCATACAACAATTTTGAGCCTCTCTTTTAAGATGCCAACCAATAGTGTATTTAATTGTGAGAAATTAGTATGCACTACTAACTTTTTTTTTTTTTTTTTTGCACCAATGCTATGTTTTACTCTGTGTGCAACAACAGTACGCAAATTTAATCTGAGCAACTGTTGTGTCATTTGGGGGCTGTCCCTACTCTTTGCCTCCAAGGTGAGGAGCTGGATTACTGGGGGGGAAGCTCAGAAGGTGAGAGGTCAGTGGGACAGTTTGACAAAGTTTTAATACCAACAGCCTTAGTAGTTGAAAATAAACTGCGCTGGGTAAAAACAATCCTTTGTGAAATCCACACCATGTTATCAGTATTGTGACAGGACCATGAATAAAAGATGCACTAAAAGTCATGCATCCTTGGCAAAAACTTACAATATTGACTCCAATGGAGGATATATAGTATTTTAAACAGACTAGGAAATAAGCAGCCGCTTAGGAAAAACACAAGCAGTGATGGGGATGAATCCAAAGAAACCAACAGGCAGATTACATAGGAATAATGGAAATGCAGGGCTCTACCCCCAGGAGGGGTAATCAGATTGTGAAAAAAAATCCAAGTCATGTCACTCAAACACCGATTATTGATAGATGGTTTGCCTATCATTACATTTATTAGATCAAGAAATGGCCTGATTCATGTAATAAAATGATCTCAAACAGGGACATTTAGAGAACGTTTGGGCAGTAATTGTTATAAAGATACTTAGAGCACGAACTTCTGTACAAAATGAAACGTAAATGAGTTAATAACCCACAAAAGTAAAGCAAACTTAATGAGTAACTGACTCTTGCTTATTTGTCCTATGGACTCCTATGCTCTCCACAAGAAACAAATGATGGAGGATAAAGATTCAGGAAGCCCCAGGTCCAAGAGGTCCAACTAAGCCATTAGAAAATATCAGGGTACACACATTTTCCGCATGCAAAATGTCATAACTAGTCATTGTCCAGAAACATGGTAAAAAGTAAACATGGAAGTCCCAATTCTATACCCAAAACCAAACAACCTAGCTTACTTTATTAAGTAAATGATGGTGCACACGTAATGTTTTAGACAGGACTGAAACACTTGATTACACATTCTTTTTTAAATCTGTATTAAACTTTTTGTAAAACAGTAAAGCATGCTTTTTGATGTGGTAGGAAAACATAAAGAAAGAAATAGCAACAGGATATTTTGGACTTCCAAGGGTAGATATGGCAATATTTTGCCAACTAAAATAATCTTAGAAATATAGTAACTAGCTAGAAAACACTATTTAAAATATTAACCAAGTGGTGAAGATAGGTATACTTACAAAGCTAGTCTACGCAAAACGTTTTGTAAGTGCTCACATTCAGGAGGGTAGGACACACTGGCCGATGTAAAGCAGCAAAGAGCAGTTTGAAGAACTTGCAGCTGAGGCAAAGGAACTTGCCATCTCCCAGCATATTCATGGACCACCTTAGTTAAGAAAAACAGGAAACAAAACAATCAATAAACTGTACAGTCACAATCTCTCAGGGACTTGGTAACAGTTACAATCATCACAAACTATATACATTATTACTGTATTTGCTTTATTTACTGCTGATCCTAGAAACTAAAACTAATACTGATTAACATTACCTGACACTTGAGCATGCTTAATGGATTTTGCCATCTACATATTGGTTCGGAAATATAAAAGGAATTGAGAGACAATAGTTTTACTGAAAAGTCTTGCCCAGTTGTATTTTCATTCACTAGAAATTCATCACAGGGCTGTTTCCATAGCAGTTAGCAAGCCAGCATGTGCAGCAACTTCATAAAACTGAGAAAAGGTGAAGCTATTAGTTTTTACCATTGTAACCCACTGTAAGAAGGCAGTGCAACCTGTTCTTTACCCACGCCACTCCTTTTGATTCTCAATCAAGATGGCTTTCATTATCTCTTTTAGTAAATGGTACACAATACACTGGTTTTGTGAGAAGAAGATTCAATATTAATGTCCAATTCAATGTCCAATAAGTCCCCCTTCCCACCTTTCTTACTACAAACGTTCAGAGGAGTATCTTGGCATGTTCTTCTAATGGAAACAACCTATAAGTTTCAGGTGAATACCAACAAACAAAAAAGTATGTGGGTGTTCGCAACAGTTATTCTTGGTCCTAACCCTAAACTTAGAAATATTGCCCATTAGCCATACAGGCAGATTTTCTAGCCTTGTTCTGCACTAGCAGCCCGCACTTGGGGGAAATCAGTTCACCAGCAGTTATAGAAACTACATGAAATAGTCTATCTTTTATTCATATCTGGATCCTAATTATACTGGTTTCAGAGTCACTTGACAGAAAAAAAAATGCAAATTATCCCCTATCCTACATCCAGGAAAGTACAGCCAGGTGGACTGTAGAGTAACCCAAGGCTCTGTAACTTCTATATCACTATATCGCCAATTTCGGTCTGATGTGCCAGTAAAGTGCAAACAAAACACAGATGTGGTTCGCCAAACCATCCAGTAAGCAACCATTGGAAATTGTCTGGTGAAGATAAAGGATTTATGTGGAAAGGCTAGCTCCAGGAAAAGGGACCAAAAATTAAGTATCTGCTCTATTGGAGCGAAATAATTACATTTTATCTGAATTGTTTTCAAATGGATATGAAAAAAACTGATTTTATCTGGATGATACGCTTTTCAAAACATTTCATTTTTACATAGCTGCAAGGGCAGCAAGCATACTTATAACTTTGGCTGGGAAGAATGAAAAAAAAAAAAAAAAACAGTCATCCATCATACCGGTGTAAGAGAAAGACAGAAATACGTGGCCCTCAAGCAGTACAACTGACCACTGAGAAATTACTTTTTGCTGTCCTTCCCGAAAATGAAACTTGGGCAGAATTCTTTGGAAAGAAGACTACCTAAAAGACTTAAACAAGTGGCAAGTTCCAGACGCAAGCCCTAATGAATGCCAGGTTAAGCAACAATTTGCTTTCAAAGTATTCTGCCTCGCCAAAATGTTCTTTACAACAAAGCTACTTGACAATGCCTTGAATAGAATTCTCAATGCTCCATCTGCAAAACTGGCAGGCCGCAGACAAAGGCCATGATGGACTTCTCCAAATGCAGTCTGAATATTATTGGTAACAGAGGGTTCACTGGGACCCCACCTCTGAACCTGCCTCTGTCACTGTGGAGAATAATGTTGCTTGGTTCCAATTTTAGTGCAAGCACTTCTCTTTGTGTAGCCTTTGCCCTATATGTAGCCAATGTTTCCTATCTTATTCTCCTCCAGTAAGTTAAAACTGGTGCAACAATGACAAAGCAGTGACATCTGCTCTATTAAAGTGTTATTTTCTCATGCTCAACTACAGTAATTTGTAAACCTAGACCAACTCATAACCCCCCTGTAATTGATCATTTTCTGTTGCACAGGCCCATAACTCTGCTTAGGTTTGCTTCCAAAGCATTTGGAGATGTTCATACAAACGTGTGTAAAATCTGAAACAATTACAATAAAAAGTCATGCTATTTATTTCTACCCTAATTTTCTATCCTGTATTCAGTCTGCTCCTGATGAAGCAAGTTCAAACACTGCATTTGTTCTAATACACTTTGGTCCTTTATGCCCTATGTACCAAATGGACTCCATAGCACTTAATAGTTGTAGAGCTTTTTCAGTACATGCAACAATACTATAGGGCAATCTGCTTCACTACATTAGCCCTAAAACTGTTCAAATTCTATTACGCTGCAGAGACTAGGCATCACTTAGAATAAATAAACCTCTTATAGAGCCACCCTCTGCTGGGTTTATGCTGCCAATAAATCATACATCATTTCAATCAAACTTCACTAAATTTGGCAGAGTGAAGCTATCAGAATGTGTACATATTATTTATGTTATACACTAAGAAGCTGGCCCTTTACGTGGTATGTGAGTACTGTGTAACGGATCCAGGCGTTCCCCAGTGAGTGGAAAGGGCTTGCTATGCAATCCCAAAGTGGCTCTATTGAGAAGTAGCATGGTCAAGCAGTATTAGGCCTAACACAGAGGAGTGCAAGACATCTACAAATTCACACAATAGTCAATTAATGAGACATGTGACTCAAAAAAGAGATCCACACCAATTGACGAAAATAGCGATTATCTTTATATATGTTTAGGCATCAGATCAAAATTGTTCAGCTAAGTAGGTTTTTAAACAGGAATTATTTACACTTTAAAAAGTGGGCAGCGCAATTTTTGAGTTCTGCAATGTTATCTTATGGGAGGAAAAACAAGTTCTGCAATCAGGTACTGTATGACGACTTACAAGACCAATCTCCGAGACTTAAGGTGAAATATTGGGCAAGGATCAGGACCACAGCAATAGGTCACTCCGGGCGGCACTGATACAGTCGGGTGCAGAGGTGTAATACATTGGGCACTCTATGCCATATTACAATAGAGATCGGTCTTTGTGGAAAGAGGCTGCACGCTCTGACTAGGAGGCCAGTCGGGAGCAACCAAAAGGTAGGTTACAAATAAGGGGTGCTCGGGGATGTAGGTGCACCCTTGGTCCTCTTCTCCATGGGTCAGAGATGATGGCTGCAGAGGTGTCCCTTAGTGTCGGGTTTCTGTGTCCAGGATCACTTGCTGTTTCAGGCATTTTAGGGGCGTCCAAGAGTGGTGAAACAGTGGACTCGAGTTCAGGAGAGCTGGGGGACTTCGTTGACACCAAGGGCCCACTTCAACTCAGGCTGGAGGTGATAGGTGCAGTGGTTGTTTTAGGTGTCGGGTTTCTCTCACCACAAGGGCCATTGGAGAGGGGCCTGCAGGCAGAGGCTGCAGGAGGGGTGAAACCAAGATAGAATCGGACTCTGGGGAACATTGTTGGCACAGGTGGACCCACTTCACCTCGGGTCAGAGACATTGAGTACAGTGGTGACTTCAGGTGTTGGGTCCTTCTGGTTCCAGAGGCTTCAGAGCACCTTCTTTAGAGTTTGTCAGGGAACAGGTCCCCTGTTCACAGGAGGTCTTGAGTCTTTTTCGAAGGCAGGCAGTCCTCCTAGGTTTCTGGAGTCACAGCTGCAGATAGTCTGGCGAGGTTGGTACCAGGTCAGCGGCTTCTTTCCTCTTCTTCTGCTGTTGCAGCTCTTTGGTGTCCTTTGTCTTCTTATATTGTCAGCACCTCCTTCTCTGGTATCAGGAGCTCCCTTAAATACTGGATTAATGGGTGTTAGAGGTGCGTAGGGTAGTAGCCTATGAGCTTCTGACCCTTGGGGTCACTACCCCCCCCCCCTTCCTGTGGGAAGTGGGCGTAACCCGGTCCCAGAATCCCTTAAGTATGCCATCACTAAGATGACTACTTCTGAAAAGTAGGGTCAACATTGCAGTAGCCCACCCTAGGGGTGCTACTGGCCTACCTAACTAGCTAATTTTCCTGCCTATCCAGGTGCCAAGGGAACTCTGGGCAAAGGGGTGGCCTCTTCTCCTGTGACAGAAGCCAGAATTGCATTCCAAAGGTAGCAGCTTCTTTGAAACTTGCCGGCCCAAGGAGGCTAATCAGCAGGTCATCCTATTAGGGGGGTGTTACAGCCTCTTCTACGACAGCCCTTTGTTCTGGACCTCCTGAGAGCAAAGACTCTCGCTCTAGGTCAGACTCTTATCTGGCGGTGGCCGGCTGGCTCAAACTGGTCAGCAAGCACATCAGAGGCTTGTAGGTTTTTGGGGGCACTTCTAAGGTGTCCTCTGGGTGCATGTATTGATAAAGCCTTCAGTGGCAACAGTGTGGGTTTATCAATATGAGATGTTTGATACCTAAGATCCCCATCTTTAGTGAAGCTATCATGTAGTTGGGGCACTCTTGGTGACCAGTGTCCAGCACATGTATTTAAAATGGCTTCCCTACACACTTACTATGTCTAAGAATCAATAAAGACATAGCTCTTGCAGATATGCCCTCACATGTAACATAATGCTGTAGGGGTGACTTACATATGTTGCATGCAGTGTTCGGGAACATGGCACACAGGCTGTGAGCCATGTGTCTGCACTAAGACACGCAGCATACGGCAAAAAAAAATCCAGTTCCCTACACATACTTCCCCACTGCCCCTTCCACTTGCATTCACATCTCTCATGCTGCTAGAGGTAGCTGACCACAAAAGGGCGTTTATTTACTATCCTATGGGCCCAAATCATTAGTCCTCTCAGGCTCCTTACTAAAATTAATTTTCTCCCACTGAGTGACTTTACATGATCCGTGACTTGTTTATGATTTTTTCACTGTTCAGGAGTGCTTGAAGGGGCCCAGTGTATTTACGAGGTGACTGGGAAGGAGACCACTGCAAGACAGAAAATACCACCAGAACTCCTTTGCAAGCACCTCGTGTTTTTTTAACGAGCCGAAAATGACAACCCTCAAACTGGAGGGCCATAAACCAGCAAGAAGCGGAGGCTTTTAATGCAGCACAATTTAAAATAAAGTTCATGCTCAGTTAGAACAGCAGATTATTACTCTACTATGTGAGAGAATGTGAGAGTGTAAATCCATCACTTCAAAACAATTCTTTTTGCTGGTCTGACATGGTGATACAACTCTTCAAACTGATGCAAGCTGCCTTTTGGTGCTATTCCCCACCCCTGTATCATATAGCATTCAATAATGTAAAAACTCTTCTCTCTGCCTAACTTCATTAGTTGTGGCTTTCAAGCAGCACGTGATTAAATGCATAGATAATGACAGTTGACAGTGCGTTGGTTTCCAGATCAGTGTTTGCCAAGCTGTACTGAAACACAACTGGTGCTATGTTACGAGAAAATGTGGGCCCTGTCTATGGTGCCCAAAGCAGTGTTTAGAAAATATCAGACATCTCCACATGTTTTCGAGCCCTCTTAGTTACTGCACTCTAGTCTGTGCAAGTCCCACCACTGTCAGTACTGTCGAGACCTCATCTTTGGCCAACCCCTTACACCAGCATGGAGGATATCACAAAGGGGATTCCGGCTGTTTCTGCTAGAGTTACGAACCACTCTACACCATGAGTGGCAATAGATAAATATCACCCGGATTAAAGGAAATAAATTATATTATCTGAACTGAAACTGTAGCTCACAAACCAGAGGCTGCACTTATGTTGATCAACTCCAACTATTTTATGCTAAACAGGCATGACAATTTGTAAAACACTGGTGTAATAAAGAAGAGTTTTAAACAGCCCAGCTAATGAGGGTGTCCAATATAGTTCCAGAAAAGATTGCCAAAACCATACGAGAATTTTATAGTTATGCAGGAAAATTCATTATATTTGATTTGCATAGTCTGATTATCATGAAAGACTGGCATGGATCCTGACCTGTCTTCATGGATGTCTCTGCCACAACTCCTTTGTTACCCTTTTCACTTTGTAAGCTCCTTCTACGGCAGTTTTCTTAAAAAGGTGTTTGTAGAATGGCCCCCCCTTAAGACTAGAAAATGTGTGGTTTCAGTCTTTTGGACGCCACTGCCTATGCTCCAGTTATTGCTCTGGTAAGCATGTTATGCAGACTGTTCAGAGTCAGTCAGTGCATGTTAGACTACATGATTCATGTATGACTTTCCCCCATGATATGGCTTGTGAGTTTCTCCTGATCGGGAATACTCAGAAATTCTTAATGCTAATGATCATCGATTGCTTCGGATTAAAACATCAATCAGGAATTGGCCATGGCAGACTAATGCCTCAAGTAGGCAAGGTGAGATGACCCTCAGAATACTACACTCCATGGGAAAAAAAAAAAAGATGTACAGAAGGACTGTACCACTAAATATTGACACACTCCAGCCCCCGCCTGATAATATTGTGGTACAAGACTATAGAGGACACAATATGGAGGGCCAAAATATTGAACGTTAAGTACATATTGGGAAGTACAGATTTACTTTTCCTGAATCCACATCTACATACCTTGAATATGTTATATACCACGTAGGTATATATATGAGGCGTTAGGTATAGAAATCTAGACTCACATGTCGATATTAGTTTTTCAATATTGTGTCCTATCGAAAGTCTGGGGTAGATATTAAGGCAGTTGAGGTTTACAGCTCAGTACTCCTTTAGAAACATATTTTTACCTTCAGAGATGAGTAGGAATGCGAACACAAAGTACAGCAACTCTCTACCAACAAGGTGTCAATTAGCAGATAATGGGCCCCTAAAACTTTTGTGCGGCCTAGCCCTTGTAGTTTGTACTGGATTGAGGTGATGGTCATTCCTCACCTGCTGGAGAGGAACTGTGTGTGATCCTTCCTCTCATTCCCATATCTTCATACACATTCAGGTGGGCCAGTCCACCCTCATAACAGCACTTTGTGGAACCCCTTCATCATCCCCCACAGGCAGGCAGCAGCCTCTACTATTTGGGAATGGAGGTTAGGCCTGCTGGAGGTATTAGCTATGCAAAATGTGTACAGTGTTATGTCTGCAGGGTATGTGTTTATCTACAGATTATGCCTATGTGAAGGGCGTGTGTGTTTCAACACAGTGTGTTTATTTAGAGTGTGTGTTGTTTTTTGTTTTTTTTTACACTGTGTGCAGCTCTCTGCCGGGGGTCTCATCCGTGTGCATCTACAGAGGTTTTAGTGTTTGTATACTGGAGAACTGTATGCCTATGCAGGAAGGTGTATGTGTCTTTGCAGGGATTAGATATGCAGCGGGGTGCAGGGCGAGAGTGTTCTTTATCATGCAGGAAGTGTGTGTAGGTGAATGTCTGTAGGAGGTGTGAGTCTGTGCAAGTGGTGTATGCAGGGTCTGGTCCTGTGACTGTCCCCCATGACTGTGCCAGGAAACGTGTGTTGTGCAACTATGCAGTGAGTTGTACATTTGTGCAGTTGCTAAGACAATAATGGAGGAATCAGTTGGAAAAGATACAGGGAAAAGGATTACAGAAATATGAGATCTGAGCTAGGAAGACATCAGGATGAACACATGTTCTGCACACAGTTGGACTTACAACTTGTGAGGGGGAAAAATATCAATGAAGAAGATAAAATCAGGCTACACACAACAGGCTTAATACCAGATTCAAAATCAAAGCTGTGTTTGATAAAAACACACTCATCAGGTAAGTTGGTGAATTGTGATCAGTTTGTTTGAAATTTTCTCAGTGTACCTACCAATTAAAAACAAACTCCAGTTTTGCTGCTCCAGGTCTTGCCTGACATGGTGACAGACAGAGGATAATAAATAAATTTGATGACTGTTTCCTTGAGGTAGTGAATAACTTGTCTGAATAAAAATAAATGTGTGTAATTGTAGTTTGCCATGCCAAACTCACATGTGCTCTAGTCAACACACTGCCCAGAATGAATATCATGCAGGTGTAGCTTCATGTTTGCCCCTGTTCAAAGACACACTTTTATAACAATTATTCACCATCCCCAATTAATTGATTTTTACAGAAATGTACCACTGTGTCATACTGCTGAGAATCGCTACTGAGACTGGCACACTTCGTATGGGTAGTACTCCTGTTATGGTAATTAAGCAGTATCTCTGAAAGGATGATACACTGCCCATAAATAGTATACTACCACTTGTTATTAGAGTTAATCCTCCACTATTTTGACAATATTGCAGGTATCTGAAGACAATCAGCACCTCTCCAACTGAATATAATCTCTTATATCTTTTTTGTTTCGACTTCAAAATGGATGGATTTGCAAACTGGTAGACAAGGGTGCCCAAACAGTAGTACCTGATGTCAGTTATTAAGGAGCATTTACTGTTTTGTTTCAGTACTTGTTAGGTGAACAAGGCTCTCACTTTTCTCTGACATAAAATTAAGTTTTGCTTCAAACAATTTTAAGCATTGCTATAATTGGTGGTCAGTTTTTTTTTTAAACAAATACCCATTGTGTTTCTGTGTCAGCCCTCATAACTGATGTAGGGATTTTGGAGCGGGGGGTGATACGGTTGGACCTTTTTGCGGGACAAGTAGATTTACATTGAATTTTGTCGATTGGACAAATAGATTATTTAAAAAAATCCACATCCCTGTTGGGGATTTAAGGGTCATAAGTTTCCTCACTACTTAAAAGTTTGCTGCCACCAGAGATGGGTCCTAGGCCTATATCAGCAGTTTCTTTTTCAATAGCTAAGAGTTTAGCCTCTAAGGCTATCCTCTTGGCAAGCTTCTAAAGATCTGTATCTTCAGTACCTATATCTTCTGAGACACTACTAGTAGTGTCCTCAGTGGAGGTATTGTCTGAGGGGGGTAGAGATGGAGTCATTGTCGACCTCATCTATCTCTGCATTTTCCCCATCTTCCCCAATGAAGATGGATTTTTACTTACCAAAGCCTTATCATTCTCTATCAGCAACTGCTGCAGGTGGGCTTTTGGGGGTTTAGGCCCTATGGCAATTTTCCATGCCCTACAGAGCTCCTTAAAATGGGGTACCTTAAGGTGCTGATAGAGAGCCAGGTTGAGTTCCTGGGAAGGCCCTTGCTCAGACATGGTGTTTAAAGTAGTTGGGAACTTTTTAAAAGGACTTACAAAAAACAGTCTAAGTACTTTTCTAAAGATCCTACCTAACTTGCTTTACTATTTTAAGTTCTAAACAGTTTTGCAAAGGGACTTAACCAAGGCCATACGGCTATTTTAAAACAATTGAGAAAAAAAAAGTACAAAGAAATTGAAGATTCTTTTTTTATTTTAACCTAAAGACAATTTTTGGATTCCTCTGTGGAGTCACTTATCAACCAAGTAGTACAGGAGATGTTAAGTCTTGTATCCCAACTGCTGCACCACCAATGTAGGAAGCTGGCCATTTGTGTGGTATGTGAATACTGGGTCCAGGGGGTTCCCCAGTGAGTGGACAGAGCTTGCTATGCAATCCCAAAGTGGCTCTATTTGGGGGTAGTGTGGTCAAGCAGTCTTAGGCTTAACACAAAGGAGTGCAAGACATCTACAAATATACACAAAAGTCAAATGAGACATGACTCGAAAAGGAGAGCCACACCAATTTATAAAAATAACAATCTTTATATACGTTTAGGCATCAGAGAAAACTTGTTCAGCTAACTATGTTTTTAAATATGAATTATTTTCACTTTAAAAAGTGAATAGTGCAATTTCTGAGTTCTGCAATGTTCTATGGGAGGAAAAACAAGGTCCGCAATCAGGGACTGTATGACAACTCACAGGACCAATTTCCGAGACTTAAGGTGAAATATTAGGCAAGAATCAGGACGACACCAACAGGTCACTCCAGGTGGCACTGGGATGGCCGGGTGCAGAGGTGTAGTACGGCGCTGGGTGCCCAATGTATTTCAATGGACATCAGTCTCAATGGAAAAAGGCTGCAGGCTCTGGCTATGAGGCCAGTCAGGGAAACTAACAGGTAAGTTACAAATGAAGAGTGCTCGGGAATGTAGGTGCACCTCTGGTCCTCTTCTCCACAGGCAAGGGGGCAATGGGTACAAAGGTGTACTTTGGTGTCAGGTGTCTGTGTCCAGGAGCACTTGCGGTTCAAAAGGTCCTGTGGTCTGAGGCTGCAGGCATCATCTAGGAGTCCAGAAAGGGTGACACCACAGTGGACTCGACCTCAGGAGAGCTGGAGGACTTCGCTGACACCAAGGGACCACTTTAACTCGGGCTGGAGGTGACGGGTGCAGTGGTTGTTTTAGGGGTCTGGTTTCTCTCACCACTGAGGCCGCGGGAGAGGGGGCCTGAAGGCAGAGGTTGCAGGCAATTTCAGGGAAACCAGGAAGGGAGAACCCACGATGGACAGACTCTGGGGAGCTGGAGAACATTGTTGGCACTGGAGGTCCACTTCACCTTGGGTCAGGGAGGGGAGGTGCAGTGGCGACTTCCAGTGTCAGGTGCTTGTGGTTCCAGAAGCTTCAGAGTACCTTCTTTAGAGTTTGTGGGTGAACAGGTCCGCTGATCACAGGAGGTCTCGAGTCTTTTTCAAAGGTAGGCATTTCTCCTCTGTTTCTGGTGTCACAACTGCAGAACAAGTCTCCTTTGGTGCAGATTCCTACGGGGATGCAGACAGGCTGGCTAGTTGGTACGAGTCAGCTGCTTCTTTTCTCCCCTTCTGCTGTTGTGGCTCTTCAGTGTCCTTGGTCTTCTTAGGTCGCCAGTATCTGTTTCTCTGGTGCTAGAGGATCCCCTAAATACTGGATTTAGGGGTGTGTAGGGCAGTAGCCAATGGGCTAATGACCCTTGGGGTCACTAAGCCTCCCATATGACCACTCCCTGTGGGAAGCGGGCATACACCTGTCCTAGAATCTCTAAGTGTGCCATCACGAAGATGGCTACTTCTGAAAAATCATGTCCAAATCACAGAAGCCCACCTTAGGGTGGTACTAGGCTGGGGTGACATGACTAGCTAATTTTCCTGCATGTCCAGGTGCCAAGGGGGCTCTAGACAGGAGGGTGGCTTCCTCTCCTGTGAGGGGTGCCAGATTCACATTATAAGGGCGAAAGCCTTTTTGAAGCTCGTCGGCCCAAGGAGGCTAATCAGGGAGGGGGGGTCATCCTGTGGGAGGGGGTGTTTCACCCTCTTCCCAGACAGACCTTTGTTCTAGGCCTACTGAGAGCAAAGGCTCTCACCCTAGGAGGTCAAACTCTTATTTGATGGTGGTAGACTGACTCAAACTGGTCAGCAAACTCACCAGAGGCTGGTAGGTTTTCAGGGGGCACTTCAAATGTGCCCTCTGTGTCTATGTATTGCTAAAACCATCACTGGCATCAGTGTGGGTTTATCAATATGAAATGTTTGATACCAAACATCCCTATCTTCAGTGAACATTCCAAGGGTACAACGTACTAAATTAAAAAGCATGAAGTCAGAGTGAAATGTTGGGCTTCCACCAGCCAATATAAGCCTGGAGTTACTCCATTGTCATCAATAGAGCTCTCAACATCTCAATGTTCTTATTGGGCTATAATGCATAAGTATATAACCAGTCACCAAAAAAGAAAACTGTGCAAAGTGAATTGCTAGTCGGCAACAGGAGGTACAAATCTGTACAGTGACAAAGACTTTTGATCATTTAAAGACCGACCTTGTTTCTTGGAGTAATAAATTAAACATTTAATCATTGTTAAATATTATTATTAGAGTCACAGCGTAAGAATAAAATTTCAAAGTCGGTACCAAACTAAAGCTGCATCAACCATGCATAACCTGCGCGCTCATTGTTGACAATTAAAAAATAATCATAATAATAATCAAATAAACAGTAAAACTGCAAACAATGTTTGCTGGTACATATCAGAAAATAGCTCATAGAATTCTAAGTCAGACATTTATGGAGGTGTTAGGAGTTGCACTGAGTTTAAGGATTTGTTTGGAAACTATCAAGAAAGTACCTGCATATAGAAGAAATTGTGACAGATTCTAATCTAGCACCAAATCCCAAGTAAACCAACTAATAGATCAACGTAATGTTTACATCAGAGGTTACGTACTTCCCGTTCCAATTATTAAACATATCTATCAGTGAGACTGCAAACAGCTGCAGCAATTTATTAAAATTGTAGTGTTTCCTGAAGGAATTTGGTAAATTAGCATCAAATATATAAAACAGGAGCATATTATATTCACCATACCCGAATTCCATATTGTTCAGTTATGGTGCTAAGTTTAAGTGTTTAATCATGATCAAGGTTTCCTTTTTAATGCATATTACCCATAGTACAGTTGCTGAAGTCATGGCATCTCAACCTTTAAGGCACAGATCGGCCTTTGCATGGTACTGTATTGATGTATTTTCCACACGCCGGGTGTGACTGAGGTACACACCAAGGTAAATTAACTTGCTCTCAAACAAAATTTGTAAGACGCAGTGGAACATACACCAGTAGTGCCTTCTCATGTGCGCCAACTGAAAACCTGGAAAAATATCAATGAAGGTTCTCCTAGATATACTAACCCTGCAACAAGATAAGTTGCTTTTATGAAAGACCTACAGAGAAGTAGTCCCTGTAGTTGGAGTCTACCCACCCACACCCAAATTAGACCCAAGATACTTAAGGACTTCTGCGATCGGTTTCTATCTATGGCTCTACTTGATTCCCCCCATTTTTAAATTATGACTTGATAAAAGTACAGTTCAAATGGGACAAACCACACGTCGGTTGACCATATGTTGAAAACGATGAAAAATCCATGCAGCTGATCTTATTGAAAGTTTATGAAACCTAAATGTCAAATTGGAACATGGTTATATGATAATGTGCCATGTATACCCGTCTCTTGCATGCATACGTAGGCTTCTACTTTACAGTGTTTGCTTTAACTGTATGAGTGCTGACATGACCAACCTGTGAACTATTTCATAAACGGAGCACTGTAACAAAATGAAAAAGAAAAATAGAAAAGCATTTGAAAACCTTCATCTAATCAGCAAGCGTTAAAGAATTTTAATCAAACAACTTTTGCTTCTTGGGAGAGTAACTGTGAAGGTCATAACCAGACAGGAATGAGCTTCTTTATTTTACAAAAAATAAGCTACAGAAGCTAAAGACTTTTAGTAGGACTTCTACCAGGTCTTTTTCCAACAGAATAAGCAGCTTTGAACTACAGTTCAACAATGTTAATGACGTAGGCACACTGAGAGCCAAGCTCCGATGACAAAGGAGATGAGAAGCATGCACATACTCCCCACTTCGCACTAGTCCCAGTCACAAAAGACAGAAAAAGTGTGGTCCTCACATACCTCAAATCCAATATTGGTTTCATGTGAATTAGGAACAAACATTATACATTACAGGGACCTCTCCTGAGCCTCTTATTATCCTCGAAGACACGAAGCTGACAGCATGCTTCTGGTTCTCGAAGCACTAATTTGGCCAAATTACTTTGTTAATACTTGCCTGCCGTCACTTTGACTGCGTTAACACACCACAAGGTATAGCAAGCTATTTTTAAAGAAAAATATTTATGCCAAATTAATGATGATATAATGTTCGTTCTCCAAACGGCATATTTTTCTTTATAAGTAGACCTCATCCACAATTTAGTGGCATTCTTCATCACTGGGCTCTACATCCCAAACATGGTGGTTAGGATGGGCTCAACCACTAATGGGAACTCTTTAAATTTAAGGTTTTTGTCCATTTTAATAGCTGGGGATTAGATAAATATTAAAAATCCCTTAGCAAAAAATATTTATTAGTTGTAATTCGGTAGGCACAATTATAACCAGTGTTTTTGGATGTTTCTGGGATTAATTAATGTATCCATACTGGTACACTGACATGTTCCAGCCTTTAAAAATAAAAAAATGCTTAGTGAGTCACAAGACCTCAAAAGCCCTCTTTGGTTTTATAAAGTTAACTGGCCAGTGAAGATTCAAGACGCATAACTGAGGTAGCAGCGCACTGACAAATGTATCACCAGAGGGCAGTACTTTCTCTACCCACCCCCATAAGACGAGTAGCCCTTAAAATTCCAGAGCTTCTACAACGGCGAGCACATATCCAAGCATTACATGTTTTTCCATTTTTTAACATCTAGAATTGTCTAAATGTTACATGTCCTATACTTGTTCCCAGTTCACTTTATAAAGTCATGCCGAGAAATTATACTCAATAAACATGTTTTTTACTAATGTATTTTTAATGTACAACAAATCCCCAACACTACACCAATATTTTGTCTGCCATAATTAAGACCGAGTATCACTTTGATGAACATACCTGGATTTAAACTTTTAGTGCAAGTACAATTTGGTTGGAATTAGAATAAGGGTACTAGTTTAAATAATTCCATTAAATCCAGTTTTGTATAACTATGCTGAAAGTCAGTATCAGTTTTAAATGTAATTTACTTTGTTTAATACAGGCTTGGAGCAAGCAACTTAGAGGGGACAAGGGTTTTCCTTTAACTTAAAATAGAATGAAGATCAGAGTTAATAATGTAATTTATTTGAAGAATCAGGATTAGACCAAGGGTACTTATTTTAATTCGACTTTGCATTTAGCATTAGTGATACAATACAATTAAAAAAAAGTTAGATTATGGTTTACACTGGCCTAATAAAAATAGTTGTTTAATTTAGAGTGAACAACATTAGGTATAAGTACATTTTTATTAAATGTAATTTTAATTTAGTTTAAGAATCAGTAAGGTGAATTAGGTAGGGTTGTTATTAAAACGTTTGGATCAGGGGACTTAGTAATGAGAGGATGAAGTGATGGTGAGGGAAGTACTGGTGTTCTACATAATGCTATACGACTCGTCAGCAAACAGGTACTATGGGATACTTTTCTTAAACACTAAAACAGTTTGTGGTAATATACTTCTTGAATGCCAAGAAGGATCTCGTTTTTTGTACCCAGGTAAAAAAGGAATAGGTGCAGTTTTACTTTTGTTGCCAGACAGGCATCATACTTGCTTTTGACAAATTTATCAGATACAACTGTCTTGAACACCCAAGAGATTGAGTTCCTCGACTGGCGCTCTCCCTGGTGTACTGTTCTTAGAGCCAGCAACTAAAAAGCTGTAATTATCCATTGTGCTCCTTCTCTCAAGACAGTGTTCAATTAGTTCATCAGACTTTGGTTCTAGAGACATCACTATTAGTAGCTGCATTTACAGTGTTTAAGATGATTAAATTGGACTGCTGATAACAGCTGGTTGCTTTGTCAGGGGACCATTCTTTTTCCACCCTGATTGGGCATCTACAGTCATACACGGGAGGTCTTATCAGTAGTTTAATGTTAAAGAAGACATTGACCTCTTTCAAAAAGTAATGAGTTTTATTGTAGGGCATTTAGGATTCATTTAAATCAATGCATCTGGTGTCAGAATACTGACAATGCCATATAAGGTGCTGCTTAACGTAACTTTAGCTGCAAAATATGGCACGTAATCTGCCTTTTTGAAGGAAAAAAATCCAGTATCCCAATATATTATGCGCTTCAAGTTAGTTCATCTATCGTTTTGACAATTCTACACAATATACCAATTTTATCACGGAGAAATCTTTAGTGCAGCTTTGGCGTTCAGCCTGTTCCTCAAAACCATTAATCTGATTAAATGCAGAATGAGAGATAATAGCAATGAGAAAGTTATGGCGTGGTCAGCGAGGGTTAAAAGGAAGGCCTCCTGGTTCATTAATCAATAAACTGGTCAGATCTCCGGCCCAGACTACTACCCACCATGATTCATTGAATTTCTAAAATTAACATTTTCGTGACAAAATGTAATATTTGTCTAACTAAGCGACAATGTATGCAAACATGTAATTACACTTTAACTTTGAAGTTATATGCCCCCTTTTCCATAGTAATCAGCGTACATCAACTATACTGAATAATTTGGCTGGGTGAGATAATTCCCTTAATTAACGCTTTCCTAATGTTATGTCATCTGAAGAAGTCAATAGGTTGTTACCGACCACCCTTCTGTGCTCCTCCTTACCACTTCTGCAACATGACAGCGATGAAGTCGTGTCAAAACGGAGAATTAGCATCAGTAATTTGGGAAGAGAAGGACTACTTGGGAAACAACATACTTATTAAGGTTTAACATCATGAGAAGAGTTTTGCAAGTTTCAAAGCACTTTTCTGTTATTGAATCAAAAAAGCAAGCGAATGAGGAAAACGTCTGTTTTAAAACCTAAAATGTATAGAATACATATAGAATGACAAAGATTGAAAAAGCTAGGTGGATGACAGGGCGCGAAGACGATGTTGTTATAAAGCATCACGGGCTCTTTAAACATTCAACTGCCAGAATGAAAAGTGTTTTATACCGCAGCTAATCAAGGAAAATAGACTACTGAGCGCTGTCAGCTGCAGACCCCACTGCTGGTGAGACTGTGCACTGCCCATGAGGCACTAAGCAACATTTGCCAACTGTACAACAGAAGCAACACAAGAGGAACAAGTAAAGGGAGCGGAATAACTGCCACCTGCGTATACTGAGCCCCCCTTACTACGACCATGGACGGAGGTAGTGCATTCTTTACTACGCACCCGCGTACAGAGACTGGCACAGCCCACCCCCATCTCACCTCACAAAAGAGACGACAGTATTCTCGACTGCTGATCCGTGGAGGCTCCTGTAGGGCGACCAGCTCCTCGCCCATCCGCTCCCACTCCTGATCGCTCTCATCTTCCGCCATGCTGCTGTTCTAGACCTGCGCGTACCTACTACTGACCAAAGCAGCCGCCGACCCGCCACGTCCGGCCCCGCCTCTATCCGACATCCATTGGTCCACACCGCTGCCAATCAATCGCCGGACCGGAAGCGGAGGAATCTAGTGACAGATTGGAAAAACTTGTCTGGTAACGTTTAGTTCCCAGTAGAGGAACACCCCAAAAGGCGTCCCTTGGAACAACCCACATCACGTGACAAGACCGCAAGAGCCGCTCTGAGCATGTTTTTGCCGGTGAGGTTTGGTGCTCGCCCTGCTCCTGGGCTGCCGTGCGACAGTCAAGGAAGGCAGTTGCATACCGAAGGGGGCAGAGCAGCGCCTTCATGGAAGGGGCGCGATGACGTGTGTGGTGCATGGGTGATGTAATGGAATGTACCGAGCGACAAGGCGAATGTGGACTGTGCAGGGAGTGGGTAACATTATGAATTAGTATTCAGCTGCCTGATGGTGGCTGGAACGGGTCAGAGGTGCCTTTTAAGTTATATGCATTCTTACCAAATAAAGTTCTTCAGACAGTCTGGTTGTTGAGTGTCTACTTGTGAGTCACAGTGCATCTTTAGTAGCTAGTTGGCACCTAACACCTGTTGCAGCAGATATGCTAATATGAGAATATTCTAATGATTTGTGTATACATACTAATGAGAAAAAAATGTCATTTAAAAACTAACGTGTAATGTGAAAAATGTGCCCACTGGGAGTGGTCACCATCTGTGTTAACTACTAAAATAATGTGGAATTTGTATGAAATATGTAATAATATGCCATAACTGATGATATAACCTATGTTTTATAAAGCTTTGTATCCTTAACTTAGCCAAACTAGAGGCCTGGTCGATGCTGGGCCTTGCTTGCTTAAACATGGAGACGCGATGAGCCGCACAGGACTGAAGCTGGAGAAAAGGACCTTGAACTGTACAGAGTTCAGAGATGAGCTCTGCTAGAAATTTCTGCAAACTCACCAGCAGACAGGAGACGATCAGAACAAATTGATACAATTATGTGTAGAGTAGGCTAAATGTACTTTCCCAGGACTCGAACAATGGAACCACTGATTAAAAGCTATGGGCAACAATTTCGTTACCTGGAGAGCCGGATGATGTTCTCATCGATGGAGAGACCAATCATGTTAATGGAACTTGATGCTTGTGTAGACGCAGACGAGTGGTAAACAAAAACAATAGGTTAGAGTCATAACCCCTGATAAGGTTGACCAATTAGCAATCTGGGGGACAGACTGACAGACCCTAATAAAAAGTCATGACACGAGAAGGAAAATCAGGGTGGAGAGGCAAACTTTGATGACGTCAGGAGACGCTGTCCGAAGTGCTGAAATTTGGGCTTGCTCCTTGTGAGCCCGAGTCTTGCTGATGACTGATGACCTGGAGACGAAGACTGACTCGTTGCTGATCTATCTCGGATAGGTAGCTATAAATGATTGACTGACTAATGTGCTTTTCCTACTAGGTACCAACTGCGCTGTTTAAAATTTGTTTCCTCTTAGTTAGACGTTTTCCAAATTAATGATTTTTGACTAAATTGTTTTTAGCATGAAGACCCACATGCTGATGCTAATCAGAGTTAGGTAGGGTGACTAAAGGGTGACTTTGACTTTGACTGACTGACTTGCATTGCTGAATTAATCAATGTTATAAAAAATGCCAATTTAGTTTGATGTTGTTTTGCTCATTAATAAAATCTCGATGAATTATTGCTCATGATGCTAATAAAGTTTGATTAACCATGGATTTATTGAAATAAAGGTTTGATTAGAGTTGTAACTAATAGGGAATACAACGAACTAACCTTCTTGAGAGTGATGGTCTTATTATTTTAGACTAGGTTTTTGGTGTTATATGTTTGGTTGGAATTATTGTTGATTTTACTCTGGTCATCACTTAACTAGGATACTCTATGCGATCCAAAAGATTCATCGACCTATTCGCGTCCCCTTGTAAGTTCACTTACTAAGGATAAGGCGCGCTAGCACACCTACATGAAAGATGCCCTTTTGAATGACTCGATCCCTCCTGTAGTTTTGAATCAAGTTTGAAGTGAATGTCTTGTTGTCTTGGACCCAACTGCCGCTGTCTTTGGGTCTTAGTTGGCCCCTTTGGTTAGCTCAGATTTCACTTCTTAAAGCTCAATACACATCTAAAGCTGGGCACAACTCCTAAAAAAGGCGTTGGGGACTAACCACGTTAGGCATTATGCAAGTGAAATCACTCATCACATTTGGCATTACAGGAAGTGGTATCACAACCCATGACCATAAACGTCAATTCACCAAAATACTGGGGGTAGTGGAAGTTACATCACGTGCCCTTTAAACCTTCAACTGCACTCACATACACATGCTTATACATACACACATTCACACGTATACACACACCCTCAAGCATGCACACAACATACATTTAAAAGCATTTTTTTTATGTCAGCTGCCAGGGTGGGTTATAGTCCAGATAAATGTACTCCATTTTCTATTACAGTAATAGTGAATAATTAAACATTTGTACTATTTGTGTATTAAAAAAATGAAAGAAAACAAAAAGATAGGAGCCCTAACCGACGCCCATTAGGACGTGCTGCCACGGAGTTCCTGGCACTGATTTTGCCACCTTTGAATCCAGGAGTTGCAAAGACAGTGCCAGGGGTCACAGAGGACAAACCAGGGGTCGTAGCTGCTACCCCTGGCAACCCCTAAATGATGTCCATGCCCATAACCCCACAGAAAGTGACACCACGCATGACCTCAGATCTTGAGACCTCACACATGTTTAGCACGTCTACCGTATATTTGAGCACTTACAATATTTAACAAATTAGATTTTGCTTCTGGGTTGTGCCAAGAAAGTGATGCAGCCCCAACGCAAAATCTGGACCGCAACTTATACATTTATTTTTTAAAAACCTGCCACAAAGAAATTGGCACCTAAGAGAAATATCCCAGTAAATCTGTTATCTCATGGGGGTTAGGTCACCTGCTCCAGAGATCTTTGTGTGCCAACTAAATCTAAGGGAATAATAATAACGGTATGATATGTATGCAGGTTAACATATTCACTGGAGAGATCTGTGTTTGGTCTAGTCCCAGTTGTGAATCAAAGTAGTATAGAGGGTTAATATTTCTCCTGCAAAGCACATTATGCATCCACATATGACAGATTTTTATTTTTATGTAAATTGGGAAGTGAGTTAATGCTTTTAAAACACAGATCCCTTTATTACTTGCAGTTCATAAATTGTAATCCTTCTAATATAGCACAATGAGCTATGAAGGACATGTAGCTTCTCCACTTTGTAACCCTCACTGCCTTATGTAAGACACCCTGCACACTGATTTACACACAATTTGTTGTCAATGTATAGTGTGTGTGTGATGTAAAGCGCCCTAGCACCCTGCGTTGGGATGAGTAGCACTATAACGCTATATAAGAAATAAAACAAAATAATGATATTTAAATTGTTATTTGTGTAAATACTGGG
Organism: Pleurodeles waltl; assembly: GCF_031143425.1. Lineage (NCBI taxonomy): Eukaryota > Metazoa > Chordata > Amphibia > Caudata > Salamandridae > Pleurodeles > Pleurodeles waltl. Next base: position 525,593,944 of record NC_090447.1, on the reverse strand, counting down.
ACAGACCAACACAGCAGACATTGTTACAGTGTATACATATCTTTTTTATACAGGGAGTGAACAAAGTCACAAGCATGCCTCCCTTAAGTACCTGTGAAGTGATAAGCTGTGTGCCTTGCTTTCTCCTCCGCTGCATTTAGGTGAGAGGCCCTCAATAGCTCTCAGTCAGGATACTTTAACAAAACGAAGCCTGAAGGCCCATCAACTTCAGCCTTTGTTATGGGCCCAACTGCAACCTGATAGTTCTCCTCCCCGCATGCACGTTGCTACTCGGAACAAAAGCGGGTGCTGCTGAATGTGTCCCAGTGACTGAAAATTACATGGGGACAAGCTTAGCATATTTCTGTGGGGCCCAACCTCTTGACAGGGTAGACAGCATCCACCCTGTGAAAAGAGAGGGTAGACACCGTCTATCCGCACCCATCTTCGACTTGTGCCCTGTTCTGCTGTGAAATTACTGTACTCGAAGCAGGGCACTTTGGCTGCATCCACTGAAAGATTAAGAAGTATTCTCCAGGAATGGGAAAATTATCTGCTGTTGTTACATTCTGACAGGAGAAGGGGACTGCCTGGCCTGTAGAGAACTTAACCTTAACGTAGCACAAAGCTATAAGGTGCAACCGCTTCACATGTCACAGTAAGGACTTTGAAATGCAGTGTACTTCCAAAATCGGAGACTTTTACCACTGCCTAGATCGAAGACCGCTGAGAAAAGAGTGAAACGTTTTACTACTTCCTTAAAGAAGGTTCTAACAATATCAGGCAAGTCTTTAATGCGATAGCAATGACCAAACACATACCATAACAGTTAGCTCTCCTGCTCATAGATCTTAAGAACGCTTTTGATAGCATTTCCTGGAACTACCTGTTCACTCTCCCACAAAACATTGGGTTTGGACTGACCTTTATCATATACACCAAACTTCCATACAAGGCTACAGTGGTACGCCATAACATAAATGGTGCCCTCTCTGCTTCAGCTGCACTAGGATGAGTCACGAGGCAGGGATGCCCTCTGTCTCCTCTGCTTTTTTTTAACTCTTTTTTTATTATTGAGGTTTTTCAGTTTACATTAATAACTTCCCCGAATAGACTACAACTTTTACTTCTTAGCAAGACAGATGACAAACTCAGAAAGCAGGACAAATTAACCATGAACCCCTACCAAGAGGGTTACCTACCGTAGAAGGAACAATTATCTCTTCTGTTTTTTGCTCTGACTGTTGAACCCCTGCCCCAATGTATATGAGTAAATGACTAGATAACAGAATTCCATTGGTCAGAAGGGAAGGAGGACAAAGTCTCCCTTTATGGTGATGACCTCCTCCTTTTGATCAGCAATGTCTGCACCTCTGGCCCGTACATAATTCAGACACTTTGTGACTCTATCCAGCCTCTCAGTAATTTGGGATAAAACTAGATTATACCAAATATGCATGGGAATTGATGCTGCTGAGTGGTCAGAGCAGGTAGGAATAATGGTTACACAGAACAATTTTAAATAACCTTGGCAAAAATGTGATTGGACAGGAGGATGTAGAGTTTGTCAGAAATATACAGCCACTCATTGAATGTATATGTAAATAGACACAACAGTGGCTGAACTCACCACTGTCTATTATGGGTAGAATAGCCCGTGCAAAAATAATTCTGCATAAATGTACTTACATTCTTCAAAACTACCCCTGTCGAGTGCCTAATTCAAACTTCACGTCCATAACCTGTCAACTGAGAATCCTCATGTGGCAGGGCAAACGTCCCAGAGTGGCGTTCGTAAAATGCTGCAAATCAGTGCACAACGGTGGCCAAGATGGACCTCATTCTTATTATATTGCAACTAACCTACTCGTAAACAATGATTGGATTTGTGGGTCACCAAATGTCCCTAGATATAGAGTATCTCTACGTCTGTAATCTGTTTGAGGTACTCCCAATTACTCATACTGAAAGTAAGCTAAACCTGGAAGTTGGCCCTAACAGCAATTCAATTGAAGAGTAAACTGAAAGACAAGGATCTTCTTTGGATGGCCAGCCAACTACTGCAGCTCTATAACGTACTGGGCTTTCAGAAATGGGATTATCTAGGTATATATCAACTGGGCCATGCCCTCTCAAATGCCCAATTTTACAGATGGTTACAACTGCATCTTGCAATCCAAACCTACCTTATGTCAGACATTTCCAAATTCAATCTGTTGAAAGCTAAATTGACCATGGACAGATTACCTTCTGGAAAGCAGATCTCAATGCTTTACCCCCCCCCATTATTAATACACACAGTGATACATTACCATGCTCCAGATGTACTGGGAGAAAGACCCAGGTCCGAGTTGGAAGATGAATAGAGAACCTCACTTATGGCCCCAGGAGAGGCCACTATCTCCAGAAGGTTCAAACTCATCCAGTTCAAAATACCTATATCAAATTTATTTCACCCAACAGTGCCTTTGGCATATGCAGAAGGGTGCTGATTCACGTAGAGAGGAAATATGTATATATCTGAGACTAATAATATACAAGAGAGACTTTGAACAACATGGATTGGTAGCTGGAGAGCTGGCATGAATAGGGGTTGTACACTCTAAAAGACGATTTATGAATTTAGGGGATGCCCTAAAAAAATACGAGAGTATGGGGCAAATGGACACGATACAGATGTATGGCAATAACTAAACTGTGATTATGCTGAAAGGCTAGAACATTATCACCAGAGCTAAGTACACGACTGATTCACATAAAAGTACTGCTATGAAGTCTATCGTAGTTACCATCCTCTAAGGGTTTATCAGTGCACTCTAACTAAGATATCAAAGAATACTATGAACAATACTGTCTAGCAATGTCATTCTTTTATTATATGCACACTGAAAATAAAATTTAAAAACTGTATGACAACATGAGAGCATGGCGAGAGCCAACAATCTGAAGGGCGGTGTGACAGATAAGTAATAATGGATACCAGAAGGTGTAACAGGCTGTGGTATGTGATCTTTTATTTTATTTCTTCCACGCTTTCTTTTCTCTATTTTATGTTTGTCTCTCGTTCCCAGGTCTTGTCTTTTTGGATTTGTGGTCTTCGTATGGTTTCTTCAGATTCTTCCTAACTGGGTCTTCTTACCTTCGGTTAGTCATCTCGGAATTCCGCCAACGACGAAACCGGAAGGGAGAGAAAGAAGAAGCCGGTGTTTAGAAGGTACATTGGTTGGGAACGAACACCCCTGCTATCTTGTCTTCTTTCTTTTCTTCTTCTGTCTTTTCTTCTCCTTATTCCCCCTCTTTCTTTCTCAGTGTAGTTATTGTAGATTTACTTGTCTCTCTCTCTCATTAATCGGATCTTCTCCTTTCATTTATCTCATACCTTAAAACTGTTCTTATCAGTTATACCTCTTTTGGTTTCTTTCTGGGGTTAGTAAAGTGCTGCCCTTTTCACCATGTGCCTTCCTTAGTTTTGTCCTTAAGGATAGTGTGCCTTTTTGTTTTCTTCGACCCCCTTCAACACCCCCCAGATTTAATTATCTAGTGCACTCAAGCTCGGTTTTCTCCACCCCTCCTCCCAATTCCCCAGTACACAACCCATACCTGCTCTGGCCACGTTCTACCTAGAACGTAGCCGGCTCCAGCGCATCCTCTCCCTTCTTTGTCTCCTGGTAGCAATTCACTTCTGGGCTGCCGCGTCTCACTGTGACCAAGATGTAGCTCTCCCCTTTGAGCCCGCGTCTCTTGGCGACGCCTCTTCTGCTTGTCTTCGCGTTCTTCCGTCCCCTGGCTGCGATTTCGTCTCCTGTTCTTTGCTTGCCTCACATTACCAACCTCCTCCATTTTGCAGACGCTGTCCTTATCTTCCCAGCATGGGGCGTTTGAAAATGCCCGCCCCTTGCTCCACAGATTCGGCAAGCTGCGAAGTACCCCCGGGGCACTTCCCTCTCGGCCGAACACCCGGCATCCTATCACATTCACTCCCCCTAGATCAGGGATCTTCAATCTGGGGGGTGGGCCCCCCGGGCTCAAGTGATCTCAGGGGGGGCACCAGGCTCTGCCCAAAAGAAGCATTTCACAGATAAAAGTGTTTTGTTTTAAGCAGAAACATGTTATTGCATTTTTAAAATGGCAACAGTACTTAACTGCAATGTTTAAATACATCTAGACATATTTAAACATTGCCATCTTTATAAAATATTTGTGAAAAATTCTGAAGGGGGGCTCAATGATTTTTATATTTCAACTGGGGGGGCGCGGCATTAAAAAGTTTGGAGCCCACTGCCCTAGAGAGTGGCTGATCGAGCCACCTATTGGATGGATAGCGAGACAGAAAATCTGCATTGGACAGAAGGGAACCAGGGGAGTGTTGAATCTGAAACGAAAAAGATTGGAGTGATAAGAACAAGATGCAAGAGTTTTTTTCTTTGTGCTTGAAAAGCCAAGTCAAAGGGGCGTGGTCCGTAAGGAGGGTGAAGGTCCTTCCCAGGAGAAAGTAGCGAAGGAATTCCATGGCCCATTTAATCGCAAGGCATTCCTTCTCGACAGTTGCATAATGTTGTTCTCGGGGTAAGAGTTTTCTGCTTATATAGACAATGGGATGATAGTGTCCGTCGTCCCCTTCTTGAGACAACACCGCTCCTATACCCTCATCTGAAGCATCAGTTTGTACCTGGAAGGGTTTTTGGAAGTCTGGACAATGCAAAATCAGTACAGTAGTCAATAAAGATTTTAAGTGATGGAAACGCTGGCTCTCTAAGTCAGTTAGCTGGGATATGTGATTGGGCCATTTCTTTTCCAGTAGGGCAGTAAGAGGGGCAGCAAGATCGGAAAAATGGGGAATAAACCTCCTGTAGTAGCCTACCATCCCCAGGAAGGCTCTAACATCTTTTTTGGTCTTAGGAACAGGGATTTGAGTAATGGCTTCTACCTTCTCTATTTGCGGCCTAAGGGTTCCATTTCCTATCACATACCCTAAATAATGAATAGTATTCTTTGCTAAGTTACACTTCTTCGGGTTGGCTGTCAAACCGGCCTGTCAAAGGGCTTCTAGTGTGTGCGACAGGTGTTTCAGATGATCTTCCCAAGTCTCACTATATATGACAATATCATCTAGGTAAGCTGTGGAGTAGGCTTGAAAGGATCGCAATACAATATCAATCAACCTCTGGAAAGTGGCGGGAGCTCCATGACAGCCAAAGGACAATACAGTGAACTGGTACAACCTGGAGGGAGTCGCAAAGGCTGTTTTTTCCTTGTCAATTGTTTCTAGGGGAATCTGCCAGTAGCATTTGTTAAATCTAGAGTGGTTAGATATTTTGCCCGTCCTAACCGCTCTAGGAGATCACCTATCCGAGGCATGGGATAAGTATCGAAGTGGGAAAGGGGATTTACTTGTCAGAAGTCTATACAGAATCGGATAGATCTGTCTGGTTTGGGGACTAGGACTATAGGGGAGCACCAGGGACTAGATGATGGTTCAATGACCCCTGCTTTTAACATCACCGTAATTTCATTTTCTACCATCTGCTTCCTGGCTTCGGGTAGGCGGTAGGGTCTTTGTTGGGAGACCCTTCCGTCTATAGTACGAGTGTGATGTTTTATGATATGGGTCCTGCCGGGTGTTTTTGAGAATACCTTCTGATGCTGTCAGACTATGGGGGTTATTACAACTTTGGAGGAGGTGTTAATCCATCCCAAAAGTGATGGATATACCACCAGCTGTATAACGAGTTCCATAGGATATAATGGACTCGTAATACGGCTGGTGGTATATCCGTCACTTTACCGTCACTTTTGGGACGGATTAACACCTCCTCCAAAGTTGTAATAACCCCCATATCTTTTAGTTGGGAACATTGAGAAGGGGTAAGATTAGTACCAAACTGGGGCATACTGTCTTGTTCAGGGTCAGAAGGTGTAGGATACATAGGGATATCTGCCTCAGAACAGGCTGAAATATATAGGTTTCGAACCTGATCGTCTTTCTCAAGCCACAACTTTAGGAGATTAATGTGATATATCTGGCTTTTGCCCGACCCCTCAGGTATTTCTATTCTGTATGTTACAGGAGTTATTTGTTTAAGTACAGTATATGGTCCCTGCCAACGGGCCAGTAATTTGTTCTCTGTATTCAGTAAAAGAATTAACACTTTGAGTCCTATCGTTAACTCGGGGACTTTACTGTTCATATCGTAATGAGATTTCTGTTTCATTTGGGCCTCTTGTAGCTGTTTATGGACATCCTCCCTTATGGTACGTAAGCTGTCTTTTTGCTCACTAGTATATGTGAGTACGTCTTTTGTTTCTTCGTCAGTTTCCTCCCATTGTTCAGCCAACATTTCTAGCATGGTCCGTGGTTGTCTTCCAAATAAGAGTTCAAAGGGACTATGTCCTGTGTAAGACTGTGTGTGTATTCTTATGGCATATAATACCCATGGTAACTTTCTATCCCAATTTCTACTGTATTCGCTGATGACTTTTCGCAAGAGACTTTTGATATTGTATCGCTCTACCAAACCATCTGTCTGAGGATGATATACGGATGCCAGTATTTGTTGGACCCCAAGAGTATGACATATCTCTGACATTAACCTGGACATAAAAGGATTTCCTTGGTCTGTCAGGAGTTCTTTTGGGATGCCCACTTGAGAGAAAAACTGAATCATGGCTTGAGCCACAAACTTAGTAGTCATACTTGCAAAGGGAATTGCTTCCGGGTATCTGGTTGCATAGTCTACTAGGACTAAAAGGTATTGGTGACCTTTAGAGGAGGGTACCAGGGGTCCTACCAAGTCCATACTCACCCGAGTAAAAGGAGTTTCTATAATCGGTAGTGGACAGAAAGGAGCCTTGGGATCCCTAGAAGGATTTACTAACTGACACTTTGGACATTGTTGGCACAGTTTTCTTAAATCACCATATATTCCAGGCCAATAAAATCTCTTGGTTATATATTCCTCTGTTTTATCTCTGCCCAGATGACCTTCTCCTGTATCGCCGTGTGATAGGGGAAGGACTTGGTCTCTGTAACTGTGGGAAACTAACAACTGGGGTTTTCTATTTCCTGGTAGGGTGCGGTATAGCAAGTCACTGTGAATTTGAAAATTTGGACCTACTGTCTGGGGCTCTGTTGTCAGAGCAGCGTGCCAGGTGTTTTTCAAAGTGGGATCTTCTCGCTGAGCTTGCCGTAACTGTCCTGCAATGGAAAAAAATCAGTTTCGCGATCAGAAGTAGGGCCAATACCGTTATTGGTGCCCCTATGATATGCCTTTTTTTGCTCTTGTTTTTGTGATCTAGTTAAGTGGTTTCTTGGGCACTGTTTTTCGATTTCTGATGTTAAAAAGGGGTCTCCTTCCACCAGGATTCTGTCTGATGCGTAGATTGGAGGCTCTCCAACAGTTCAGAGAATGAGGTATAATCTGTTCCTAGTATAAGTTCTTCGACAAGATTCGGGATAGCTCCTACCACCACAGACTCTTCCTTTCCTCACCAGTTTATTTGTATGATAGCAACAGGATATTTTCTACTATCCCCATGTACACAGGTGATCAGAACTTGTTCACCCTTGATCCACTGATCTGGTTTCACATACTTTTGGTTGATAACACCCTGACTATATCCAGAATCTATTACTGTCTGTCTTCTTTCTTGATTCACTAGCAGGAAGGTGAAATACTGAGTCATGGTATTGCCTAGCCATAACACCCTTCCTTTGGTCATCCTGATCTCCTTAGGTTCACCTTGATTCTTTCTTTGGGGACTGTATCGGTCTATGTGTCCCCATTTTGCCCAGTTGAAACATTGCGGAGTGGTCAGGGGTTCTTTTAAGGGAGCAGTTTAAGTGACAGTCTTTCTATATTTGATCCTACTACCGGTTTGCTTGGAACGATTGAGATGTTATTAATTTCTGTGAAGGAGAACTGGTGGGCTTCACACTGGTGCCCCGGAAGTTGGGAGCGCGATTATATGCACAGGCTAATTCCACGGCGGTGGTATTATTCAGCCCAGGGTGTTGTTGAATCCAGTTCCTTGTGAAGGTCACTAATGCTTCGAGATACTGTTCCAAAACTATTGCCCCAAACATGTTTTCCTTGGTGGTATCAGCAGGGTTCAACCATTTGTTAGCTTCATGATGAACCCTATAATACAACATTCGTGAATTTTCCTGATTCACCCATTTAGTATGTCTAAACCTGAGGCGATAGCTTTCGTGGTCTAGCCCAACCCGGTCCAGGATTGGCTTTTTTATATCTTCATAGGGGGTTATGCCTCCAGGTTTGACGGCTTGATAAGCAGCCTGCAGAGACCTGTGAGGAGCGGAGCAATATATTGACCCTACCCTTCCATAGGCCAATTGACCGAACTGGCTACCTGTTCAAAATTGGTAAAAAATGCATCCGGATCATCATGTTCCTGGTATTTCTGTAAAACAGTATTCGGTACATTTGGATGCACTCTGGTAGTAGCTATGGTTTCAGTTAGTTTACCTAGAGCAGTCTCATGTAATAACTGGCTGTTGGCAATAATCGTTGCTTGACTTTTCAATGCAGTTTGTAAAGCTTCACGTTCTTCTTTTGCCTCCTTCAGTTGTTCTTCCCAGACCAATTGCAATTGTCTTTGGCCCTCTGCTAGCTCAGCGATCATATCGGTCAAGGTGGGTTTTTCCTCCATTATTCTTTACTGTCTTAAGGCTTTTCCCAAGTCCCACTTCTGAAACCACTTGTGACAGGTAAGTAATACTGGATACAAGAAGGCGTAACAGGCTGTGGAATGTGATCTTTTATTTTATTTCTTCCACGCTTTCTTTTCTCTATTTTATGTTAATCTCTCGTTCCCAGGTCTTGTCTTTGTGGTCTTCATGTGGTTTCTTCAGGTTCTTCCTAACTGGGTCTTCTTTCCTTCAGGTAGTCATCTCGGAATTCCGCCAACGACGAAACCAGAAGGGAGAGAAAGAAGAAGCTGGTGTTTAGAAGGTACATTGGTTGGGAACGGAGACCCCTGCTCTCTTGTCTTCTCTCTTTTCTTCTTCTGTCTTTTCTTCTCCTTATTACCTCTGTTTCTTTCCCAGTGTAGTTAGTGTAGATTTACTTGGCTTTCTCTCATTAATCGGATCTCCTCCTTTCCTTTATCTCATACCTCAATACTGTCCTTATCGGTTATACCTCTTTTGGTTTCTTTCTGGGGTTCGTAAAATGCTGTCCTTTTCACCACATGCTTTCCTTGGTTTTGTCCTTAAGGATAGTGTGCCTTTTTGTTTTCTTCGACTCCCTTTTCTCCCCCCCCCCCAGATTTATTAATCCAGTGCACCCAAGCTTGTTAAGTGGTTTTCTCCACCCGTCCTTCCCATTCCCCAGTACACACCCCGTACCTGCTCTGGCCACGTTCTTCCTAGAACGTGGCTGGCTCCAGCGCGTCCTCTCCCTTCTTCGTCTCCTTGTAGCAATTCTCTTCTGGGCTGCCGTGTCTCACTGTGGCCGAGATGTAGTTCTCCCCTTTGAGCCTGCGGCTCCGCTGCTCCTGGCGATGCATCTTCTACTTGTCTTTCACGTTCCTCCATCCCCTGGCTGTGATTTCGTCTCCCGTTCGCTGCCTCGCGTTACTGACCTCCTCCGTTTTGCAGACACTGTCCTTATATTCCCGGCATGGGGCGTTTAAAAAACACCGCCCCTTCCTCCATAGACTCGGCAAGCCGCAAAGTACCCCCGGGGCACATCCCTCTCAGCCCGACACCTAGCATCCTATCACAGGCAGGCTGCTGTATTATGATGCAGACTGTCTGAGGTCACTCTGCTCCCTGAATCACCTCACAATTCATTTTGCTGACCCTCAAGTGAAGATTGCTTGTTGTGGCCCCTTGAGGGGCGCAACCATGAATGACCTCAGGTGCCACTGTGAGAGCTTTTTTGTAGTTAAGATTAATAATAATTAACTAATGGATATGATTTGTAGGCCCAAATCAATTACTGCACATAAATGTGGCTTTGTCCCCGAAACTTGCAGAGACATGCATTTAGTATAAACTGCTGACTAACACATAACTTTCATTCTTTCCTTTCCTCTTTCTTTCCTCTTTGTTAGTTATGACCTATGTCATGGTCACAAGTGTATATCTTTTCATGACGCAAAGGCCTTATTGCAACAGAATGAATAGGGAGAATTTTAGGCCTTAGCTATTTACCCATTTGACACATGTAAAAAGCATTGCAATGTTAAGTTAATCTTAAACGTTGTTTCTTTATGATTAGGCTCTGTCACAGAAAGCATATGAGAATGGGAGTGATTTCAGTATGAAATGTATTGTGCTTACCTTAACTTGTTTTGTCTTATAGAGTGAGAAACAGAGCGTAAAAGAGTATAATATCGAAAATGTTGCAGAGAATATACAAATTTATCTTCTGTTTAGGACGTTTTTTGTTAAACTTGCAAACTCGATGGATGCTTTCCTGTTATCATGAAGACATCTTCTTTTTATTGGCTGAAACAAGAAGTTATCTTTGCAAGACTCGCAATTTGTTTCTTTTCTAATATTGTATAAATGCATGTTGCCAAGCTATACGATAGACATTCTTTCAGGCTCAGGCTGAGACTCTCTACAGAGCACTTTGCTCAGATACTTTTTGACTTGACTCTTTGCTGATGCATCTCGGATTCACTCTGAGAGCTACTTAATTCTTCTTTCATTCTATTCTATTGATTCTCTAAAGAGTTTCTTGAACCTCTCTACATGGGAAGGTCTATTACAGTTTTTTCCTTTCACATCTCGAGGCTAGAGCTCTTTGTGGGTTATGTTGATGTTTTCTTTTACTTTGAATTAGATTAGAATAGGGATAGGTTTATGGAACACGCTTCATACAAAGACAGGTAATGGAATTAAATATTGATGAACTACTAATAAAAGAACTTAATTACTAAAAGATTTCATAAAGACTTTATACATAATCCAACTCTTTTTATTGACTTCTATCCAAATAAAAATTATTTTAAAAGTTGAATTATCGCTGATCTGCTGTTCCTGATTTATCTCTTAACTACCTCAAAGGTCCAACCTCTTGGGCCCAGTGGAGTGCAGGGACTTCATGTTTCTAAATAACGTGATGGTGACAATTGGAGTTCCCAATAGTCCCAGCCACACATTGGCACCACCACATGCAACTCTGCAGTTATACCTCCTGACCTTCAGCTGGTCGAGACATTTTGTCTTGGTATGCCACTATGAAGATCTGACACATGCACAAAGAGATGAGTGCAGAACTGTGTTGAGAAAAAAAATGAGGCCTCTTCTCATTTACCCCATGTCTGACTCCAAAGGCATGGCCAGCATCAACACTGGGAACAAACTTCTCATAAAGAGTCACACATATGATGTTAGATGAGATCCAGGACTGCTTCAAGGAGGTGGACAGAATCGGGTACCTCAAGGTCACTAAGAAGCCATATTTTTCTTAAGTAAGTCCGGAGACACTCATTCCCAAGCAAGGTGCTGTAGACTTGCCATTCTGAGTGGAAAACTGTGTTCTCAACAAGGGTACAAAGACAAAAGCTACCCAGTACTTCAGACAGATACGTTTTTCTACTACCTAGGTTCAGTAAGATTTTATGACCCCTTTTATCTGACCAGTGGCTAGTGGTAAAATACACGTAACCTTGGCTTTAAGGGGAAGGTGGCATGCAGGACCCTTATGGGACGTTCTGGGTCACAAATTAGATAAGTTGAAAGTATAATAGCAGGACATAATTGTTTGGGGGCACTAACATCACACAACTAATGAGCCATGCCGAATATTGGCATGCTCTCTATAGAAAAATCAGATAAAACAACCCTTCATGGAACAATCACGATAGAATATCTGAAGGGAAAATCAGTTTTGAGACTTAGACGTGAACCACACATCTTTCTAGAAGATCTGATGTTTAGAAAAGAATGGTATAGCTTGGAAGGGGACCACAGAGTGGTTGATTTTAATAATTAATTCCACTAAAAAAGAACTTCAGTCACTATATTGATTGAAATTACCGACAAGGAAAGAACACTAAAAACAACAGTAACAATGTGCAAATAAAATATGTGACAATAGAAACAAATACTGAACTGTCAGACTTTAAGGGATAATTGACTAACATAAACATACCCAAACTTGATGAACAGACTTAGAAAGCCATTAAAAACATGTCCAAACACCAAAGAGGATTACTAAACAAGTCCAGAGTTCTAAGCTCCTGAAAATTAAGCAAAATTAAGCAAAGAAAGGTGTGAATTGAACCTTTAGTTCAACAGAAGCCTGTAGTACTAATAAGAGCCACTGGTCACGTGATTGCATACCCCAACAAAGAAGCCCTATTTTTCTTTCTCAGTAAAAGGAATGTATGGAGGGAATTCACAACCTTTTTGTTTCTTCAAACAGAGTATTACATGGCCAGGCAAATGACATTCTATATGAATGACTACACATAAAGTTAGAATAAGAATCCTTACATAAAAGTACCATCAGATGTACAAAATGAACAACAATTTTTTTCGCATCATATACTAATGAAACATACAGCATACCAACCGCATTGGACAGTAATTGAGCATAGGCAACTATTAAGTAATGAAAGACTTAACACAAGGCTGCGATTATCTAAGCAACAAGAATGTATCTATAAACTATCTACCAATGTAAGGAGGTTTGAATGATGACATTGATTGTCACACCTTAAGTTTGTTTTAACACATGCATCGTGTGCAATACATCCAAACATCTAGCTCCAACTGAATCATGGTATTGACGTAATTTCTATAAGTAATAAATATGAATGGTAACAATGTTGCCCCAACTGACATACTTTAATTAAAAACAGCAAATTGACCAATTTTAATATAAGGGCAGATTTGTAAAAGTAAACACAATAAAGGAAAATGTTTTAAAGAGTCCTGTAACTGCTCTCAGGAAATTAAAAATCCCAATAAACTCTAGGGTTCATATCCTATACAAAGTGACCAACAAAGGTAGTAGCAATAAAGTCAGTGTCAACAACACTCCTAACCTTACTTTGGCTACAATTCTGAAAGAATTAACAGGCCATACATACACACTGAACAGTAACAAAACAAAGAGAATTACTATTCCAGGAATACTGGGAACCGGTCGCTTGATTACACAATCCGACATTGCCACATTCAGCATGTCCTGGAATTAGGCACATATGGTTTGCACACAAACACAAATATGTACACTGATCGCCTAACTTGATTCGATGAAAGAGGGATTCCACTGAGGCAGAATACTGATGCAAAAGCAGCACTCAAAAAGTAACCGTGATGCCATTTGGGAGGCAGCGGCCATTAAACTAGGTAGAAAATCCAGACATTACAACAGTTTTTACAGATTTTAAAAATGGGTAATACCTAGACAGCAGAATTTGCCTGCAAAGCACAGGCCTGGCCATATGGCAAGAACTAGCTATAGGTTAGCTGTCTATACAGTGCAACACCTACAAAAGCACTCTCCATTACTGCCATTGTGTGAACACATGTGGGGGAAGTGTGTTGGTGGTTTATTGTGTAAGAGGGTAAAAGCCACACAGGGATTTGCATGCAACTCCTTTTAACAGAGGATGATAAGCATAAAGAGAATGTGCTACTCAGGACAAAATATTCTGTTTTGTAATATTCCACCTAGAGCTACCATAGAACATACCAAATAGGAGCAAAGAAGCAAGTTAAGTGGTTCTTTTGGTTTCTTCTCCTTCCTTAACAAGGTAGGGTAAGGAAAAGGAACAGAGTAAAGAGAGGAGTCCAGGCGGTCCTGAAGTATGCCTTCAACCACAAAAGCACAAACTTAGGGCAGAAATGTGTTGTCCAATTACCATGAGGATCTCATAATTACCTAGGTAGATCCAAATTGTGTTTGAACTTGTGGTAGCTAGGGAACAATAATACATTAAGCAGCGTCTTTCACTAGACATAATTTTAACAGAAAGACCGCCACTGCCAGACCCATTACCGATCCCAGAAATCTCAGATACTCCAAAAGATTCTGTCCCTAGTACTGCTCATTCAGTTTCTCAATGAGTCTTGCTCTAAATTTAAAGAGACCTTAGTACAAGTAATCTTGCCTCGAGTATTGCTATACTGTTATTTCTCTACCTGTTTCATGGTAAAGCAAAAGTACTAGACAGTTAGCCAAACTATGTTCCCCTGTGTGCTAGACCTGTCAACCCTTGGCGTGGTTTCCCCTGTAATTTTTGCTTCTGACCTCCTGTTTTTCACCCTGTGCTGAACTTTGTTTTTGCTGGCTTTAGGTCTCTGGGCACTTTACTACTGCTGACCAGTGCTAATGTGCAAGTGCTCCCTGTGTAAAGTGTATTGGTGATTGGTTTCTCCATGATTGGCACATTTGATTTATTAGTAAGTCCCTAGTAAAGTGCACTATGTGTGCCCAGGACCTGTAAAACAAATGTTACTTGTGGGCCTGCAGCACTGATTGTGCCACCCACATGAGTAGCTCTGTAAACATGTCTCAGACTTGCCATTGCAGTGTCTGTGTGCAGACGTTTTTCAACTGCCAGTTCGATGTGGCAAGTGTACCCACTTGCCAGGCCCAAACCTTCCCTTTTACAACATGTTTCTCAACCCTAAGGTAGGCCCAATGCAGCCCATGTGTAGGGTGGAGTGTATTTAAAAGGTAGGGCATGTGCTAGTGTGTTTTACATGTCCTGATAGTTAAATATTGCTAAATTCGTTTTTCACTATTGCAAGGCCTATCTCTCACAAAGGATAACATGGGGATTGCCTTGAAATATCTTTTAAGTACATTTTCCCATTCCATTGGGAGCAGCTAGAGATATGGAGTTTGGGGTCTCTGGACTCACAATGTAAAAATACATCTATTGGTGAAGTTGGTTTTTAAATTGTAAGTTTGAAAATGCCAACTTTACACTTTTAGAAAGTGGGCATTTTATTGCCTAACCATTCCATGCCTCTGCCTGGCTGTGGAATATGCATCTGGGTCAGACTGACAGTTGAGCTATGAATTCACTCTAGACCGTCACACACAGTGCGGGCTGAGGTGTGTCCTGCATATCCTGATAAGTCTTCCTGGGCTAGAGTGGAGAGAGGAGCTGACACTTGCACCTGAATAGGGCTGTGTCTGTCCTTACACAAAGCAGTCTCCAACCCCTAGAATGTGTATGGGGCCAGGTCAGGGAAAGGCAGGGTCTTATGCACTACAAAGACTTTCCTTTGAAGTGTGCCTACTTAAAATGCAGAAATGAATATAAGTATTAGGCTGCTGACCCCAAAACTTTAGAACACTTCCGGACTCAGGACATTCTGCCAGGAAGAAGAGCTAGATGGTGTAGGAGGAACTGCCACTCTACCTGTTGCTTGCTGCTTCTGTCCTGGGAGTGAAATGACTGGACTTTGCTTTCTACATCCTGCTTTCCAAGGTTCTCAAAGGGCTTAAACTGAGCTTGCCTCCTGTTGTGAAGTCTCAGGGACATCAAAGACTTCATCTGCCAGTGTCTGGGCTCTTCTGCTGAGAGTCCTGACTTGCTAAGTGGTGCCAAAACTAGTCCCTGGGCCCTTAGAAGTGGAAGTTGGTAATCTGCAGGGGAAAATACATGCACCGTAATATGTGCGTCAGAAAAATCGATGCAGCACCTGTCTCGCAGTTGAAACTTCGATGCAGCACCTGCCTTGTGATGGAAGAAGCGACACATCATCTGTTCTCAATGCAGACCCTTCGCACAGAACATTGGAATTGTTCATGCATCATCACTGGGTGTCATTTTCTCCATCGACACTGCACTGCAGTAAGGAATCAATTCATTGCCAGCCTGGTGGGAAAAGAATGGACGCATCACAAATCCGGCGGGAAAAGAATTCACGCATCGCCTGTCCAGCAGGGAACTAATCAACGCATTGCGTGCTTTTCCAACGCATCACCTTCTTTGCGGCCTGCATCATCTTTGTTTTTGATGCATCCAAGGTACTGTGTGTTATAAGGATATAACCATTGATTTTTCAGGATTACGACTCTCTTAAACCTTTGAAAAGTAATAAATGTATTTGTGTATGTTGGATTTTTGTCATTTTGGTTTTGTTTGATTTAGATAAATATTGGCTATTTTTCTAAGCTGGTGTTGAGTCCTTTTGTGGTGTTTTCACTGAGTTACTGTGTGTGTATGTCCAAAAACTATACACATTGCCTCTGAGATAAGCCTGACTGCTTGTGCCAAGCTACCAAGGGGTGAGTAGGGGTTATCTTAGGTGTGTGACTCTCTTACCCTGACTAGAGGGAGGGTCCCTACTTGGACAGGGTATACACTGACCAACTAAAGATCCCATTTCTAACACTGTGACCACAAAGTGATGTAAATCTTACTCACAGATATGGGGCCTTGGCTTTTGCCAGCAGAAGTTATGACTTATCTAGCTTTAGCTGCTGTAGCTGCAAGAGATGCTGTTGTTTTGAGGTTTCTAGACTCCAAATTAGGCTGCTTGGTTTTCTCTAAGGATGTCCTTTACCCTAGCTCTATTCTCTCATCCCTTGTAATTCTTTGAAGATCTGCTTTTCAAGGGCTAACTTTCTTTCCTCCATTTGCAGTCCACTGCATTTCAGTTCTTCTTAGGTACCATCTTTTGAAGAAGCCAGTTGTTAATGATGGAACGCACATCTTAACGTCAGCCCTGATAAGCACATAAGAGGATCCAGCCTCTTTGCCCTAACGTGGGCCTTCCCCTAGTACAGGACTTTCAGTTTCATTGGAAACAACAGCATATATTGCAACTGTAGAGCTCTCAGTTTTACCTTCACAGAATTGAAGGTGCACGGCTGTTGTTGCACCTTTCTGGTATAGTCTGGAAACATCATGATTCTGGAATTGTCATATCTGACTTCACCTTTACGGTGCAGAGGATCATGTCTCGGTCTCAAAAGTTTAGAAATCTTGCTATTACGGGTCAAGGAAGAGCCCACAGGGGCAGCCTGCCATCTAGGGCCCTGTGCGCCCTCTCAATCACAAAGCAGGTACAGAACTGTTCAGAAGGGAGAGTCTTCTTCAGCCATTTATTCAAGAACACTTCCATGTTGGTGCCCTCCAACACTTCAGAAAATCCAACAAAGCGGAGGTTATTGAGCCTCTGTCAGATCTCACCTTAGTTTCTGCAGGAGCAATAGCAAGTTCATGAAGTACATTTCCAACTTCCCTCACCACCGAGATAGCCCAACAGGGCAAAGCCAATCTGGGTTAAATGAGGGAAGAGGAGATGGAGGAGAAAGAAACACAGGTCCCACAGAGTCAGTGCAGGTACGTATGTGTTACCCAATTGTTTTCTGTACACATTCCTGGGTGAAAAGAAAAGAAGGAATCAGTGAACCTGTCCTAAAGAGAGAAGAAATACAGGCTGTGCACAGACATCTAATAACTGCTATTAGAATACCTGGGTGAATCCCCTCCTCCGTTAGCAGACACATGGTTGATTGAAAGGTAACATGTGGGATCTACAGAAATACAACAGAGCATAAGAGTTATATGGTAGAAAATGTAAGTAACTTAAGTTCCCCTTATATACCCATGTGAGGGTTTAGCATACTTTATATCTTTCTGTTCAGGGCAATAAAGAATAAGCTCTACATTTACAAATAAGTAAGTAGCCTTAGTAGAGTCCTTTTTACTTATGTCTTTAAGGTTCCAGAATAGGTACTTATATATTCTGTTATAATTTTCACAGGATAACCTCTCTTTGCAGCAAACTTTAAAGGTCCCAGAGCCAGTGTGCTAATATCATGTAAGTATATGCAGTCAATAATCATAAAGAGGCACAGCACACGTATACCACTGTACTTGCAGTGTAGACGTTTTAAAGTTCTGAATGGTCCTTTCTTTTCGGTCATAAGGTTAAGCAGGAGCAGCCACTTTAGAAGTCCCCAGAGGCAGGCTCTGTATTAGAAGTATATGCATCTACTAATCACAGAAGTCCAGCACGTGTCACCATTGTGTTGTTTGAAGAGCACAATACTTTAAAGTTTCTGTTTTTTGTCCGTTCTCTTCTCTGCAGGTGCTAAGTTAGGAGGTAAGCAGGAGAGGTTTCACTGAATATCCAAGAATTCCAGACGAAGAAGAAAGCTCACGAAGAACCGACGAGAAATGCGGAATGCTGCATTTTGTGGCTTGGAAGCAGAAGCTAAGTGAACCTGAGGGCAGGAAACTGCAGACCGAACACTAGAATGCCAAGCAGTTTCCTGCTGGGCGATGGCGGCTATATGCCTGTCATTCCCCGCCCTTGTCGCATCCATCTGCCGGACCACGGCAGGAGCAACAACCTCAAACAGTTCTTGGTGTCCTCGACTCGCCACACCAAATCCTTGGTTGTGTCTTGGAGCCCCTCCATATCTTTCCATAGTCCCTGGCCCACATCTTCTACTTCGGATATCCTGGTTTCTGCTACTGTCACTCTATCGGAGACATTGGTATGTCTTGCCGTAGGAGGGATACTTCTCCTCTCCAGTGGTTCTTGGGGCGACTAAATCGCCTGTAGTAGTGCTGTGTTATCAGGCATTGTGTGCAGCTCCACCAATTGTGCCACAACTTAGAGTAGCAATCCATCTTTCCCTGCCTTGGGGGCCTGGGGTCATTGTCTTTGGCCATCTCTTTTGTGGCAGGGGTATTTCACCAGGGGTGTATGTGTCGTCCCAGAGGCAGCACGGCAGGGTCCAAGAGGCAAACACCAGGCAGGCACCCCCTCCTATGTATCCACCTCCTGAGCCAACCCTGGGCACATGGATCGGGAGAGTCCACTGGTGTCACTCTGCCCTACCAGTCCACTTGAGGGTTGCTCTATGGATGTCAAGGGCTCGTGGACCCAGGGCACATCAAGTGGAGGGTGAGCCAACAGTATCCCCAAGATTCAAGGCCTGTGGCGATCCAGTCATTGTCTATCAGCCAACACAGGCAGAGCTATATGTCCACGATAAGTCTGTGCCAGGAAGGAGTGCTGTTGTGCTTTAGATGAGGGGACGCATACCACATACCCAGCAAGTTTTATCTTCGGGCAAGGTCTCTTTCCTCGCAGCTTTGTCCAGCAAGAAGGGGGCAGGGGGGATACCGGTTTCCCAGCCACATTTGAAACACCCACACCCTGCACTGGACCCATGGGGGTCTTCCCTTTTTCCTCCCATCACTGTAGTTGATCCCCTCTGCCAGTGGGCCCCAGCGCACTCATCAAGTGGGAGGGGGAGAAAAGAGATGCTTAGCGTCGGCAAACTAATCTCTCAGTGAGTGAGGGCAGGGGTGGAGAGAGGGATGATTTCTCTGTCCACCCTCCAGACACCACTGTCCTCCCAGCCCCTCTCACAAACTGCATGTCGTGGTGCTGCTCCGCCAGTGTCTTTAGGGCTGCCCGCAGGGTCTGCTACTCCACACCATGACCCCAGCCAGAGACACTGCGGCACTTGTCTTTGGGCCATTTCCCATTGTTGCCACCATTCGTGGTATGCCCAGCTTGTCCACTGGGGGTAGGTGCCAGAACACACCCTCATGCACCGCCTTCTCTAGGCACCACTGCACCAACTCATGCAGCTCGGGCCGTATCTCGGCAGCACGGCCCCTTTCGCCCGAGCGGCACCGATGGGTAGTCAGCCCAGCCGATGTGTGGTATGGGAAACAGGGCCATTACAAAGAGACGTCAAAAGATCAGAATGTTGTGTCGTCATGGAAGAAGGAGGAGTTGTGGAGCAGTGGAGGCATGTTGTGTCGAAGGAGGAAGCCAAGGACATCAACAAACCAGAAGAGTTGGAAATGGCAGTAGCGTCACAAGAAACCGGGACAGCAACCGCAATAGCAGAATACCGCGAGGACTAGTCAGATCGACCAAGAAGCAGAGTAGGAGTAGAGCGCTCTCTGTGAAAAGACCGGGTGTTTCTGAAAGGAGAAGAACCCCGCCGGAGTGCCAACTACCCCAGCAGCGCTACAAGGGGTGTATGCCTCCTGCAGGTGTGAGATCGGGTTCAGGTTGGGGAAGATGGGCAGGTAGCAAAAAGAGTTATGATTAGTGCAGTATACATTACAATTGTTTTTTCATTGCTTCTTTTGCTTTTCTTTGGTTCACACGCACGGGCAACTGGTGGTGGCTACGCTATTGAGGTAAGATTTTGAAATTCCCTTACACTTATCCCTCAGCATTATTTGGCCAATTTCCCTGTTAAGTCGGATGTTATAAACACCTGAAGCAATCAAACCCAGAGAAAAGGGGATATCTTAAAGGTGGTAGTGTTGGAGTGTGACTATTATAATCAATATTAACACGAAAAGCTTGTAATGCAATGTCTAATGAAACCGCATAAATGTAATACTAATGCACGCGTTTTAAATGTGCCCACGGGGTGTGGCCACCAATGTATACGATGACTAATGAAACTGACTAATAATGAATGAATAATGTATTCATGTATGATTTTGTATTAGCACTAAGAGTTATGTATTAGGGTTCTGCTAAATTACTCACTAGGCCTTAGTTAGCAAAGGTCTGGGCCTAGCTGCCCGGTCTCATTTTAACTGTGTTTTCTAACGTGCAATGTGCTGCTTCCCTGAAGGACACAACGCTGTACTTTTCCAGAAGCTAGAGAGATGTGTGTAGCCGTAGTAAATTCTTTCTCATGGGACCCGACTTGCTCAAGGAGACATTCTTGCCGAATGCAACAGTGTAATTCGCAACAGGTGCAAGGTCGCTAAACTGGTAAAAGACAATGGAACTACTGACTGGAGCAACAAGTGTAACTTTTCTTACCTGACATTCTACCTGTTGAAGACGTCAATTATAGGAGCCAATAGACTGCATGAGAACTGTCTTAGGTGAAAATTCTAGTAAGGTGTGCGACGGATTATTGGACAGAGATAACGATGCACCAAATATTGCCCAATGGGAAATTAGGGACTTGTCCAACAACTTTGATATAACAATGTGACACAAGGAGAAGCCAGCCATTACTTTGCCGTTCTTAGCCATTATCCTGCCATTATCAAGACATTCTTCATCACCCTTTGCCTTTCTGAGAGACTTTGTCTTCTACTTTAAACCATCCTCATCCTAACCCTTGCCTGATATGCACTTCTCCTTATGAGGGAAAAGCCTTTTCTTGCTATGCCCTACTGAGACTTACCTGTTCTATCCTGGCTGATAGCAAATCGACTGATGTCCTGAGGTCGAACACTGATCCTGCATGCTGACCCTTTTGGATGTGTAACTATCTGCTGATGAATTGAAATTGTCTGTTTGCCTTTTCTTTCTAGGTACCAACTGCTCTTTTGATAGAGACCATAGTTACATGTTTCCAAATTCATGTTGCTAAATTGTTTTGCATGCAACCCAACATGTTGATGCTAATCAGAGGTTAGTTAAGGAGTTCACTAATATCGGGTGCAAATAGACAAATGACTGAATCTTTGCTTTGTTGAATAATGTACTAATGATACTCTGCTAAAGTTGATTCATGTTGACGTCGTGCTTTGTCCTAATGTTCATGATCTTTGCTTTGATAAAGTCTTATTTGAGTTGCCATATCGTAGTTTTGTTGATGTGCTTATAGATATTGAGACTAATGAATATGCTAGTAGATTGTAACTAATAGGGAAAAAATATCCAAACTCTTACTAAATTTGTGTGGTTATTCATGGCTGGAAGGTCATGGTGTGTTTCATTCTCATTGAATGTTACTGATTAGTTTGATTGATTAGTTATTGTAATATCAATTTGATTACTGATCTATCAATTGAGATGGTAAATAGATATCTCGTCCTGAGGAGTCTCCAATCAGGGTCAAAAGGTTCATTGGCCTAAAACGAATCCCCTTGTAAGTAAATCATCAAAGTTGGGACGCGTTATCAGTTCTACTTAAAAATATCTAGGAGAGATAGCTTACCTGCATCTGTTTACTTTCTTCCGAGGGACGGGCAGTGCTGTTTTCCTGATTTTGGGCCTGAGAAATAACAGAAAAGTGACCTACAAATGCTATTTTCAAAGAACATACAACAAGATAAATAAAGTGACAACTTGTGAATAAACTAGTTTTTTGGCCTCCTTGTTGTCGCACCTAAAAGCAAGGATCCTACAAGTGGTGGAAATGCTGGCGTTTTAACATCTGCTAAAAGACGGAAAATCTAATACATCAACTCAGAGAGGGCCAGAGGGAACTGGAGCTGGCCCTCAAGAAGCATATGATGTAGGCTGAAATAGACCATATAGTTTTCACCAATGCCATACGAGCACAAGGTGAAAACATGACTAAAATGTCAGAAGGTCTGATCCAACTAGCTTCTGGACTAGCACAAGGAAAAGGATTAACAGCACTAGGTCTCATGGTACCCCCACAAAAGTATGTTGCAGAAGAAGGTCCAATTGCTTTAAAAAATAAATTGAACACGCTGCAAGAGCTAGCTCATAGGCAGTAGAGAAATTGCCTTTTTATTTAGCTTCTCTGTTACCATATACCAATATAAAGAAAGTCATAGTAGATCGTCTTGAGGTGAATGATAAGACTTTTAGACTCAAATTCAGAAAAGAAAGAGGCCTTCCAGGGGCTACACCAAAACTCCTTAAAAAAAAAATAAAAAAATGAAAGACGCTGCCGATAGATGGTTACAACCTCAAGAATCCACAAAGGAAGAAGTAATGGACAAAATATACTTTGAACACTAGCTTGATGTCTTACCGTATCAGACTCAAAATGGCTAAGGCAACATGCAAGTCTTTCAGTAGAACAAGCTGTTGAAATGGCCACTACATTTTCTCAAACTCACTCTTGCAGTATTCCAGTAAGATGGGAAAAGACAGATGAAACAGCTCCACTGTTTGGGTCTACGATGGGAAAAAGCCCTACAAAACAACACCAGGGCCCTCTAAAATCAGAACAACATGCTCAGATCATAATACGAATGTGGGACCCCAAACCTTTGACTGTAGGGAATGGGGACATATCACCTGTTTTTATAAAAAGAAAGTGGAGAAACAAGAAAAGGAACCCATGGATATTAGTTATGCTCCTTGATCCATACATTATGCTCAAGAGATGGGACCCATCTATTACGTGAGTCTTTGTATTAACAATAAGTGGGTAACTGCCCTCTTAGACTCGGGGTAGAGACAATCAGTTGTTAAAAAGAAATTGTCCTTTTTGTCTCAAATAGTCCCTAACAAATCTGTGGGTCCCGTCCCCCTCGAGCCCCCATTGGTCTTTCCCTCCCGCCTCCCAGCTGCTCCCACCTCCCCTTCTTAAAGGCGGCCGCTGCGCGGAGCCCTGTGTGACCCCCTGACCTCTTTTTGGCCAGGAGTCCACTTTGGCTCCACCAGCCTGCCTTCGTGCCCCTGACCCTGCCGTTTGCCGCTAGAAGAAGTTCGAGGCCCTCCTCCACCCGCAGGCACCCACCTGCGCCTCATCCCTGGTGCCTAGTGGTAGGCGTATCTAGTTGTGCTCTGCACTCTGTATTACGTGTATTTTTCGTTTAATGTAAATCCTTTTTCGTTTAATGCACTGTTTTTAACTGCTCCTGTGCCCTTTTTTAAATCTACTTTGTTTTGCCTCTGTTGTTTACACTGCCTGTTTCCAACCGGCTCTTGCCGGTCACCTGATCCCTGCCGCTGCGTCACCTGCGGCTCTGCCCACCTTGTGCCCCCATTGCTGTTTCCTTCCCGCCTCCAAGCTGCTCCTCCCTCCCACCTCCCCTTCTTAATGGCGGCCGCTGCGCTGAGCCCTGTGTGACCCTCTGACCTGTTTTTGGCCAGGAGTCCTCTTTGGCTCCACCAGCCTGCCTCCGTGCCCCTGAACCCGCGTTTGCCGCTAGAAGAAGTTCAAGGCCCTCCTCCACCCGCAGGCACCCGCCTGCCCCTCATCCCTGGTGCCTAGTGGTAGACGTATCTAGTTGTGCTCTGCACTCTCTATTTCGTGTGTTTTACTTTTAATGTAAATCGTTTTTCGTTTAATGCACTGTTTTTAACTGCTCCTGTGCCCTTTTTTAATTCTACTTTGTTTTGCCTCTGTTGTTTGCACTGCCCGTTTCCATCCGGCTCTTGCCGGTCACCTGATCCCTGCTCCTGCGTCACCTGCGGCCCCACCCCCCTCTCGCCCCTATTGGTCTTTCTCTCCCGCCTCCTAGCTGCTCCTCCCTCCCACCTCCCCTTCTTAATGGCGGCCGTGCAGCAGACGCGCCAGAGGCAAGCCCGTCCGCACCTGGACCGCGCCTAGCGCCAGTCCCCCTGGCCCACGCTGCTCCAACCCCCTGAAGCAGCAGCACTCCTCCACAGAACTCCAGCCCTCACCCCAGGCCAGCACCCCGCCGGCACCCAGGCCACCCCTAAGCACACACATGGACCATTCACATGCCACTCATGCCACTTTTCCTGCACTCACACTAACGCCAACAACAACACCAACACGCACCACAACAACACCAACCCCCGCAAACCACCTAAACTGCATTCTCCTTAACACCCGCTCCGTCCACAAGCACGCCATCGAGCTCTGGTACCTTCTCACAACATACTCCCCTGACATCGCTTTCCTCACGGAAACATGGATGAACCCCTCATCAGGACCCGACATAGCAATAGCCATCCCAGAAGGCTACAAAATCACCCGTAGAGACCGCATAAACAAGCCAGGAGGAGGTATTGCCATCATACACAAAAACACCATCAAAATCTCCACCCACACCGATACCCTAGACAGCGCAGAACACCTACACTTTCTAATACACATCAACGCCAACACCACCCCTAGAGGAACGCTCATTTACAGACCACCAGGACCCGCCCCCCATTTTGCGACGCCATCGCAGATACTATCAGCTCCCACGCCCTCACCTCCACAGACTACATACTCCTTGGTGACCTCAACTTTCACCTGGAAAACACCCACGACTGCAACTCCACAGCCCTGCTGGACAACCTCACAAACCTCGGCCTCAAGCAACTGGTCAGCACACCCACTCACTCACCACACCCACTCACTCAGCAGGACACACGCTTGACGCAGTTTTCTCCTCCCGCATCCACGTCACCTTTACCCACACCACCGAACTCCACTGGACTGACCACCACTGCTTCCCTTTCTCCTTCATGAAACTGCCCACCCACCACCAACAACACACCTCACCCTACCGAAAGTGGAACAACATCTCCAAAGAACACCTTGTCAACAACCTCACACAAGCTCCACCTCCCATCACCAATGACCCCAACACTGCCGCCCACAACCTCACACAATGGTTAACAACTTGAGCAGACTCCCTCGCCCCATTGAAAAGAAACAACAACACCCGCACCTTCAAGACCGCTCCCTGGTTCACCACAGAACTCCAAGCTTCCAAACGAGAATGCCGCAAAATTGAGAAAGCATGGCGCCAAGAACCTTCAATTAGCAATTTCTCCGCCCTCAAAACAGCCATGTGCAAACACCACCAACTCATCCGGACCACCAAACGGTCCTTCTACAAAGAACACATAGGCAACCACACATAACAACATCAAGGAACTCTTTGCCATCGTCAAATAACTCACCAAACCCAAATCCAGCACCATCGACCCTCCTCACACCCAAAACCTCTGCAACTCCCTCTCCAACTACTTTCACCTCAAAATCGTAGATATACACAACAGCTTCACAGCATCAGCTCCCACCATCACCACCACTGACACGACCAACAACACAACGCCCTCACACACCAACCAATTACACACCTGGACCCCCACCAACGATGAAGAAACCGAAAAAAACATGAACTCCATCCACTCAGGCTCCCCCACAGACCCCTGCCCCCACCACATTTTCAACAAGGCCAGCCAAATCATTGCTCCCCAGTTCTGCGCCGTAATCAACAGCTCCTTCGACACCGCAACCTTCCCAGACGTCTGGAAGCACACCGAAGTCAACGCGCTCATCAAAAAACCCAAAGCAGACCCAGAAGACCTCACAAACTACCGTCCCATCTCTCTTCTCCCCTTCCCCGCAAAGGTCGCTGAGAAGATAGTGAACGCCCAACTGTCTCACTTCTTAGAGAAAACAACACACTCAACGCCTCCCAGTCTGAGTTCGACAAGAACCACAGCACTGAGACCACCCTCAGAGCCTGCACAGACGACATCAGGACCAGAATGGACAAGGGCAAGACCGTCACCCTCATCCTCCTAGACCTCTCCGCAGCCTTCGACACTGTATGGCACCAAATCCTCCGCGCACGCCTTTTTGATGCAGGAATCCGACACAAGGCCCTGGACTGGCTCACCTCCTTCCTTGCCGAAAGAACCCAAAGAGTTTGCCTCCCTCCCTTCCAGTCCCCAGCCACCAATATCATCTGCAGGGTCTCCCAAGGATCCTCTCTCAACCCCACCCTCTTCAACATATACATGGCCCCCCTCGCCAACATCATCCGCCCCCACGGAATCACCATCATCACTTACGCAGACGACACCCAGCTCATCATCTCCCTCACCAGGAACCCAGCCACCGCCAAGACAAACCTGCACGCCGGACTCCTCGACATCGACAAATGGATGACAGCAAGCCACCTCAAACTTAACTCAAACAAAACAGAAATCATCATATTCGGGCCCAACAAGACAGCATGGGATGACTCCTGATGGCCAACCACCCTCTGACCACCCCCAACACCCACCATCCACGCATGCAACCTTGGAATCGTCCTAGACTCATCTCTCTCCATGGCCCAGCAAATCAACGCCATATCATCCTCCTGCTTCAACACCCTTCGCATGCCACGCAAGACTTTCAAATGGATTCCTATGGAAACAAGAAAAACGGTCACCCATGCTCTCATCATCAGCAGACTGGATTACGGCAACGCCCTCTACGCTGGGACCACAGCCAAGCTTCAGAAAAAACTCCAGTGAATCCAGAACGCAGCCGCACGTCTCATCCTCAACCTCCCCTGCCACGAACACATCTCCGCTCACCTCAGATCCCTACTCTGTCTACCCATGAGCAAAAGGATCATCTTCAAAGTCCTCATCCACGCTCACAAATCCCTCCATGACACAGGACCGGCCTACCTCAACAAACAAATAAACTTCCACATACCAACATCTCCGCTCCGCTGACCACGGCCTCGCCACAGTCCCCCGCATCCAACGCACCAGCTCCGGTGGCAGATCCTTCTCCCACCTCGCCGCCAAGACCTAGAACTCCCTCCCCACAAACCTACGCAAGACCCAGGACCTCCTTACTTTCAGAAAGGACCTCAAGACATTACTTTTTTGAGCAGTAAACGGCAACCTCCCCCCCCCCCCTTGCACACAGCGCCTTGAGACCCTAACGGGTAAGTAGTGCGCTTAAGAAATGTTTTGATTGATTGTGTACATGGAGATAGAAAGACATGCCCTGTAGCACGTTTCATCCTAATTAATCAATCAGGACAGATAAGTAGGGTTGACAAGTAGCATGATCTTATTAAGAATAACCTAAATAAAAATGCAAGGAAGAAAATCCCTTATAAAGAATTGAAAGAAGCAGCATTTCTAACACTTGAGCCTGGACCCTAGGTAGGCGCTTCAGGAACGCCCAGCTGAATGATGCCTCTTTATAAAACACATGGAAGGCGGCAAAGGACAGCCAGGGGTATGCAAATCCAGCATTCCCACATTTCAGTATAAGGAAGGAGTTGTTATATCGGGTTGGAAGTCCAAAAGAGGAACCCCAGCTCCTTGTGCCCCTGGAGATTAGAGACCAAGTGTTGTTCTTTGCCAATTCCCATCTGCTAGCTGGTCATAGCAGATTAGAGAAAAACAATCAAACTATCCTTAGACACTTCTATTGGCTTGGCATTTATGCCCAAATCAAACAATACTGCTAGGAATGTGGCGTGAGTCAAAAGAAAAACCCTTATCAACCTCCCTGAGTGCCCTGAAAACTATGCCTATTATAGGGAAATCTTTCTCAAGAATGGTATGGATTTTATTGGACCTTTGTCTCATATGGCGAGAGGATACCATCATGTGTTAGTCCTAGTGGATTATGCAACATGTTACCCTGAAGCTATACCATTAAAGGCTATTGCCACTAAAGCCACTGCTCAACATGTAATAGAAGTGTTTTCTTATATGGGGTTTTCTCATGAAATCATTACTGACCAGGGTACACGTTTTGTTTCAAACCTGATGAAAAAGGTATGTAAATAGTTGGACATTAAGGCTCTCAGTATGAACACGGGGGGAAAGACCGCTCCGCCAGCGATGGCGGTAACTACCGCCAACAGTCAGGCGAGGCGGACTGGGCCGCTAAATTATAAACCACCTGAAAAACAGGCAGCCTGAAAACCACTCACCGCCAGCAGAGGAGTGCCGACAACGACGGCAGAGGCCACCCACAGGCTGACGGAAAGGCCCTACTCGCCCATCAAATAATGAAGCACTAAACCGCAGTCAGTTCCAGGGTGGGAACCACCGCCACGCAAAGCCAGGTGGAAAAGAACCAAGTATAAGGACACACTCACTGGAGGCTCACACAACACACCGACGCAGACATAGAGAGAGAGTTGCACATCATGCCAGTCCTGCTCCTTGCCATATACCTCCATGACCGAGACCGCCGACGAAGATGACGACGGTAAGATCCGCAACCTACTAAACAAGGGAAGAAAGGGCACAGTTCCATACCCACCCACTCCACCCACCCTGCAAAGCATCCACAACCCCTCACAACAGCACAAGCCATACACCCCAGAGCAAGAGCTACTTACCCGAACAAGGCCAAGACAACCTGCCCAAAGTACACACATGTGCCCAACACCCCCCCCCCAACAAAGAAACGATGACCCACGGATCCAGAGTGTGCCAAAACCAACACTGGCCCACAAACTTTTTATTAAGCTCCAGGAACAACAGAAGTCCAACAGAAGGCCAATAGCCAGTCCATAGTTGTAATTCCGATGGGCCCAAATGACCCCAACTTGACTCCCACAAGTGCAAATGGTACTCCACTTCAAAGGGGTAACAATGGGGCATCCAGGCACCTCAGGGAACAGGGGCAGGGGATGGTGGGGGGGGGACTTACAACTGGGAGGGGGGGCTTGGCTTTACATTTGGGAGGTGGAGGGCCTGGGT
Organism: Pleurodeles waltl; assembly: GCF_031143425.1. NCBI lineage: Eukaryota > Metazoa > Chordata > Amphibia > Caudata > Salamandridae > Pleurodeles > Pleurodeles waltl. Next base: position 525,564,873 of record NC_090447.1, on the reverse strand, counting down.
CTGGTCTTTGAAGCTAGTGGAGCAGCCTTGGACTGGGGTGTGGCAGATGTACCTGGGCCAGCACAGGGTCTCTTGCTCACAGTGGAGGTAGCACGGGAAAGGGAAGGGCGGACAGAGGCGGGCTGTGACGTGGGAGGACAGGGAAAGGAGGTGGGCATGTTTAGGGACGAGACGAGGTGGGTCAGTGGGTTTGAATAGGTCAACACGGGATAGGAAAAGTTTTTCAGGGGAAGTCGGGGTGGACCTGGAGGAAGGCGTGGGAGTTGAGGTAGGGGGAGTGATCGTACAGGTGTATGTGTGGGTGACGTGGGTGCAGGTGACTGTACAGTATGCTGAGGTGTGGTGGATGTGTGTTGGGTGGGTGTTTTGGAATGTTTGAGGGTTCTGGGAGGAGGGGGCTTGGACACAGTGGGACAAGACAGGCTGCCAGTGTAAATGGATGTTGTCTCTGTGTCTGCAAGTTTGGTGAGTGTGCTGCATGTGTCAACCAAAGTCGTTGTGGTGAGTGCAGGTGTGGTGTCTGGGGAGCATGAATGGATGTCTGATTTTGTGGTGACTTCCAGACTGGGGTCAGCAACAGTGGATGAGGGTGCAGTGCCTGTGAGTGTGCATGTAGAGGTGACAGACAGGGAGGCGGATGAGGTGGACACACTGGGGTAAGTGGATGTTGGTGTGTGTGCCTTTGTATGTTGGCTGTGTGTATGCCAGTGGTGGGAAGTGTGGTGCTTGTGTTTTTCAGTGTGCTTGTTTTGTGTTGAGGTGTGTGCATGGCTGTCAGAATGTGTGCTTGGGACATGTGAAGGGAGTGGGGTGCTGGAAGGGGTAGAGGTGGTTGGAGGGGGGACGGAATGACCAGGGACACTGGCTGCCATCAAAGAGGAGGCCAGGACCTGAAAAGATCTCAGTAGGCCAGACACGGCACCGTGAATACCATCCAGGTAGGCATTGGTCTGCTGCACCTCTGATGCCAGCCCCTCGATTGCATTGACGATGGTTGTCTACCCTACAGAGATGGCCCTCTGAAGGTAAATAGCCTCCTCTGTGAGGGCAGCAGGGCTAACTGGGGCAGGGGATGAGGTGCATGGGGCGAAGGAGACGCCCACCCTTCTGGGTGAGTGGGCACGGGCAACTCGGTGGGGAGCAAATGGGAGGGCGGTTATGGTATGGGGGGTGGTGGAAAATGAAACGAAATGGGTGGGCCCACTAGGGTCTGCCACTGCCAGGGAGCTCACATCGGAGGAGGTATCAGAGTCACTACCTCCAGTGGTAGTTGCCTCCCCTGTGGGACTCCCCTCTCCCTCCAACCCACTGGTCCCCTTGGCGTTACTCGACTCTGCCTCCATGGAACCGTGGATCGCTGCATCCCCACACGCACAAGAGAACAGGGATGGGGAGACAAAACAGGAGAGACACTTGTAAATAGCTGAATGGGGGTACATAACTGGTTCACACATACACCCACCCTGCAAATATTCCACAATGCAGCACCTACCGCTATACACATGGCTATGCCCCTGACTAGTGGCCACAACTCTGCTCTACAGCCATTTCCTACAGCATGGAGGGACCTGAAGTACTGCAGACCTGTCCCTTACAACCTTACTTCCCATGGGGGCCATTATGTAAAATGACATCAGTCAGACTCCCTGCCAATAGACAGCATACATACTACAGCACACTCACACATCCATCAAGGAGGCATACAAGGGTTTCTGTACTCACCCCTTGTGTCTGCTGTGCAGCCTTCAAGCTTCCATCCAGGTCCGGATACGCCACCGCCAGAATGCAGCGCATTAGGGGGGGTCAGGGCCTGACAGGCACCCCTTCCTTGTTGGGAGGACTACCTCAGCTGGGCCTCACAGGTCTTCCTGGCCCAGCGCCGCAGGTCCTCCCACCGCTTCCTGCAGTGGGTGCTCTGCCGGTTGTAGACCCCCAGGGTCCTCACCTCCCTGGCGATGGCACGCCAGAGTCCCCTCTTCTGATGGGCGCTGACCTATATGGGACACACAGAAAAAGTAACACAGAGGTCAGACAATGCCCATTAGATACAGCTGGCTATACGTCCCCTATTGAAGGGACACTCACAACAGCAGAACAGGACCTCACACACGCAGCATGTCATGAATCCCACAACTGTACAGTGTCAAACGTGCACACATGTTTACAGCCATCTACCACCATTACACACATCCATGCCCCCAATCCACCTACTCCCCTGTACCTCTGGTGTACCAAAGAGCTTTGTGTACAGGGGTAGGACCCCGTCCACAAGCTTGTCCAGTTCCTAGGTGGTGAAGGCTGAGGCCCTTTCCCCGGCCCCTCGTGCCATTTCCAGTACCAGAGTCAGGACACAGCAGCACACTCAGTGGAGTACCTGCATGCACATAATCCGGCGGCGATCATGAAACGCTAATATTCCCCATTGACAACCATGTTAACCAATGAATGGCTACACGGCGGTGAACACCGCCTTATGCTATTACGCTAACCGCTAGCGGTATGAGGTCACTTCCACTACAACATTTCTGGCTTACAGGGGGCAGACATTTTGGCCATTACTAAGCTGTTATTAATTTCTCATTTGCCCCATGCAGGCCCTATTGTCCCCAACCCCATAGGCATGAACAAATATGCATTTACTCACCACAACAGTCCTGATGTATGATTGAGGACATATCACTGCAGTTTAACATCCTACCATGCATATGTGTCATCGACTTGTATGCCAGCAGTGCTGAATATTTAACATGTTGGGCAGTTGTATGTGTGTTCCTCACACGTGTTCTCAACTTCTCCTAGGTACAGACCCATGTGGCGAGGGAGAGCCCCATCGGTGTACAGACCACTTGTTGATTTGGGGACCATGGAGTAGCATCACATCATTATCAATTACAGACTCAACCGTGCTAGTATTCATGAACTTTGTGCATTACTGGATCCAGCACTGAGACCGGCCAATCAAAATCAGCATGCCATCCCTACTGAAGTGCAAGTGCTCTCTGCACTCCATTTCCTGGCCACGGGCTAATTTCAAGTGACAGTGGGCATGGGTGCAGGTTTTTCACAGCCAGTGTTTTGCATTATACTGTCCAGATTCCTGAATGCATTTGTACGACATCTGCCGTCCTATGTGAGGTTTCCCCAAAATGCTGACCTCCCTGCCATCAAGTCAGACTTCTATGCCTTTGCCAACATTCCCCATGTGATAGGTGCCATTGATGGAACCCACATAGCTCTCATCCTCCCAAGAGTAAGTGAACAGGTGTACAAAAACAGGGAGAACTTTCACTCCATGAACATTCAATTGGTATGTACTGCAGACCAGTACATCTCACATGCGAATGCCATGTTCCCTGGATCAGTCCATGATTCCTTTGGTCTGAGGAACAGCAGTGTCCCACACATGATGGATCAACTACAAGGGGACAGAGGATGGATCAAAAGTAAGTGTGTCTGACACTTTGTGGCACATTGCAGACAGCCAGAGTGTCTGCAACTGAGGGTTGTCATTGACAGTCCTGTTTTGTCCCCTTTTGCAGGTGATTCTGGCTACCCCAACATGCGTTGGCTCCTGACACCAGTGAGTAATCCTAGGACAGATGCAGAGAGGAATTACAATGAGGCCCATGGACGTACTAGGAGGGTGATAGAGCGCACAATAAGTCTCCTAAAGGCTAGATTGCATTGCCCCCATATCTCTGGGGATCCCTGGCCTATGAGCCTGAAAAGGTGTGTAGAAAAGTGGTGGTCTGCTGCATGCTGCGCAACGTGGCTGTGAGGAAATCTATTCCCCTCTTGGAGGAGGAGGGGGCTGTATATCCAGACCAGCTTCCTCAGAGAGGGGATGAGAGTGATGGTGATGATGAGGAGGGGGAAGATGTACACTCCAGGAACCAACTGATCCAACTGTACTTCCAGTAACTAAGTGGTACTGTTTGATGCTGTTTCTGTCTGTGCAGCATACTGTCGGTATGCCTTATCCTCAGTGGGGGTGTTGGGTCTATAGATATTGTCACTGTGACCAGGTTTGCATGGGACATGTGACATTATGGACAACTTGTTTGCCATTTCTGTTGGCATAACCCCATGTTATGCGTGGGATGCCATTTCTGCAATTAAGAAATGAATAAATGATTTGAATGACAATTGCATGCACACTTCCATTTGATTCAACATAAAGACAGGGGACATTTACATTGGTGAACAGGTGTTTTATTTGGTGTCAGGGATGCCATGGTGCTCTTTACAGTGATGGGAGTGGGCTACTGGTTGATATCCATATTGGCTACGTGGTCTCAGCGATTGTTGTCAGTGGTAATATGTCCATCTGTTATTTACAGTTTTTGGGGTTGTTATTGCACAGTATGGACGGTGGTTCAGTGGCACACTTGGAGGACAGTTCTTGTCAGAGTCACTTCTTAGAAGGGGCCTTGGTCTTGGCAGGTGTTCCAGTGCCATATCTGGGCCTGAGGGACTGTTTGGGTGCCTGGTGTTGGCCCGTACGGGTTGAGGTGCAGGTCTCCTGTGTGTCCTCAAATGGTGGCACAAGTCCAGTTGCTGCTGCTGCTGTTGTTGGCTGGGCTGTATTTTGGCCTGTAGTAGGGGCTTCCTGGTCTGTGTGGGTCTCAGGCTGGGTTGGGATAAGGTGCAGCAGCGTACCTGCTATGGTGGCCATGGTGGTATTGTGCAGTTTCCACTTCTCCATGGTCTCTTGGTGTTGGGCTCTCTGCAGCTTTTGACTCTGCTCCAGGGTGGCCACTATCTGGGCCTATCTGTGCTGGGTATGCTGGTATGCTCCCAGGACCTCAGAGATCACGTCCTGGGCTGCAGCAACCATCTTGTGGCCTCCCCCTTGGGCCACTAAGGCCCTCCCACTGGGCCTAGCCCCCTGTGCCTGTGTCCCCTGCATAGGTCTGGTGGTACCACTTGTACTGGGGCCATCATCTTCCTGCCTGTTGGTAGGTGGTGACTGTGGCCTTTGTCCTTGTGTTCCACCAGTCTGTGGCTTGGAATCACAGGTGTGGGACCGGTTGCCCTGGCTTGATGTTGATGGGTGTGTGGTAGGGGTGTCAGTGGTGTCCTGGGTGAAGCTGCTGGATGGTGACAGTCTAGGACTGTGTGAGGGGCCAGGGTATTCCTTACTGTCCAGGGTTCCCTCTCCAGTGTCCTGGGTGGTGTCTCTGTCTCCATGTGGGGCACTGCCACTCCTTGTCACGTTCATCAGGGTGGCATGGGTGGTGATGCCTGTTGGGGGGAATGGACATATCTGTTACAATTTCATAATCGGATGGGGTGCACAGGGCTGGCCTGTTTTGTGCAGGTTTTACACATTTGGGCCATGCAGGGTGCCTTTGTGAGGTTGCCATTGCACTTTGCTTAGGATGTGGAGGTGCATTGTGGGTGGTGCAGTGCCTTTGTGATTACTTGCAGGGGTAGGTGGCTGTGCACAGGAGGAGGTATGGGGGCCTGTTGGTGGAATTGTGGGCATGCAGGGTGACTGGATGTTGTGAATGTGGCCTGGGTGGGGTAGTGGTCCTGGTGGATGTTGGAGTGGTGGGGTGGTGCATGCATTACAGGTGTGATGAATATGGGGTAATTGTAGACGACTTACCCGAGTCCATGGATGTCCAGTACCTTTTCCTCCCAGTCAGTGTAGTTGGATGGTGTTGGTAGAGTTCCTCCCCAAGTCTTCTGGACTGCAATGTTGTGCTGGGATGCATGGACCTCACCTTCTCATGCAGGTCGTTCCATCTCTTGCGGATGTCGTCCCTCGTGCATGGATGGTTTCCCACTGCATTGACCTTGTTGACAGTGGTCTGCCAAAACTCCATCTTCCTGGCTATGGGTGTGTGCTGGACCTGTGCCCCGAATAATTGTGGGTCGACCTTCAGTATCTCATCCACCAGGGTCCTTAGCTCCCTTTCTGTGAAGCATGGGTGCTTGAGGGGTGCCATGGTGTGTGTTGTGAGTGGTGTGTTGTGTGGATCTAGGTGAAGGTGCTGTTGTGTGGTTGGGAGTGGGATTCGTCTGTTGTGGCATTTAGTGTCTGCTTGTGGAGTTCTCAATCTCAGTTGTCCTATTGGCGATGCAAAGGATTATGGGGTGTGTATGTGAGTGTTTTATAGTGTTGTGGATGTGTGTCAGGTGTGTGGGTTTTAAACTTGCCAATGTGTGCAATTCTTACCATTGGGGTCTATTGCTGGCCGTGTTGGTCTGTAACGCCAATGGTCGTTTGACTTTCACTGACCGCCGCAGTGATTTGTGCATCGTTATTTGGAGGGCGGGGAGTTTGTGTGCTCGGCGGTGGCGGGGTGGGGTGTCCTGCATTTTCGCTGACAAGATTGTGGCAGTGACTGGTGGCTGGGAAGTTTTTGACAGATTCTGATTTTTGCATCTTTTTATGGCGGGTTTCTGTTCACCGCCAATGGCGGGTTTCTGTTCATCGTCGCCACGGAACGGTGTTTACCGCCATGTTCATAATGACCTCTAAGTGTTTAAGAAAGCCAGTGTATCGTCCCCAGACAGACGGTCTGGTTGAACGATATAACGGTTGCCTCAAACTGACCCTTAAGCAGATGCTGTCAGGGGACTGTAAAAACTGTGACCAGCTACTGCTTTTTGTCCTCCGTAGTCAGGTACAAAGCAGCCCAGCATTTTCCCCATTTGAACTGCTTTTCTGCAGGCAGCCATGTAGTCTTTTCTAGATTGCCAAATAAGTACAGGAAAAAGACACCAAAGAAGACACAGATACCCTCTTAGGCTATACCAAACAGGTGAAGTCCCGTCCAGGGAAGTTACGGACACTGGCTCATGAGAACTTGGTAAAAAAAAGCCACAAAAATAAAAAATGTTCTATGTTAAGGAAAGAAATGGAGAGAATACAGTGTAGGCAATTGGGTCATAGTCTTCTTACCTTCTTCCAGCACTAAGATGGAGGCCGAGTGGCAAGGTCCCTATAAAATATTAAAGAGAATTAGACAGGCCACTTACCAGTTGCAGTTGTCTTTTACGAAAACCCAAATTTATCTCATAAATCTCTTAAAAAATGGTTATGCCCACCTCCTAAAGATGTCCATGTTTTACCAGCAGCTCACATTCTTGGAGAGACCAATATTATCATTGCCAACAGTGAAAGAAATCCTTTACTTAGAGTCCTTAGCACCTTCTCCGATATCTTTTCGGATTTACAACGTAGGACAGGTCTAGCAAAAAAATTCCATCCCTACCCCAACAGGAGTAGAAATCAAACAGCGAACCTACCAGATACTGGAGGCCTGACATAAGGCACTCCAGGCAGAGGTTGAACATATGTTGAAAATGGGGGTCATTGTCCCCTCCACTAGTAATTTGTGTTCTCCAATAGTATTAGTACCAAAAACAAACTGAAGTTTGCTTTTTGGCATTGATTTCAGTGCTGTCAACAAAATCTCTAAGCTATATGTGTACCCCTTGCCAAGGGTTAACAAATTGATTGCGAACTGGGAGAGGCACAGTACATCACCAACACTTGCTTAACAAAAGGCTACTAGCAGGTCCCTTTGCAGCCTCGTGACTACGAAAAAAACGCCCTTGCCACCCCTGACGATCTTTATCATTTTACGGGGCTCCCTTTTGGCTTTCCAGGGGTCCCTGCTACTTTCCAAAGGCTAATGAATATCTTGTTGCAACAACACCAGGGTTACTCATCAGCTTACCTGGATGACATTGCCATATTTAGCAAAACCTGGGAGGAACACTTACACCACCTCCAATTAATTCTCACAGAATTACAGCAGGCCCACCTCCATATTAATGCAAAAAAAATCCAAAAATGCATATAGCAAAGTGAAATATCTGGGATATATCTTGGGGGAGAAATTTTTGAACCCCTATCAGACAAAGTCAAGGTCATAAACAATACCCATTTTCTTAAGACAAAAAGAAAAAATGACAGACTTTTGGGGATTTCTGTGCTACTGCTGCTGCTTTATCCCACAATATTCAGAGTTGTCTGCCCCCTTGTTAGACCGCCTAAAAAAATCAGTCCACCTGAAAGCTTTTGAACAAACTTCAACTCCAGCCCTAGAAGCTTTTACCAGATTGAAGGAGGCCCTTACTGCCCATCTCTTGTAGGTAGCTCCTAACTTTGAGAAGTTCTTCATAGTACAAACAAACATATCTGATGCAGGCATTGGGGCTGTGCTGTCACAAACAATAAGGGTAATGAAAAACAATAGTATGCATTAATAGGAAGCTATTCCCCAATAAACAAAGATATCCATCTATCAAAAAGGAGTGTCTTGCCTTTAAATGTGCCATTGAGAAGCTTCCATATTAAAAGGTGACCCTTTTTTCTTTATACAGACCATGCCTCTCTTACATGGTTATTCCGAATCAAAGGGAATAATGACAGGATTGTCCATTGGTTCCTGTTTCTGCAAGTATAAAGTCTGATAGTGGAAAAGTCCCTCTAATAAAATATTATGAGAGTCAGACAAAAGTATAATTGTTTCCGGGTTAATCCTCAAAATGCCTTATTCATTGTGAGCAATTTGATTCCAACATTATTAATATAGAAGAATGAGTCCGAAACAAAACATCCGGCCAAACACACAAGGTGAATCCGTAGTGGTTGTATAAAGAGTCAGTCTAGTCTTCTTATTTCAGGTTTATTGTGAACAACGTCAATCCAATGTAAATGCCGTCAGTTGTGAGTCTATTTACAGTAGCCTAGGAACATCGTCCTAACATCGTTGGTGAGTCTAAAGCAACGACACAAGACCGTCAGCCAACACGTGTTTCGCCCCCTTACGGCACGTAAGCCGGGGCTTTCTCAAGGCATTCAGATAAGTTGTGGTGATACGGGTCCCGTTCTGTTTCTGGGAGACGGACGCGTTCTCCCGAGATGCGCCTTTTTCTTCACAAGAGATTCTGATTCTATATTATGTCCAAGTGCTCGTATCACCACAACTTATCTGAATGCCTTGAGAAAGCCCCGGCTTACGTGCCGTAAGGGGGCGAAACACGTGTTGGCTGACGGTCTTGTGTCGTTGCTTTAGACTCACCAACGATGTTAGGACGATGTTCCTAGGCTACTGTAAATAGACTCACAACTGACGGCATTTACATTGGATTGACGTTGTTCACAATAAACCTGAAATAAGAAGACTAGACTGACTCTTTATACAACCACTACGGATTCACCTTGTGTGTTTGGCCGGATGTTTTGTTTCGGACTCATTCTTCTATATTAATAATGTTGGAATCAAATTGCTCACAATGAATAAGGCATTTTGAGGATTAACCCGGAAACAATTATACTTTTGTCTGACTCTCATAATATTTTATTAGAGGGACTTTTCCACTATCAGACTTTATACTTGTTACTTTAGGAGGACTAGGGTCCAATGTCCTCCGGTTAAGTCCCTTCAGTTACCTCATTTAGGCATTTTATACAGAGAGCTAGTGTACTGGACCCCCTCCTTTTTTGGAGCTTTGTTTTTGCATGTTCCTGTTTCTGCAGCCTTCTCAATTTGAAGTACGGCACCTGAAAGGCAAAGACCAGGGTAACGCTGATTATCCATCCTGTTTTGTCCTTTTCCCCAAAAGGGAAAATATTAGGGCGGGGATGTGCGACCAGGCGACCCACCCACCTGACATATGAATAAAGGAACTCTTTCTCCCAAAGACTGGCCCCTTCCTGGATCTTCATTTAAGGAAAATGTAACAGAGACTGAGGAGGCAGGGCTGGAGGTGTGGTATGGGAAACAGAACCAATACAAAGAGACGACAAAAGATCAGGACGTTGTTTCATCATAGAAGAAGGAGGAGTTGCAGATGCACGTTGTACTGAAGGAGGAAGCCGAGGGCGCAAACAAACCAGAGGAGTCGTAAATGGCAGTAGCCTCACAAGGAACCAGGAGGGCAGACCCAATAGCTGAATATCGCAAGGGCTTGTCAGAGCAACCAAGAAGCAGAACAGGAGTAGATCACTGTCTACGAGAAGACTGGGCGTTGCTGACATGAGAAGAACCCAGCCGTAGTGCCAAAGCGTGGCTCCTGCAGGTGTATGATTTGGTGTGGGGTTGGGGAAGAAGGGAGGGCAGCAAAAACAGAGAATAGATCACAGGGGTTTGATTATCGCGGTCAACAACACAATTGTTTTTTTCTTTGCTTATTTTGTTTTTCTTTGGTTCACATGCATGGGCAACTGGTGGTGGCTGCGCTATTGAGGAAAAATGTTCATATTCCCTTACACCTAACCCTCAGCGTTGCTTGACTAATTACCCTGTTGTTAAGTTGGATGTTATAAACACCTGAAGCACTAATCAATCAAACCCAGAGAAAAGGGGTTATGTTTCACCAAGGGCATGGTGAAGGTGGTGGCATCCAAAAATATCTAGTAAAGATAACTTGCCTGTATCTGTTTACTTTCTTCTGAGGGACGGGACGGGACGGGACGTTTTCCTGATTCTGGACCTAAGAAATAACAAAAGAATGATTAGATTGACAAACCCTATTTTCAAAGACTATACGTAAAAATAAATATAATGACAATTTGTGGATAAAATAGTTCTTTGGCCTTCTTATTGTCGCGCCTAAGAGCAAGGGTCCTGCAGCAGGATATCAGCCAGATCATTTATGTGTTGCCAGAGCTCACGGGGAAGGCAGCTACCCGGCCATGTTGCTTTCTACGCCGCTCCTTTTGCAACAAGTATGTAACAGGTTTTTGATGTCCTTAATTTTGCACTAAAGGTTATATTTTTACTCTTTATGTTTGAAAACACCTGAAAGAGCTACGCACCAATGTGTTAAGTGGTTTGTGGTAAAGGTCATGGTGTGGCCATGTATTACGTGGGATAAAGTATCTCCCGCTGTACATGACAGGGATATTGCAAGTCACCTTGGAGTTCCATAACCTTATAAATAGGGTTACCATATATCCCGAATTTCCCCCGACTGTCCTGGTTCTCAGTGGTTTGTCCCGGTGTCCCTACAGTTTTGACAATTTTAAAAACATGTCCACGTTATTGAAAGAAAGTTAAGTGGTCCTGCATAGCAGCACTGAATGTCAAAGATATTTTCATTTCCATTGGCAAAAAGTAATTAATCTTGCAGCAGGAAGAGGTCATTTTGAGCTTCAGTTCATTCTGCCAGCAGATGGTAGAAGCTGATTAGGGAGCAGAGAGGAGGTCATGGCACTTTGCCATAGATACTGTTTTGTAAATGAACAGTTTTAAAGAACAAGCACATTCAACTCAACAAGTCTGTGCTGGGCACAGTTATGCAGGATACACCAAGTCCACAAACAGTTTTCACAGTGTGCCCTCGCCATGCACTGCTAATTACTCTACAAATTATGGCACTTATGGCATCTTTGATAATATCACTGTAATATTTGCAGTAACATTTTTGACGACAAAAATGTGCATGGCGAGGGTGCGAGTTATAGTTACCTTAGGGCACGAGTTATGCTTACTTGAGATAACTATAACTGGTGAATTTCTATGGTTTTGTAAGTTTAAAATGTGAGCCTAACTATAACGCTATAATGTCCCTGTAACCTTTGGTTTTAAAAATGAATTTCTTTTAAGCCGTGGCGGGGTCACGATCTCCAGCACATCATCAATACAGTCTCTCACAAGGGAACCCTCTTCATCCAAATAACCCAGGTGAGAAAACCAGCTGTGACCAGATAACGTCTTGCAAAGGTGACATTTTTATTGCAAAAATGCACCAAAAACCCAACGTGCTTCGGAAACCAGCATCTCCTTTTTCACAGGTAAGAACACAAACTTACTATTACACTTTTTAAGTCTCCATCTGTGTGTGCATAGCCAAACATTAAAAACAGACTACACAATACACTTATACTGAAAATCATTGTTTTCATGTCGGCCATTTTTAAACAAGTAATTTCATGGTACATCACAGATTTTCTGCTAAATGGCTGCATTCACATTGCCGTAGATACTCTTAAATCATACCTCATCAAAGGTGCGGCCATTCTTAAACAAGTAGTTTCTTAGTCTGTCTCGGGTATTTATACTTAAAGGGCTGCATTCACATTGCCCTAGCTATTCCTAAATCGTACCTCAGTGGGGCTTAGTTAAAGGCAAATTTAACAGGTCAAATTAACCATTTTAATTTTTAAATAACCCTGCAGTTATGGTTTCAGTGCTTACCCAACACAACAGACATAAATTTCATGTACACCAATAAATACAATACCCCAATAATCAGATTGGGCCCATGTTGACCTCTAAAAATTGAAATAGGTAATATTATTGACCCATGTGCATCACTGGAATTATTTTTTGCCAATAACTTTGGCGTGGTTTGACGAATCTTCACAAAATGTTCAAAACTAGTACGCTACTCATTTCAGCTGCAGTCTTGAATGTTTCAGAGTAATACATCAAACGGAGCCCAAGAAAAGGGGAGGGGGCTCCTAAAATGCATTTTCCCAATGCAATTTCCCATAGGGATTTTAGACACGACAATAGCCTGAAGCACTGGACGGAATTACGCCAAATGTGTCAGAAAGCTAGCTCTCGGTCCAGAAAGAGCCCTTTTTGTGATTTGGTGTAAATCTGTTCAGAAGTTGTGAAGTTATCAAATAAAAAACAAATTTGTATATCTAGGGATGTGGATCCTCTGCGGATCTGACAGATCTCATGCTCAGATCGGATTGGCTGCCAGCACTTCAACCAGGAAGTGCTGGCAGCCATCTTGGGACTCAGATTTAGCTGAGTCCCAAGAAAAAAGGGAAAAAGCAGAAGGAGGCAGGGAATACCCTGACCCAGTAGGTCTAGTGGTGGGAGGGCAAGAAAGTGTTTTTTTTTCAGTTTTGCTTCAAAATCATGGTGGATCAGCGAATTCTTGGATTTTTTTTAAAAAAAAACAAGTGTGGGCTCGCTGGGTGGACCAGGCCATGAGGAAATTTTATTTATAAGTTTGAGGGGCACTGTTAGCCGTGTGACCGTGGCATTAATGGCCATGCAGAGCTGCGATGCAGTGATATGAAAAGAAAGCTTGCATGTACACTTTTGAAAAGGACAACTTTTCCCAACTTCTTGAACTTATCCAAGGGAAGGCAAGGGTGGTTTCTCTGCAATTCCACTTTGAAAAACAATCTGAAATTTTTGACGGCGGTGAATGCATCCTTGCTCTCTTGGAGCTGACTCTCTTGTGTAGCGACTGTGATTAGTGGGATTTTTCCTCCTGTCCTCTCCTCGTGACAGCAGAGTCCATCGTTCATCCTTTTAATTACTATGAGTATGCAAATACACAAAATGGCCTCAAAGACCTGCCTGTTAAGCCCCACCCTGGATAGATTAGTGGTATGCAACAGTCTTCCCGCCTTTTTTAAGCTTGATGGACAGCTTACCAAAAGGCCCCTGAGCGTTACTGATTCAGGGGAATATGAGCACATCTCCACCAAACAAAGAACTACTTACTTCACATAAATAGGAGCGAGAACCCTTGTCTGGTGGAGATTCAACTCTTTGTAGTCTTGCCATCTTTTCTATACGAGGATTCATGTTAGCCCATATTACAGTATGAAGATGCATGACAAACAATCACATTGCCAAAATGGCACCACACATGGTCACTAGAGACATTATTCCATGGTCATTTACGCAGCAGTAGGGTAAAATGTGCAACAAGTACTACTCAACAAGGTAGTACTTAATAATTAGCCAGTAGAAAGTACTCCAGTTGGGTAGACATTTTGTGCCAAACTGTGGACTCTTCATGGATAAATAGACAGGTGAGGATCCATTCTGGCACCAATGTTTATTTCACAGAAATTAAACAGGGAATCACTTACGAATACAATCAAGCAGGTGCCTCAGTTGAAGCTCTGCTTCTCTAAAGGACAAATACTCCCAACCTCTTGAACTTATCCAAGGGTGTTTTCTCTGCAATTCCACCTTGAAAAACGCTCTGAAATGATTGATGGCTGCAAATGCATCCTTGCTCTACTGGAGCACGATCACTTCTGTAGTGACTGTGACAAGTGGGTTCTTTCCTCCTGTCCTTTCCTGGTGAGAGCAAAGGCCACTGTTCATCCTTTCAATTACTACAGTAATGCAAATGCGCAAAATGACCTCAAAGCCCTACCCATGTGGCCCCACCCTTTATAGGTTAGTGGTATGCAATGGTCTTCCCGCCTTTTTCCAGCCTGATGGACAGCTTAGCAAAAGCGCCTCTGAGCATTCCTGATCCAGAGAAATATGATCACATCTCCACCAAACAAAGAAGCTCTTACTTCATATAATGAAGAGGACGTTCCCCTGTTTGCTGGCAATTCAACTCTTTGCAGTCTTGTCATCTTTTGCAAAGAGGATTTATGTTAGCTCAGACTTCAGTATGAAGACACTCATGGAACAATCACATTGCCAAAATTACACCACACATGATCACTGGAGACATTACCCCATGGTCCTTTACGCAGGGGTAGGGCTGAATGTGCACTATACATCAACCCAACTAGGTAACACTCACTAAATAGTCAGTAGAAAGTCCTCCAGTTAGATTGACATTCGGCACCATATTGATCATGGGAAACAGCCTTTAAAATGACGGCTGAACCCCACATGCCTTTACCAGGCAGGATTTTACAATAAATATGCCTTTATCATGCATGCCTTCACAAGTTTCAAGTTTATTATGATAGGGAACTCAATAGAGGTCCACATAAAAGAATAAATACATAAAATGGATAAATAACACAGTATTATATATACGACTCTCACCCCCTCAAAGAGATCTGATTGCATAAAGCAAACATAATTCCTAAACAAACTTTAGACAGAATATGAAAATTGAATTTAATATAAGGATAAAAAACTTTTAAAAAAGTTAAAAACTCTATAACAAAACATCTCATTGGGAGGGTCAAAAAGGCCAACATTAGCTCAGTAGCTGTGCGTAATGAAAGTTTGAGACAGATAGGGCGTATCCACTTACAACGGAAAGACAGCAAGGCCGGACATATAAAAACTACATGGTTCAGGTCTTAATCACCCTTATGACAAAGGTTACAAGTGGATGAGGAACCATACCATCTGGCCCACAATGAGTTGAGGGGAAGCAGCCCCTGACGCAATAGGAGCCAAAAATGCCTGATCCCTTGGGCAGGTTCCAGCTAAGGTAGGGCTGCATTTTCCTCAACAGAATGGCATTGGTTACAAATTGAAAACACTGCTTGTGTGCGCAGGCATTTTTATTCCTGCGAAGGCTAGCAAGCCAGGTTAATTACCTGAGGATGGCTTTTAACTGTAACTGAGAGAGTGTGGGAATGGAGGCGGGGTCTAACTGTAGGAAATCTTTGGCATAAAATAAATTCCTGCTGATGGTATATTTTGACCTGCTGCCGGCCAAGACTTCTTTTTTTAACAATGATCTCAAAGAGTCGTCACCACAGTTCATCATACTAACCACTCAACGTACAGCCCAGCGAGATCTTGAACAAAAGCACTTTGCAGGCCCATCTCAAGACTTAAGGCTGCTGCGGAGTGGGCTGAGTTTGTGGAAGAGAGTTTCCTCAAAAAGCGACCCTCTAATTTATCTAAAAAAGCCCATTTCTTAACTTTGATGTGCTCTAGGCCATAAAGTAAAGACGGAGGGATTTTTGACCTGTACACCTCTAAGAGCTGTTTAAAATGTCTCTTGCCGGTAGCTCTATAAAGAGTACTCAAGCCATTAGCTTGTGATAGAGTTTTCCGTTGGTTTAGTTCTATGTGTGCCCTGTCGCTGAGGTTCCCACAGACAATTTTACCCAAAAATGTATAAGAATTTACCCTCTCAAGCTTCTGAGGAAAGTACCATCTTGCCTGGCATGTTACCCCCATTTTTTCACTGTATATATGTTGTTTTAGTTGTATGTGTCACTGGGACCCTGCCAGCCAGGGCCCCAGTGCTCATAAGTGTGCCTGAAAGTGTTACCTGTGTTATGACTAACTGTCTCACTGAGGCTCTGCTATCCAGAGCCTCAGTGGTTATGCTCTCTCATTTCTTTCCAAATTGTCACTAACAGGCTAGTGACCAATTTCACCAATTCACATTGGCATACTGGAACACCCTTATAATTCCCTAGTATATGGTACTGAGGTACCCAGGGTATTGGGGTTCCAGGAGATCCCTATGGGCTGCAGCATTTCTTTTGCCACCCATAGGGAGCTCTGACAAATATTACACAGGCCTGCCACTGCAGCCTGAGTGAAATAACGTCCATGTTATTTCACAGCCATTTACCACTGCACTTAAGTAACTTATAAGTCACCTATATGTCTAACCTTTACCTGGTAAAGGTTAGGTGCAAAGTTACTTAGTGTGAGGGCACCCTGGCACTAGCCAAGGTGCCCCCACATTGTTCAGGGCACATTCCCCGGACTTTGTGAGTGCGGGGACACCATTACACGCGTGCACTACACATAGGTCACTACCTATGTGTAGCTTCACAATGGTAACTCCGAATATGGCCATGTAACATGTCTATGATCATGGAATTGCCCCCTCTATGCCATCCTGGCATAGTTGGCACAATCCCATGATCCCAGTGGTCTGTAGCACAGACCCTGGTACTGCCAAACTGCCTTTTCAGGGGTTTCACTGCAGCTGCTGCTGCCAACCCCTCAGACAGGTTTCTGCCCTCCTGGGGTCCAGCCAGGCCTGGCCCAGGATGGCAGAACAAAGGACTTCCTCAGAGAGAGGGTGTTACACCCTCTCCCTTTGGAAAATGGTGTGAAGGCAGGGGAGGAGTAGCCTCCCACAGCCTCTGGAAATGCTTTCATGGGCACAGATGGTGCCCATTTCTGCATAAGCCAGTCTACACCGGTTCAGGGACCCCTCAGCCCTGCTCTTGCGCGAAACTGGACAAAGGAAAGGGGAGTGACCACTCCCCTGACCTGCACCTCCCCTGGGAGGTGCCCAGAGCTCCTCCAGTGTGCTCCAGACCTCTGCCATCTTGGAAACAGAGGTGCTGCTGGCACACTGGACTGCTCTGAGTGGCCAGGGCCAGCAGGTGACGTCAGAGACTCCTTCTGATAGGCTCCTTCAGGTGTTGCTAGCCTATCCTCTCTCCTAAGTAGCCAAACCCTCTTTTCTGGCTATTTAGGGTCTCTGCTTTGGGGATTTCTTTAGATAACGAATGCAAGAGCTCATCAGAGTTCCTCTGCATCCCTCTCTTCACCTTCTGCCAAGGAATCGACTGCTGACCGCGCTGGAAGCCTGCAAAACTGCAACAAAGTAGCTAAGACGACTACTGCAACTCTGTAACGCTGATCCTGCCGCCTTCTCGACTGTTTTCCTGGTGGTGCATGCTGTGGGGGTAGTCTGCCTCCTCTCTGCACTAGAAGCTCCGAAGAAATCTCCTGTGGGTCGACGGAATCTTCCCCCTGCTACCGCAGGCACCAAAGAACTGCATCACCGGTCCCCTGGGTCTCCTCTCAGCACGACGAGCGAGGTCCCTGTGACTCCCACAGTCCAGTGACTCTTCAGTCCAAGTTTGGTGGAGGTAAGTCCTTGCCTCCCCACGCCAGACTGCATTGCTGGGAACCGCGACTTTTGCAGCTACTCCGGCCTCTGTGCACTTCCGGCGGAAATCCTTTGTGCACAGCCAAGCCTGGGTCCACGGCACTCTAACCTGCATTGCACGACTTTCTAAGTGGCCCTCCGGCGACGTGGGATTCCTTTGTGCAACTTCGGGTGAGCACCGTTTCACTCTTCTTCGTAGTGCCTGTTCTGGCACTTCTGCGGGTGCTGCCTGCTTCTGAGAGGGCTCCTTGTCTTGCTCGACGCCCCCTCTATCCCCAGACGCAATTGGCGACATCCTGGTCCCTCCTGGGCCACAACAGCATCCAAAAACCCTAACCGCACGATTTGCAGCTAGCAAGGTTTGTTGGCGGTCTTTCGGCGGGAAAACACTTCTGCACGACTCTCCACGGCGTGGGGGATCGATCCTCCAAAGGGGAAGTCTCTAGCCCTTGTCGTTCCTGCAGAATCCTCAGCTTCTACTGTCCAGTAGCAGCTTCTTTGCACCCACAGCTGCCATTTCCTGGGCATCTCCGACTTGCTTGTGACTTTTGGACTTGGTCCCCTTGTTCCACAGGTACCCTCGACTGGAAATCCATCGTTGTTGCATTGCTGGTTTGTGTCTTTCCTGCAGAATTCCCCTATCACGCCTTCTATGTCCTTTGGGGAACTTTAGTGCACTTTGCACTCACTTTTCAGGGTCTTGGGGTGGGCTATTTTTCTAACCCTTACTATTTTCTAATAGTCCCAGCGACCCTCTACAAGGTCACATAGGTTTGGGGTCCATTCGTGGTTCGCATTCCACTTTTGGAGTATATGGTTTGTGTTGCCCCTATCCCTATGTGTCCCCATTGCATCCTATAGTAACTATAGATTGTTTGCACTGTTTTCTAAGACTATACTGCATATTTTTGGTATTGTGTACATATATCTTGTGTATATTTGCTATCCTCATACTGAGGGTACACTCTGAGATACTTTGGCATATTGTCATAAAAATAAAGTACCTTTATTTTTAGTATATCTGTATATTGTGTTTTCTTATGATATTGTGCAAGTGACACTAGTGGTACTGTAGGAGCTTCACTCGTCTCCTAGTTCAGCCTATGCTGCTCTGCTAAGCTACCATTATCTATCAGCCTAAGCTGCTAGACACCCTATACACTAATAAGGGATACCTGGGCCTGGTGCAAGGTGTAAGTACCCCTTGGTACTCACTACAAGCCAGTCCAGCCTCCTACATTGGTTGTGCAGCGGTGGGATAAGTGCTTTGAGACTACTTACCACTCTTGTCATTGTACTTTTCATAAGAGAAAAATATACAAAACAAGTTCAGTGTATGTACACCTAACCAAAAAGTTTAGCATTTCCTCTTTTCACTCTTTTCTAAGAGCTGAAAAGTACCTCTAAACTTTCTAGAAGTTCTTAAAAAGTTTTTAAAGTTTTTTTCTGTCTTTCTAAAAGTTCTGAAAAACTTGTTCTCTCTTTTTCTGTCACTTAAACTCTTTCTAAAAATGTCTGGCACAGGCCAAACTGTTGATCTGTCCAAACTTGCATATGATCACCTTAGCTGGAAAGGAGCAAGGAGTCTCTGCATAGAGAGAGGTTTGAGTGTAGGGAAGAATCATTCTTTGGAATTATTGGTTAACATGCTTAAGGAACAAGATAAGGCCAGAAGGGCCCCATCTGTTGAAAAAGTAGCTAATGGTTCCCAATCTGATCCAGGGACTCCCCTAGGAAAAGATTCAGGAAAGAAACTTCCTAGCCTGCCCATTACTAGACAGCCTAGCATAGATGGTACTGATGTAGAGTCACACCATACAGATAGTGTTGTCTCACATCATAGCAAGAGTATTCCTTCTCACCACAGTAGAAGTGATGTTTCTGTTAACCAAGCTGTTAGGATGCCTTATGTAAGGGATAGGTCTCCTTCTGTTAATTCTCACCACACCTCTGTTTCAAGGCATGTCCCTCCCACCCACCCTGATGACAGATTGTTAGAAAGGGAGCTCAATAGATTGAGAGTGGAACAAACCAGACTGAAGCTCAAGAAGCAACAGCTGGATTTGGATAGACAGTGCTTAGAAGTGGAGAGAGAAAGACAGAAATTGGGTTTAGAAACCCATGGTGGCAGCAGCAGTATTCCCCATAGTCATCCTGCAAAAGAGCATGATTCCAGGAATCTGCATAAGATAGTTCCCCCTTATAAGGAGGGGGATGACATTAACAAGTGGTTTGCTGCACTTGAGAGGGCCTGTGTTGTACAGGATGTCCCTCAAAGGCAGTGGGCTGCTATCCTATGGCTATAATTTAGTGGAAAGGGTAGGGATAGGCTCCTTACTGTGAAAGAAAGTGATGCCAATAATTTTACAGTTCTTAAGAATGCACTCCTGGATGGTTATGGCTTAACCACTGAACAGTACAGGATGAAGTTCAGAGAGACCAAAAAGGAGTCTTCACAAGACTGGGTTGATTGTGTTGACCATTCAGTGAAGGCCTTGGAGGGGTGGTTACATGGCAGTAAAGTTACTGATTATGAAAGCCTGTATAACTTGATCCTGAGAGAGCATATTCTTAATAATTGTGTGTCTGATTTGTTGCACCAGTACTTGGTGGACTCTGATCTGACCTCTCCCCAAGAATTGGGAAAGAAGGCAGACAAATGGGTCAGAACAAGGGTGAACAGAAAAGTTCATACAGGGGGTGACAAAGATGGCAATAAGAAGAAGGATGGTAAGTCTTCTGACAAGGGTGGGGACAAATCTAAAAATGAGTCTTCATCAGGCCCACAAAAACACTCTGGTGGGGGTGGTGGGCCCAAATCCTCTTCCAATCAAAACAAAGAAAAGAAACCATGGTGCTATTTATGTAAAATAAAAGGCAATTGGACAACAGATCCCAGTTGTCCAAAGAAAAGCACCAAGCCTCCTACCACTACAACCCCTACTGCTACACCTAGTGTCCCTACTAATAGCAGTGGTGGTGGGAGCAAACCTACTAATAGCCAATCTAAGGGAGTAGCTGGGCTCACCTTTGGTAACTTAGTTGGGGTTGGTTTGATTAGGGAGACCACAGAGGCTGTGTTAGTCTCTGAGGGGGCTATTGATTTAGCCACCTTGGTTGCTTGTCCCTTTAACATGGATAAGTACAAGCAACTACCCCTAATAAATGGTGTTGAGGTTCAGGCCTACAGGGACACAGGTGCCAGTGTCACAATGGTGATAGAGAAACTGGTCCACCCTGAACAACACCTACTTGGTCACCAGTACCAAGTAACCAATGCTCACAACAACACCCTTAGCCACCCCATGGCTGTTGTAAATCTCAACTGGGGGGGGGGGGTTACTGGCCCAAAGAAAGTTGTGGTTGCCTCGGATTTACCTGTAGACTGTCTATTATGGAATGATTTAGAGACATCAGCTTGGGCAGAAGTGGAGTTGGAGGCTCATGCAGCAATGCTGGGCATTCCAGGGCGTATTTTTGCTTTAACCAGGGCTCAGGCCAAAAAGCAAAAAGGACAGGGTGACTTGGATCCTGGAACAATGGACCAAGTGCTCCCTAAAGCTAGGGCTAGTAGAAGTAA
The DNA here is from genome assembly GCF_031143425.1 of Pleurodeles waltl. Lineage (NCBI taxonomy): Eukaryota > Metazoa > Chordata > Amphibia > Caudata > Salamandridae > Pleurodeles > Pleurodeles waltl. Next base: position 525,543,770 of record NC_090447.1, on the reverse strand, counting down.
AGCACTACCTACTATCCCTCCCTCTACAGTGGATTCTTGTTCTGAGGAAGAAGAATTTCCACCCTGTGCAGAACCTACACCAGAGGAGCTGGAAGCAGACACTGCTGAGCTTTTGGGTGAAGGGGGGCCTGCCAGGGAGGAGCTGAGTGTGGCACAGCAGACCTGTCCCACACTAGAGGGTCTAAGACAGCAAGCTGTCAAACAAGCAAATGGGGATGTCAGTGACTCTCACAGAGTTTACTGGGAGGACAACCTCTTGTACACTGAAGCAAGGGATCCACACCCTGGAGCTGCCAGGAGATTGGTGATTCCTCAGGAGTACAGAAGGTTCCTCCTAACTCTTGCTCACGACATTCCCCTTGCTGGACATTTGGGGCAAATGAAAACTTGGGACAGGCTTGTTCCCTTGTTTCATTGGCCTAGAATGTCTGAGGACACAAAAGATTTTTGTAAGTCTTGTGAAACCTGTCAAGCCGGTGGCAAGACAGGTGGCACCCCAAAGGCACCCCTTATTCCACTGCCTGTGGTTGGGGTTCCCTTTGAAAGGGTAGGGGTTGACATAGTTGGCCCCCTTGACCCTCCTACTGCTTCAGGCAATAGGTTTATCTTGGTGGTAGTGGACCATGCCACCAGATATCCTGAAGCGATTCCTCTAAGGACCACTACAGCTCCTGCAGTGGCAAAGGCCCTCCTGGGAATCTTTTCCACGGTAGGCTTCCCAAAAGAGGTGGTATCAGACAGGGGAAGCAATTTCATGTCTGCATACTTAAAGGCCATGTGGAAGGAGTGTGGTGTGACTTACAAGTTCACTACACCCTATCATCCACAAACAAATGGACTGGTGGAGACATTTAACAAAACTCTCAAAGGCATGATTATGGGACTCCCTGAAAAACTCCGCAGGAGATGGGATATCCTTTTACCATGCCTCCTTTTTGCCTACAAGGAGGTACCCCAGAAAGGAGTGGGCTTCAGCCCCTTTGAACTCCTCTTTGGACACCCTGTTAGGGGTCCACTAACACTTGTCAAGGAGGGTTGGGAACAACCTTTAAAAGCTCCAAAGCAAGATATTGTGGATTATGTACTTGGCCTCAGATCAAGGATGGCTGAGTACATGAAAAAGGCCAGTAAAAACCTTCAGGCCAGCCAAGAGCTCCAGTAGCAATGGCATGACCAGAAGGCTGTTTTGGTTCAGTACCAACCAGGGCAGAAAGTGTGGGTCTTGGAGCCAGTGGCCCCAAGAGCACTCCAAGATAAATGGAGTGGACCCCACACAATTGTTGAAAAGAAGGGTGAAGTCACCTATTTAGTTGACTTAGGCACTACCAGGAGTCCCCTTAGGGTGCTCCATGTCAACCGCCTGAAACCCTACTATGACAGGGCTGATCTCACCCTGCTCATGGCAACTGATGAGGGACAGGAAGAAGACAGTGATCCTCTACCTGATCTCTTCTCTTCCACAGAACAAGATGCTCTAGTGGAAGGTGTTGTACTGGCAGATTGTCTTACTGCTGAGCAGAAAGACCACTGCATAAATCTCCTGGGTCAGTTTTCTGAACTCTTCTCTACTGTGCCAGGTACCACTTCTTGGTGTGAGCACACTATAGATACTGAAGACAGCTTGCCTGTCAAAAGTAAGATCTGTAGGCAGCCTGACCATGTCAGAGACTGCATAAAGCAAGAGGTGCAGAAAATGTTAGAACTAGGAGTGGTTGAGCACTCTGAAAGTCCATGGGCTTCTCCTGTGGTACTTGTACCAAAACCTCATTCCAAAGATGGAAAGAAGGAAATGCGGTTTTGTGTAGATTACAGAGGTCTCAACCAGGTAACCAAAACTGATGCTCACCCTATACCCAGGGCAGATGAGCTCATAGATACACTGGCATCTGCCAAGTATCTAAGCACTTTTGATTTGACTGCAGGGTATTGGCAGATCAAATTATCAGAAGATGCTAAAGCTAAAACTGCATTTTCAACCATTGGAGGCCATTACCAGTTCACAGTAATGCCTTTTGGATTGAAAAATGCACCTGCCACTTTTCAAAGGTTGGTGAACACAGTCCTGCAAGGGCTGGAAGCTTTCAGTGCAGCATATTTGGACGATATAGCTGTCTTTAGCTCCAGCTGGGATGATCACCTGGTCCACCTATGGAAAGTTTTAGAGGCCCTGTAAAAGGCAGGCCTCACTATTAAGGCTTCAAAGTGCCAGATAGGGCAGGGGAAGGTGGTTTATCTGGGACACCTGGTTGGTGGAGAACAGATTGCACCACTTCAGGGGAAAATCCCAACAATTATTAATTGGGTTCCCCCTACTACTCAGACTCAAGTGAGAGCCTTCTTAGGCCTCACTGGGTACTACAGGAGGTTCATTAAGAACTATGGCTCCATTGCAGCCCCTCTTAATGACCTCACATCCAAGAAAATGCCTAAAAAGGTATTATGGACAGCAAACTGTCAGAAAGCTTTTGAGGAGCTGAAGCAGGCCATGTGCTCTGCACCTGTCCTGAAAAGCCCTTGTTACTCAAAAAAATTCTATGTCCAAACTGATGCATCTGAATTAGGAGTAGGGGCAGTCCTATCACAACTTAATTCTGAGGGCCAGGATCAACCTGTTGCTTTTATTAGTAGGAGGTTGACCCCTAGAGAAAAGCGTTGGTCTGCCATTGAGAGGGAGGCCTTTGCTGTGGTCTGGGCACTGAAGAAGTTGAGGCCATACCTGTTTGGCACTCACTTCATTGTTCAGACAGACCACAAACCTCTACTTTGGCTAAAACAAATGAAAGGTGAAAATCCTAAATTGTTGAGGTGGTCCATATCCCTACAGGGAATGGACTATACAGTGGAACATAGACCTGTGAGTACCCACTCCAATGCAGATGGACTCTCCAGATATTTCCACTTAGACAATGAAGACCCATCAGGGAATGACTAGTCTTATTGTCCTTCGTTTGGGGGGGGAGGGGGGTTGTGTAGGAAAGTACCATCTTGCCTGGCATGTTACCTTCATTTTTTCACTGTATATATGTTGTTTTAGTTGTATGTGTCACTGGGACCCTGCCAGCCATGGCCCCAGTGCTCATAAGTGTGCCTGAAAGTGTTACCTGTGTTATGACTAACTGTCTCACTGAGGCTCTGCTATCCAGAACCTCAGTGGTTATGCTCTCTCATTTCTTTCCAAATTGTCACTAACAGGCTAGTGACCAATTTCACCAATTCACATTGGCATACTGGAACACCCTTATAATTCCCTAGTATATGGTACTGAGGTACCCAGGGTATTGGGGTTCCAGGAGATCCCTATGGGCTGCAGCATTTCTTTTGCTACCCATAGGGAGCTCTGACAAATACTACACAGGCCTGCCACTGCAGCCTGAGTGAAATAACGTCCACGTTATTTCACAGCCATTTACCACTGCACTTAAGTAACTTATAAGTCACCTATATGTCTAACCTTTACCTGGTAAAGGTTAGGTGCAAAGTTACTTAGTGTGAGGGCACCCTGGCACTAGCCAAGGTGCCCCCACATTGTTCAGGGCAAATTCCCCGGACTTTGTGAGTGCGGGGACACCATTACACGCGTGCACTACACATAGGTCACTACCTATGTGTAGCTTCACAATGGTAACTCCGAATATGGCCATGTAGCATGTCTATGATCATGGAATTGCCCCCTCTATGCCATCCTGGCATAGTTGGCACAATCCCATGATCCCAGTGGTCTGTAGCACAGACCCTGGTACTGCCAAACTGCCTTTTCAGGGGTTTCACTGCAGCTGCTGCTGCTGCCAACCCCTCAGACAGGTTTCTGCCCTCCTGGGGTCCAGCCAGGCCTGGCCCAGGATGGCAGAACAAAGGACTTCCTCAGAGAGAGGGTGTTACACCCTCTCCCTTTGGAAAATGGTGTGAAGGCAGGGGAGGAGTAGCCTCCCCCAGCCTCTGGAAATGCTTTCATGGGCACAGATGGTGCCCATTTCTGCATAAGCCAGTCTACACCGGTTCAGGGACCCCTCAGCCCTGCTCTGGCGTGAAACTGGACAAAGGAAAGGGGAGTGACCACTCCCCTGACCTGCACCTCCCCTGGGAGGTGCCCAGAGCTCCTCCAGTGTGCTCCAGACCTCTGCCATCTTGGAAACAGAGGTGCTGCTGGCACACTGGACTGCTCTGAGTGGGCAGGGCCAGCAGGTGACGTCAGAGACTCATTCTGATAGGCTCCTTCAGGTGTTGCTAGCCTATCCTCTCTCCTAAGTAGCCAAACCCTCTTTTCTGGCTATTTAGGGTCTCTGCTTTGGGGATTTCTTTAGATAACGAATGCAAGAGCTCATCAGAGTTCCTCTGCATCTCTCTCTTCACCTTCTGCCAAGGAATCGACTGCTGACCGCGCTGGAAGCCTGCAAAACTGCAACAAAGTAGCTAAGACGACTACTGCAACTCTGTAACGCTGATCCTGCCGCCTTCTCGACTGTTTTCCTGGTGGTGCATGCTGTGGGGGTAGTCTGCCACCTCTCTGCACTAGAAGCTCCGAAGAAATCTCCCGTGGGTCGACGGAATCTTCCCCCTGCTACCGCAGGCACCAAACAACTGCATCACCGGTCCCCTGGGTCTCCTCTCAGCACGACGAGCGAGGTCCCTTGAATCCAGCAACTGGTTCCAAGTGACTCCCACAGTCCAGTGACTCTTCAGTCCAAGTTTGGTGGAGGTAAGTCCTTGCCTCCCCACGCCAGACTGCATTGCTGGGAACCGCGACTTTTGCAGCTACTCCGGCCTCTGTGCACTTCCGGCGGAAATCCTTTGTGCACAGCCAAGCCTGGGTCCACTGCACTCTAACCTGCATTGTACGACTTTCTAAGTGGCCCTCCGGCGACATGGGATTCCTTTGTGCAACTTCGGGTGAGCATCGTTTCACTCTTCTTTGTAGTGCCTGTTCCGGCTCTTCTGCGGGTGCTGCCTGCTTCTGAGAGGGCTCCTTGTCTTGCTCGACGCCCCCTCTGTCCCCAGACGCAATTGCCGACATCCTGGTCCCTCCTGGGCCACAACAGCATCCAAAAACCCTAACTGCACGGATTTGCAGCTAGCAAGGCTTGTTGGCGGTCCTTCGGCGGGAAAACACTTCTGCACGACTCTCCACGGCGTGTGGGATCCATCCTCCAAAGGGGAAGTCTCTAGCCCTTGTCGTTCCTGCAGAATCCTTAGCTTCTACTGTCCAGTAGCAGCTTCTTTGCACCCACAGCTGGCATTTCCTGGGCATCTGCCCATCTCCGACTTGCTTGTGACTTTTGGACTTGGTCCCCTTGTTCCACAGGTACCCTCGACTGGAAATCCATTGTTGTTGCATTGCTGGTTTGTGTCTTTCCTGCAGAATTCCCCTATCACGACTTCTATGTCCTTTGGGGAACTTTAGTGCACTTTGCACTCACTTTTCAGGGTCTTGAGGTGGGCTATTTTTCTAACCCTTACTATTTTCTAATAGTCCCAGCGACCCTCTACAAGGTCACATAGGTTTGGGGTCCATTCGTGGTTCGCATTCCACTTTTGGAGTATATGGTTTGTGTTGCCCCTATCCCTATGTGTCCCCATTGCATCCTATTGTAACTATAGATTGTTTGCACTGTTTTCTAAGACTATACTGCTTATTTTTGGTATTGTGTACATATATCTTGTGTATATTTGCTATCCTCATACTGAGGGTACACTCTGATGGCATATTGTCATAAAAATAAAGTACCTTTATTTTTAGTATATCTGTGTATTGTGTTTTCTTATGATATTGTGCAAGTGACACTAGTGGTACTGTAGGAGCTTCACTCATCTCCTAGTTCAGCCTAAGCTGCTCTGCTAAGCTACCATTATCTATCAGCCTAAGCTGCTAGACACCCTATACAGTAATAAGGGATACCTGGGCCTGGTGCAAGGTGTAAGTACCCATTGGTACTCACTACAAGCCAGTCCAGCCTCCTACATTGGTTGTGCAGCGGTGGGATAAGTGCTTTGAGACTACTTACCACTCTTGTCATTGTACTTTTCATAAGAGAAAAATATACAAAACAAGTTCAGTGTATGTACACCTAACCAAAAAGTTTAGCATTTCCTCTTTTCACTCTTTTCTAAGTGCTGAAAAGTACCTCTAAACTTTCTAGAAGTTCTTAAAAAGTTTTAAAAGTTTTTTTCTGTCTTTCTAAAAGTTATGAAAAACTTTTTCTCTCTTTTTCTGTCACTTAAACTCTTTCTAAAAATGTCTGGCACAGGCCAAACTGTTGATCTGTCCAAACTTGCATATGATCACCTTAGCTGGAAAGGAGCAAGGAGTCTCTGCATAGAGAGAGGTTTGAGTGTAGGGAAGAATCATTCTTTGGAATTATTGGTTAACATGCTTAAGGAACAAGATAAGGCCAGAAGGGCCCCATCTGTTGAAAAAGTAGCTAATGGTTCCCAATCTGATCCAGGGACTCCCCTAGGAAAAGATTCAGGAAAGAAACTTCCTAGCCTGCCCATTACTAGATAGCCTAGCATAGATGGTACTGATGTAGAGTCACACCATACAGATAGTGTTGTCTCACATCAAAGCAAGAGTATTCCTTCTCACCACAGTAGAAGTGACGTTTCTGTTAACCAAGCTGTTAGGATGCCTTATGTAAGGGATAGGTCTCCTTCTGTTAATTCTCACCACACCTCTGTTTCAAGGCATGTCCCTCCCACCCACCCTGATGACAGATTGTTAGAAAGGGAGCTCAATAGATTGAGAGTGGAACAAACCAGACTGAAGCTCAAGAAGCAACAGCTGGATTTGTATAGACAGTGCTTAGAAGTGGAGAGAGAAAGACAGAAATTGGGTTTAGAAACCCATGGTGGCAGCAGCAGTATTCCCCATAGTCATCCTGCAAAAGAGCATGATTCCAGGAATCTGCATAAGATAGTTCCCCCTTATAAGGAGGGGGATGACATTAACAAGTGGTTTGCTGCACTTGAGAGGGCCTGTGTTGTACAGGATGTCCCTCAAAGGCAGTGGGCTGCTATCCTATGGCTATAATTTAGTGGAAAGGGTAGGGATAGGCTCCTTACTGTGAAAGAAAGTGATGCCAATAATTTTACAGTTCTTAAGAATGCACTCCTGGATGGTTATGGCTTAACCACTGAACAGTACAGGATGAAGTTCAGAGAGACCAAAAAGGAGTCTTCACAAGACTGGGTTGATTTTGTTGACCATTCAGTGAAGGCCTTGGAGGGGTGGTTACATGGCAGTAAAGTTACTGATTATGAAAGCCTGTATAACTTGATCCTGAGAGAGCATATTCTTAATAATTGTGTGTCTGATTTGTTGCACCAGTACTTGGTGGACTCTGATCTGACCTCTCCCCAAGAATTGGGAAAGAAGGCAGACAAATGGGTCAGAACAAGGGTGAACAGAAAAGTTCATACAGGGGGTGACAAAGATGGCAATAAGAAGAAGGATGGTAAGTCTTCTGACAAGGGTGGGGACAAATCTAAAAATGAGTCTTCATCAGGCCCACAAAAACACTCTGGTGGGGGTGGTGGGCCCAAATCCTCTTCCAATCAAAACAAAGAAAAGAAACCATGGTGCTATTTATGTAAAATAAAAGGCCATTGGACAACAGATCCCAGTTGTCCAAAGAAAAGCACCAAGCCTCCTACCACTACAACCCCTACTGCTACACCTAGTGTCCCTACTAATAGCAGTGGTGGTGGGAGCAAACCTACTAATAGCCAATCTAAGGGAGTAGCTGGGCTCACCTTTGGTAACTTAGTTGGGGTTGGTTTGATTAGGGAGACCACAGAGGCTGTGTTAGTCTCTGAGGGGGCTATTGATTTAGCCACCTTGGTTGCTTGTCCCTTTAACATGGATAAGTACAAGCAACTACCCCTAATAAATGGTGTTGAGGTTCAGGCCTACAGGGACACAGGTGCCAGTGTCACAATGGTGATAGAGAAACTGGTCCACCCTGAACAACACCTACTTGGTCACCAGTACCAAGTAACCAATGCTCACAACAACACCCTTAGCCACCCCATGGCTGTTGTAAATCTCAACTGGGGGGGGGGGGTTACTGGCCCAAAGAAAGTTGTGGTTGCCTCGGATATACCTGTAGACTGTCTATTATGGAATGATTTAGAGACATCAGCTTGGGCAGAAGTGGAGTTGGAGGCTCATGCAGCAATGCTGGGCATTCCAGGGCGTATTTTTGCTTTAACCAGGGCTCAGGCCAAAAAGCAAAAAGGACAGGGTGACTTGGATCCTGGAACAATGGACCAAGTGCTCCCTAAAGCTAGGGCTAGTAGAAGTAAAGCACTACCTACTATCCCTCCCTCTACAGTGGATTCTTGTTCTGAGGAAGAAGAATTTCCACCCTGTGCAGAACCTACACCAGAGGAGCTGGAAGCAGACACTGCTGAGCTTTTGGGTGAAGGGGGGGCCTGCCAGGGAGGAGCTGAGTGTGGCACAGCAGACCTGTCCCACACTAGAGGGTCTAAGACAGCAAGCTGTCAAACAAGCAAATGGGGATGTCAGTGACTCTCACAGAGTTTACTGGGAGGACAACCTCTTGTACACTGAAGCAAGGGATCCACACCCTCGAGCTGCCAGGAGATTGGTGATTCCTCAGGAGTACAGAAGGTTCCTCCTAACTCTTGCTCACGACATTCCCCTTGCTGGACATTTGGGGCAAATGAAAACTTGGGACAGGCTTGTTCCCTTGTTTCATTGGCCTAGAATGTCTGAGGACACAAAAGATTTTTGTAAGTCCTGTGAAACCTGTCAAGCCGGTGGCAAGACAGGTGGCACCCCAGAGGCACCCCTTATTCCATTGCCTGTGGTTGGGGTTCCCTTTGAAAGGGTAGGGGTTGACATAGGTGGCCCCCTTGACCTTCCTACTGCTTCAGGCAATAGGTTTATCTTGGTGGTAGTGGACCATGCCACCAGATATCCTGAAGCAATTCCTCTAAGGACCACTACAGCTCCTGCAGTGGCAAAGGCCCTCCTGGGAATCTTTTCCAGGGTGGGCTTCCCAAAAGAGGTGGTATCAGACAGGGGAAGCAATTTCATGTCTGCATACTTAAAGGCCATGTGGAAGGAGTGTGGTGTGACTTACAAGTTCACTACACCCTATCATCCACAAACAAATGGACTGGTGGAGAGATTTAACAAAACTCTCAAAGGCATGATTATGGGACTCCCTGAAAAACTCCGCAGGAGATGGGATATCCTTTTACCATGCCTCCTTTTTGCCTACAGGGAGGTACCCCAGAAAGGAGTGGGCTTCAGCCCCTTTGAACTCCTCTTTGGACACCCTGTTAGGGGTCCACTAACACTTGTCAAGGAGGGTTGGGAACAACCTTTAAAAGCTCCAAAGCAAGATATTGTGGATTATGTACTTGGCCTCAGATCAAGGATGGCTGAGTACATGAAAAAGGCCAGTAAAAACCTTCAGGCCAGCCAAGAGCTCCAGTAGCAATGGCATGACCAGAAGGCTGTTTTGGTTCAGTACCAACCAGGGCAGAAAGTGTGGGTCTTGGAGCCAGTGGCCCCAAGAGCACTCCAAGATAAATGGAGTGGACCCCACACAATTGTTGAAAAGAAGGGTGAAGTCACCTATTTAGTTGACTTAGGCACTACCAGGAGTCCCCTTAGGGTGCTCCATGTCAACCGCCTGAAACCCTACTATGACAGGGCTGATCTCACCCTGCTCATGGCAACTGATGAGGGACAGGAAGAAGACAGTGATCCTCTACCTGATCTCTTCTCTTCCACAGAACAAGATGCTCTAGTGGAAGGTGTTGTACTGGCAGATTGTCTTACTGCTGAGCAGAAAGACCACTGCATAAATCTCCTGGGTCAGTTTTCTGAACTCTTCTCTACTGTGCCAGGTACCACTTCTTGGTGTGAGCACACTATAGATACTGAAGACAGCTTGCCTGTCAAAAGTAAGATCTGTAGGCAGCCTGACCATGTCAGAGACTGCATAAAGCAAGAGGTGCAGAAAATGTTAGAACTAGGAGTGGTTGAGCACTCTGAAAGTCCATGGGCTTCTCCTGTGGTACTTGTACCAAAACCTCATTCCAAAGATGGAAAGAAGGAAATGCGGTTTTGTGTAGATTACAGAGGTCTCAACCAGGTAACCAAAACTGATGCTCACCCTATACCCAGGGCAGATGAGCTCATAGATACACTGGCATCTGCCAAGTATCTAAGCACTTTTGATTTGACTGCAGGGTATTGGCAGATCAAATTATCAGAAGATGCTAAAGCTAAAACTGCATTTTCAACCATTGGAGGCCATTACCAGTTCACAGTAATGCCTTTTGGATTGAAAAATGCACCTGCCACTTTTCAAAGGTTGGTGAACACAGTCCTGCAAGGGCTGGAAGCTTTCAGTGCAGCATATTTGGACGATATAGCTGTCTTTAGCTCCAGCTGGGATGATCACCTGGTCCACCTATGGAAAGTTTTAGAGGCCCTGTAAAAGGCAGGCCTCACTATTAAGGCTTCAAAGTGCCAGATAGGGCAGGGGAAGGTGGTTTATCTGGGACACCTGGTTGGTGGAGAACAGATTGCACCACTTCAGGGGAAAATCCCAACAATTATTAATTGGGTTCCCCCTACTACTCAGACTCAAGTGAGAGCCTTCTTAGGCCTCACTGGGTACTACAGGAGGTTCATTAAGAACTATGGCTCCATTGCAGCCCCTCTTAATGACCTCACATCCAAGAAAATGCCTAAAAAGGTATTATGGACAGCAAACTGTCAGAAAGCTTTTGAGGAGCTGAAGCAGGCCATGTGCTCTGCACCTGTCCTGAAAAGCCCTTGTTACTCAAAAAAATTCTATGTCCAAACTGATGCATCTGAATTAGGAGTAGGGGCAGTCCTATCACAACTTAATTCTGAGGGCCAGGATCAACCTGTTGCTTTTATTAGTAGGAGGTTGACCCCTAGAGAAAAGCGTTGGTCTGCCATTGAGAGGGAGGCCTTTGCTGTGGTCTGGGCACTGAAGAAGTTGAGGCCATACCTGTTTGGCACTCACTTCATTGTTCAGACAGACCACAAACCTCTACTTTGGCTAAAACAAATGAAAGGTGAAAATCCTAAATTGTTGAGGTGGTCCATATCCCTACAGGGAATGGACTATACAGTGGAACATAGACCTGTGAGTACCCACTCCAATGCAGATGGACTCTCCAGATATTTCCACTTAGACAATGAAGACCCATCAGGGAATGACTAGTCTTATTGTCCTTCGTTTGGGGGGGGAGGGGGGTTGTGTAGGAAAGTACCATCTTGCCTGGCATGTTACCTTCATTTTTTCACTGTATATATGTTGTTTTAGTTGTATGTGTCACTGGGACCCTGCCAGCCATGGCCCCAGTGCTCATAAGTGTGCCTGAAAGTGTTACCTGTGTTATGACTAACTGTCTCACTGAGGCTCTGCTATCCAGAACCTCAGTGGTTATGCTCTCTCATTTCTTTCCAAATTGTCACTAACAGGCTAGTGACCAATTTCACCAATTCACATTGGCATACTGGAACACCCTTATAATTCCCTAGTATATGGTACTGAGGTACCCAGGGTATTGGGGTTCCAGGAGATCCCTATGGGCTGCAGCATTTCTTTTGCTACCCATAGGGAGCTCTGACAAATACTACACAGGCCTGCCACTGCAGCCTGAGTGAAATAACGTCCACGTTATTTCACAGCCATTTACCACTGCACTTAAGTAACTTATAAGTCACCTATATGTCTAACCTTTACCTGGTAAAGGTTAGGTGCAAAGTTACTTAGTGTGAGGGCACCCTGGCACTAGCCAAGGTGCCCCCACATTGTTCAGGGCAAATTCCCCGGACTTTGTGAGTGCGGGGACACCATTACACGCGTGCACTACACATAGGTCACTACCTATGTGTAGCTTCACAATGGTAACTCCGAATATGGCCATGTAGCATGTCTATGATCATGGAATTGCCCCCTCTATGCCATCCTGGCATAGTTGGCACAATCCCATGATCCCAGTGGTCTGTAGCACAGACCCTGGTACTGCCAAACTGCCTTTTCAGGGGTTTCACTGCAGCTGCTGCTGCTGCCAACCCCTCAGACAGGTTTCTGCCCTCCTGGGGTCCAGCCAGGCCTGGCCCAGGATGGCAGAACAAAGGACTTCCTCAGAGAGAGGGTGTTACACCCTCTCCCTTTGGAAAATGGTGTGAAGGCAGGGGAGGAGTAGCCTCCCCCAGCCTCTGGAAATGCTTTCATGGGCACAGATGGTGCCCATTTCTGCATAAGCCAGTCTACACCGGTTCAGGGACCCCTCAGCCCTGCTCTGGCGTGAAACTGGACAAAGGAAAGGGGAGTGACCACTCCCCTGACCTGCACCTCCCCTGGGAGGTGCCCAGAGCTCCTCCAGTGTGCTCCAGACCTCTGCCATCTTGGAAACAGAGGTGCTGCTGGCACACTGGACTGCTCTGAGTGGGCAGGGCCAGCAGGTAACGTCAGAGACTCATTCTGATAGGCTCCTTCAGGTGTTGCTAGCCTATCCTCTCTCCTAAGTAGCCAAACCCTCTTTTCTGGCTATTTAGGGTCTCTGCTTTGGGGATTTCTTTAGATAACGAATGCAAGAGCTCATCAGAGTTCCTCTGCATCTCTCTCTTCACCTTCTGCCAAGGAATCGACTGCTGACCGCGCTGGAAGCCTGCAAAACTGCAACAAAGTAGCTAAGACGACTACTGCAACTCTGTAACGCTGATCCTGCCGCCTTCTCGACTGTTTTCCTGGTGGTGCATGCTGTGGGGGTAGTCTGCCACCTCTCTGCACTAGAAGCTCCGAAGAAATCTCCCGTGGGTCGACGGAATCTTCCCCCTGCTACCGCAGGCACCAAACAACTGCATCACCGGTCCCCTGGGTCTCCTCTCAGCACGACGAGCGAGGTCCCTTGAATCCAGCAACTGGTTCCAAGTGACTCCCACAGTCCAGTGACTCTTCAGTCCAAGTTTGGTGGAGGTAAGTCCTTGCCTCCCCACGCCAGACTGCATTGCTGGGAACCGCGACTTTTGCAGCTACTCCGGCCTCTGTGCACTTCCGGCGGAAATCCTTTGTGCACAGCCAAGCCTGGGTCCACTGCACTCTAACCTGCATTGTACGACTTTCTAAGTGGCCCTCCGGCGACATGGGATTCCTTTGTGCAACTTCGGGTGAGCATCGTTTCACTCTTCTTTGTAGTGCCTGTTCCGGCTCTTCTGCGGGTGCTGCCTGCTTCTGAGAGGGCTCCTTGTCTTGCTCGACGCCCCCTCTGTCCCCAGACGCAATTGGCGACATCCTGGTCCCTCCTGGGCCACAACAGCATCCAAAAACCCTAACTGCACGGATTTGCAGCTAGCAAGGCTTGTTGGCGGTCCTTCGGCGGGAAAACACTTCTGCACGACTCTCCACGGCGTGTGGGATCCATCCTCCAAAGGGGAAGTCTCTAGCCCTTGTCGTTCCTGCAGAATCCTTAGCTTCTACTGTCCAGTAGCAGCTTCTTTGCACCCACAGCTGGCATTTCCTGGGCATCTGCCCATCTCCGACTTGCTTGTGACTTTTGGACTTGGTCCCCTTGTTCCACAGGTACCCTCGACTGGAAATCCATTGTTGTTGCATTGCTGGTTTGTGTCTTTCCTGCAGAATTCCCCTATCACGACTTCTATGTCCTTTGGGGAACTTTAGTGCACTTTGCACTCACTTTTCAGGGTCTTGAGGTGGGCTATTTTTCTAACCCTTACTATTTTCTAATAGTCCCAGCGACCCTCTACAAGGTCACATAGGTTTGGGGTCCATTCGTGGTTCGCATTCCACTTTTGGAGTATATGGTTTGTGTTGCCCCTATCCCTATGTGTCCCCATTGCATCCTATTGTAACTATAGATTGTTTGCACTGTTTTCTAAGACTATACTGCTTATTTTTGGTATTGTGTACATATATCTTGTGTATATTTGCTATCCTCATACTGAGGGTACACTCTGATGGCATATTGTCATAAAAATAAAGTACCTTTATTTTTAGTATATCTGTGTATTGTGTTTTCTTATGATATTGTGCAAGTGACACTAGTGGTACTGTAGGAGCTTCACTCATCTCCTAGTTCAGCCTAAGCTGCTCTGCTAAGCTACCATTATCTATCAGCCTAAGCTGCTAGACACCCTATACAGTAATAAGGGATACCTGGGCCTGGTGCAAGGTGTAAGTACCCATTGGTACTCACTACAAGCCAGTCCAGCCTCCTACATTGGTTGTGCAGCGGTGGGATAAGTGCTTTGAGACTACTTACCACTCTTGTCATTGTACTTTTCATAAGAGAAAAATATACAAAACAAGTTCAGTGTATGTACACCTAACCAAAAAGTTTAGCATTTCCTCTTTTCACTCTTTTCTAAGTGCTGAAAAGTACCTCTAAACTTTCTAGAAGTTCTTAAAAAGTTTTAAAAGTTTTTTTCTGTCTTTCTAAAAGTTATGAAAAACTTTTTCTCTCTTTTTCTGTCACTTAAACTCTTTCTAAAAATGTCTGGCACAGGCCAAACTGTTGATCTGTCCAAACTTGCATATGATCACCTTAGCTGGAAAGGAGCAAGGAGTCTCTGCATAGAGAGAGGTTTGAGTGTAGGGAAGAATCATTCTTTGGAATTATTGGTTAACATGCTTAAGGAACAAGATAAGGCCAGAAGGGCCCCATCTGTTGAAAAAGTAGCTAATGGTTCCCAATCTGATCCAGGGACTCCCCTAGGAAAAGATTCAGGAAAGAAACTTCCTAGCCTGCCCATTACTAGATAGCCTAGCATAGATGGTACTGATGTAGAGTCACACCATACAGATAGTGTTGTCTCACATCAAAGCAAGAGTATTCCTTCTCACCACAGTAGAAGTGACGTTTCTGTTAACCAAGCTGTTAGGATGCCTTATGTAAGGGATAGGTCTCCTTCTGTTAATTCTCACCACACCTCTGTTTCAAGGCATGTCCCTCCCACCCACCCTGATGACAGATTGTTAGAAAGGGAGCTCAATAGATTGAGAGTGGAACAAACCAGACTGAAGCTCAAGAAGCAACAGCTGGATTTGTATAGACAGTGCTTAGAAGTGGAGAGAGAAAGACAGAAATTGGGTTTAGAAACCCATGGTGGCAGCAGCAGTATTCCCCATAGTCATCCTGCAAAAGAGCATGATTCCAGGAATCTGCATAAGATAGTTCCCCCTTATAAGGAGGGGGATGACATTAACAAGTGGTTTGCTGCACTTGAGAGGGCCTGTGTTGTAACAGGATGTCCCTCAAAGGCAGTGGGCTGCTATCCTATGGCTATAATTTAGTGGAAAGGGTAGGGATAGGCTCCTTACTGTGAAAGAAAGTGATGCCAATAATTTTACAGTTCTTAAGAATGCACTCCTGGATGGTTATGGCTTAACCACTGAACAGTACAGGATGAAGTTCAGAGAGACCAAAAAGGAGTCTTCACAAGACTGGGTTGATTTTGTTGACCATTCAGTGAAGGCCTTGGAGGGGTGGTTACATGGCAGTAAAGTTACTGATTATGAAAGCCTGTATAACTTGATCCTGAGAGAGCATATTCTTAATAATTGTGTGTCTGATTTGTTGCACCAGTACTTGGTGGACTCTGATCTGACCTCTCCCCAAGAATTGGGAAAGAAGGCAGACAAAATGGGTCAGAACAAGGGTGAACAGAAAAGTTCATACAGGGGGTGACAAAGATGGCAATAAGTAGAAGGATGGTAAGTCTTCTGACAAGGGTGGGGACAAATCTAAAAATGAGTCTTCATCAGGCCCACAAAAACACTCTGGTGGGGGTGGTGGGCCCAAATCCTCTTCCAATCAAAACAAAGAAAAGAAACCATGGTGCTATTTATGTAAAATAAAAGGCCATTGGACAACAGATCCCAGTTGTCCAAAGAAAAGCACCAAGCCTCCTACCACTACAACCCCTACTGCTACACCTAGTGTCCCTACTAATAGCAGTGGTGGTGGGAGCAAACCTACTAATAGCCAATCTAAGGGAGTAGCTGGGCTCACCTTTGGTAACTTAGTTGGGGTTGGGTTTGATTAGGGAGACCACAGAGGCTGTGTTAGTCTCTGAGGGGGCTATTGATTTAGCCACCTTGGTTGCTTGTCCCTTTAACATGGATAAGTACAAGCAACTACCCCTAATAAATGGTGTTGAGGTTCAGGCCTACAGGGACACAGGTGCCAGTGTCACAATGGTGATAGAGAAACCTGGTCCCACCCTGAACAACACCTACTTGGGTCACCAGTACCAAGTAACCAATGCTCACAACAACACCCTTAGCCACCCCATGGCTGTTGTAAATCTCAACTGGGGGGGGGGGGTTACTGGCCCAAAGAAAGTTGTGGTTGCCTCGGATATACCTGTAGACTGTCTATTATGGAATGATTTAGAGACATCAGCTTGGGCAGAAGTGGAGTTGGAGGCTCATGCAGCAATGCTGGGCATTCCAGGGCGTATTTTTGCTTTAACCAGGGCTCAGGCCAAAAAGCAAAAAGGACAGGGTGACTTGGATCCTGGAACAATGGACCAAGTGCTCCCTAAAGCTAGGGCTAGTAGAAGTAAAGCACTACCTACTATCCCTCCCTCTACAGTGGATTCTTGTTCTGAGGAAGAAGAATTTCCACCCTGTGCAGAACCTACACCAGAGGAGCTGGAAGCAGACACTGCTGAGCTTTTGGGTGAAGGGGGGCCTGCCAGGGAGGAGCCTGAGTGTGGCACAGCAGACCTGTCCCACACTAGAGGGTCTAAGACAGCAAGCTGTCAAACAAGCAAATGGGGATGTCAGTGACTCTCACAGAGTTTACTGGGAGGACAACCTCTTGTACACTGAAGCAAGGGATCCACACCCTCGAGCTGCCAGGAGATTGGTGATTCCTCAGGAGTACAGAAGGTTCCTCCTAACTCTTGCTCACGACATTCCCCTTGCTGGACATTTGGGGCAAATGAAAACTTGGGACAGGCTTGTTCCCTTGTTTCATTGGCCTAGAATGTCTGAGGACACAAAAGATTTTTGTAAGTCCTGTGAAACCTGTCAAGCCGGTGGCAAGACAGGTGGCACCCCAGAGGCACCCCTTATTCCATTGCCTGTGGTTGGGGTTCCCTTTGAAAGGGTAGGGGTTGACATAGGTGGCCCCCTTGACCTTCCTACTGCTTCAGGCAATAGGGTTTATCTTGGTGGTAGTGGACCATGCCACCAGATATCCTGAAGCAATTCCTCTAAGGACCACTACAGCTCCTGCAGTGGCAAAGGCCCTCCTGGAATCTTTTCCAGGGTGGGCTTCCCAAAAGAGGTGGTATCAGACAGGGGAAGCAATTTCATGTCTGCGATACTTAAAGGCCATGTGGAAGGAGTGTGGTGTGACTTACAAGTTCACTACACCCTATCATCCACAAACAAATGGACTGGTGGAGAGATTTAACAAAACTCTCAAAGGCATGATTATGGGACTCCCTGAAAAACTCCGCAGGAGATGGGATATCCTTTTACCATGCCTCCTTTTTTGCCTACAGGGAGGTACCCCAGAAAGGAGTGGGCTTCAGCCCCTTTGAACTCCTCTTTGGACACCCTGTTAGGGGTCCACTAACACTTGTCAAGGAGGGTTGGGAACAACCTTTAAAAGCTCCAAAGCAAGATATTGTGGATTATGTACTTGGCCTCAGATCAAGGATGGCTGAGTACATGAAAAAGGCCAGTAAAAACCTTCAGGCCAGCCAAGAGCTCCAGTAAATGGCCATGACCAGAAGGCTGTTTTGGTTCAGTACCAACCAGGGCAGAAAGTGTGGGTCTTGGAGCCAGTGGCCCCAAGAGCACTCCAAGATAAATGGAGTGGACCCCACACAATTGTTGAAAAGAAGGGTGAAGTCACCTATTTAGTTTGACTTAGGCACTACAGGAGTCCCCTTAGGGTGCTCCATGTCAACCGCCTGAAACCCTACTATGACAGGGCTGATCTCACCCTGCTCATGGCAACTGATGAGGGACAGGAAGAAGACAGTGATCCTCTACCTGATCTCTTCTCTTCCACAGAACAAGATGCTCTAGTGGAAGGTGTTGTACTGGCAGATTGTCTTACTGCTGAGCAGAAAGACCACTGCATAAATCTCCTGGGTCAGTTTTCTGAACTCTTCTCTACTGTGCCAGGTACCACTTCTTGGTGTGAGCACACTATAGATACTGAAGACAGCTTGCCTGTCAAAGTAAGATCTGTAGGCAGCCTGACCATGTCAGAGACTGCATAAAGCAAGAGGTGCAGAAAATGTTAGAACTAGGAGTGGTTGAGCACTCTGAAAGTCCATGGGCTTCTCCTGTGGTACTTGTACCAAAACCTCATTCCAAAGATGGAAAGAAGGAAAATGCGGTTTTGTGTAGATTACAGAGGTCTCAACACAGGTAACCAAAACTGATGCTCACCCTATACCCAGGGCATGAGCCTCATAGATACACTGGCATCTGCCAAGTATCTAAGCACTTTTGATTTGACTGCAGGGTATTGGCAGATCAAATTATCAGAAGATGCTAAAGCTAAAACTGCATTTTCAACCATTGGAGGCCATTACCAGTTCACAGTAATGCCTTTTGGATTGAAAAATGCACCTGCCACTTTTCAAAGGTTGGTGAACACAGTCCTGCAAGGGCTGGAAGCTTTCAGTGCAGCATATTTGGACGATATAGCTGTCTTTAGCTCCAGCTGGGATGATCACCTGGTCCACCTATGGAAAGTTTTAGAGGCCCTGTAAAAGGCAGGCCTCACTATTAAGGCTTCAAAGTGCCAGATAGGGCAGGGGAAGGTGGTTTATCTGGGACACCTGGTTGGTGGAGAACAGATTGCACCACTTCAGGGGAAAATCCCAACAATTATTAATTGGGTTCCCCCTACTACTCAGACTCAAGTGAGAGCCTTCTTAGGCCTCACTGGGTACTACAGGAGGTTCATTAAGAACTATGGCTCCATTGCAGCCCCTCTTAATGACCTCACATCCAAGAAAATGCCTAAAAAGGTATTATGGACAGCAAACTGTCAGAAAGCTTTTGAGGAGCTGAAGCAGGCCATGTGCTCTGCACCTGTCCTGAAAAGCCCTTTGTTACTCAAAAAAATTTCTATGTTCCAAACTGATGCATCTGAATTAGGAGTAGGGGCAGTCCTATCACAACTTAATTCTGAGGGCCAGGATCAACCTGTTGCTTTTATTAGTAGGAGGTTGACCCCTAGAGAAAAGCGTTGGTCTGCCATTGAGAGGGAGCCTTTGCTGTGGTCTGGGCACTGAAGAAGTTGAGGCCATACCTGTTTGGCACTCACTTCATTGTTCAGACAGACCACAAACCTCTACTTTGGCTAAAACAAATGAAAGGTGAAAATCCTAAATTGTTGAGGTGGTCCATATCCCTACAGGGAATGGGCCTATACAGTGGAACATAGACCTGTGAGTACCCACTCCAATGCAGATGGACTCTCCAGATATTTCCACTTAGACAATGAAGACCCATCAGGGAATGACTAGTCTTATGTCCTTCGTTTGGGGGGGGGGGGGTTGTGTAGGAAAGTACCATCTTGCCTGGCATGTTACCTTCATTTTTTACTGTATAATATGTTGTTTTAGTTGTATGTGTCACTGGGACCCTGCCAGCCATGGCCCCAGTGCTCATAAGTGTGCCTGAAAGTGTTACCTGTGTTATGACTAACTGTCTCACTGAGGCTCTGCTATCCAGAACCTCAGTGGTTATGCTCTCTCATTTCTTTCAAATTGTCACTAACAGGCTAGTGGACCAATTTCACCAATTCACATTGGCATACTGGAACACCCTTATAATTCCCTAGTATATGGTACTGAGGTACCCAGGGTATTGGGGTTCCAGGAGATCCCTATGGGCTGCAGCATTTCTTTTGCTACCCATAGGGAGCTCTGACAAATACTACACAGGCCTGCCACTGCAGCCTGAGTGAAATAACGTCCACGTTATTTCACAGCCATTTACCACTGCACTTAAGTAACTTATAAGTCACCTATATGTCTAACCTTTACCTGGTAAAGGTTAGGTGCAAAGTTACTTAGTGTGAGGGCACCCTGGCACTAGCCAAGGTGCCCCCACATTGTTCAGGGCAAATTCCCCGGACTTTGTGAGTGCGGGGGACACCATTACACGCGTGCACTACACATAGGTCACTACCTATGTGTAGCTTCACAATGGTAACTCCGAATATGGCCATGTAACATGTCTATGATCATGGAATTGCCCCCTCTATGCCATCCTGGCATAGTTGGCACAATCCCATGATCCCAGTGGTCTGTAGCACAGACCCTGGTACTGCCAAACTGCCTTTTCAGGGGTTTCACTGCAGCTGCTGCTGCTGCCAACCCCTCAGACAGGTTTCTGCCCTCCTGGGGTCCAGCCAGGCCTGGCCCAGGATGGCAGAACAAAGGACTTCCTCAGAGAGAGGGTGTTACACCCTCTCCCTTTGGAAAATGGTGTGAAGGCAGGGGAGGAGTAGCCTCCCCCAGCCTCTGGAAATGCTTTCATGGGCACAGATGGTGCCCATTTCTGCATAAGCCAGTCTACACCGGTTCAGGGACCCTCAGCCCTGCTCTGGCGTGAAACTGGACAAAGGAAAGGGGAGTGACCACTCCCCTGACCTGCACCTCCCCTGGGAGGTGCCCAGAGCTCCTCCAGTGTGCTCCAGACCTCTGCCATCTTGGAAACAGAGGTGCTGCTGGCACACTGGACTGCTCTGAGTGGGCAGGGCCAGCAGGTGACGTCAGAGACTCCATTCTGATAGGCTCCTTCAGGTGTTGCTAGCCTATCCTCTCTCCTAAGTAGCCAAACCCCTCTTTTCTGGCTATTTAGGGTCTCTGCTTTGGGGATTTCTTTAGATAACGAATGCAAGAGCTCATCAGAGTTCCTCTGCATCTCTCTCTTCACCTTCTGCCAAGGAATCGACTGCTGACCGCGCTGGAAGCCTGCAAAACTGCAACAAAGTAGCTAAGACGACTACTGCAACTCTGTAAACGCTGATCCTGCCGCCTTCTCGACTGTTTTCCTGGTGGTGCATGCTGTGGGGGTAGTCTGCCACCTCTCTGCACTAGAAGCTCCGAAGAAATCTCCCGTGGGTCGACGGAATCTTCCCCCTGCTACCGCAGGCACCAAACAACTGCATCACCGGTCCCCTGGGTCTCCTCTCAGCACGACGAGCGAGGTCCCTTGAATCCAGCAACTGGTTCCAAGTGACTCCCACAGTCCAGTGACTCTTCAGTCCAAGTTTGGTGGAGGTAAGTCCTTGCCTCCCCACGCCAGACTGCATTGCTGGGAACCGCGACTTTTGGCAGCTACTCCGGCCTCTGTGCACTTCCGGCGGAAATCCTTTGTGCACAGCCAAGCCTGGGTCCACTGCACTCTAACCTGCATTGTACGACTTTCTAAGTGGCCCTCCGGCGACATGGGATTCCTTTGTGCAACTTCGGGTGAGCATCGTTTCACTCTTCTTTGTAGTGCCTGTTCCGGCTCTTCTGCGGGTGCTGCCTGCTTCTGAGAGGGCTCCTTGTCTTGCTCGACGCCCCCTCTGTCCCCAGACGCAATTGGCGACATCCTGGTCCCTCCTGGGCCACAACAGCATCCAAAACCCTAACCGCACGGATTTGCAGCTAGCAAGGCTTGTTGGCGGTCCTTCGGCGGGGAAAACACTTCTGCACGACTCTCCACGGCGTGTGGGATCCATCCTCCAAAGGGGAAGTCTCTAGCCCTTGTCGTTCCTGCAGAATCCTTAGCTTCTACTGTCCAGTAGCAGCTTCTTTGCACCCACAGCTGGCATTTCCTGGGCATCTGCCCATCTCCGACTT